>NC_136073.1:202548885-203018885 GCF_964261635.1 Lissotriton helveticus
TAAACCCTAAAACACTACACCCCAGCATGACCCTACACTACGCAAACACTACAACACTACCCTTAACCATAAAACACTACCCCCAGCATGACCCTACACTACGCAAACACTACAACACAACCCTAAACCCTAAAACACTACCCCCAGCATGACCCTACACTGCGCAAACACTACAACACTACCCTAAACCCTAAAACACTAGCCCCAGCATGACCCTACACTACGCAAACACTACACCACTACCCAAAACCCTAAAACACTAGCCCCAGCATGACCCTACACTACGCAAACACTACAACACAACCCTAAACCCTAAAACACTACCCCCAGCATGACCCTACACTACGCAAACACTACAACACAACCCTAAACCCTAAACACTACCCCCAGCATGACCCTACACTAAACAACCACCACAACTCTACACTACACTAACACAACACTACACTACACTACACAATAACTAACCCACGAAAAAATTAACACAAACCCACTTATCTCTCTCGTCATCGTGGTTTTCACAACGCAAATGCATTTACCATACATGCCTTTAAAACGTAATTCTTTGTAAAGGCATGCGTGATAAATGCACATGCGTTTTGAAAAAATGCGGGATAATGGTATGCGAGGTCAATGACCTTGCGGGATAATGGTATGCGGACTGAAAGTCCGCAGGATAAAAAATGCGGGAAAATGGCTGCAAACCATGATTAGCAGCAGACTTCCCTGGTGAGCACTAGCTTTACTACAGTGATCTAATGAGCAACTAGAGTGCTAACATTCAGAATTTATGGCAAATGTGTGACACATCTGAATGCCTTCTTGATAGAACCAAAGTAAACAAGCATTGAAAATGCAATAGATCTCGCCCTCGTTTAAGTTAAAGCCATTCTGTTTGTAATGAGGTGGCTTTTTAGCTTTGCTTTTATTAGTGTTTTTAAAACTTTCATGTAAATAACATGCATATGTATGCATATATGTATATGTATGCATGCATTTATATTTATATAGATATGCAGATTATATATGTTTATATATGTATATTACCTACTGGCGATAGCCAGTGGGTATATATAGTTAGGATTTTTTCTCTATGGGATTTCTGAAAATTCTATGTCTAATAACTTTGGCGTTTGTAGACGGAATTGGCTGAAATTTTCAGGAAAATGGCACATTTTGTTTTTGAGCAGCCCCTGAAAATTTGGGGGGGTTTCGTCAAGGG
Organism: Lissotriton helveticus; assembly: GCF_964261635.1. Lineage (NCBI taxonomy): Eukaryota > Metazoa > Chordata > Amphibia > Caudata > Salamandridae > Lissotriton > Lissotriton helveticus. The sequence goes on from NC_136073.1 coordinate 202,550,108, forward strand.
GGAGCCGAGAAAAAAGGGGGGTCCCAAAACGCGTTTTTCCCATTCATTTTTCCATAGGGCAGTTGGACTCACTTTTAGCTCGAATGGCTGAATGGATTTACATGAAACTTGGCAAAATTGTAGATATGGTTTGCCCGACGTGCCTTTGCTATGTCTCAATATATGTGCTCCAGTGGATTTTGAGAAATTAACGTTTAAAAAAATATATATATCTGTGACAGCGCTCCGGTTAGCGCCCCGGTTCGCGTACCTGACGCGTAACGGAACTTCGCGAAGCGAAGCTGATTGGCTCTCCGGTGTCTGTCAACATTCTAAACAGTCCGGAGCGGCCGCCATCTTGTCTCTCGGTAGGATCGAGAGACAAGATGTGGTGAAAAACGAAGGGGGAAATGAAGGAAAGGGGGCAAGGTAGACCCCTCCTGACCCCTAGGATGGATGAGGGGGATATTAAAGTGCCCCGCGGGGCAAAAAAAAAATATATATATTTTTTGCAATTTTACGCCGTAGAGGCGCGTCCGGTACGCGAACCGGGCAGCTCACCGGGCAGCTAACCGGGCAGCTAACCGGCAGCGTAGCTGTCAACATTGTAAACAGTCCGGAGCGGCCGCCATCTTGTCTCTCGGTAGGTTCGAGAGACAAGATGTGGTGAAAAAAGAAGGGGGAAATGAAGGAAAGGGGGCAAGGTAAACCCCTCCTGACCCCCTAGGATTGATGAGGGGGATATTAAAGTCCCCCGCGGGGCAAAAAAAAGAAAGAAATTGTTGCGATTTTTCGCGGTAGAGGCGCTTCCCGGTACGCGAACCGGGCAGCTAACCGGCAGCGTAACGGGAGTCCGCCATCTTGTGTTTTTGGAGCGTCCGGTTCGCGTACCGGGTAGCGTCCCGGTAAGCGTAACAAGGGGAAAACCAAGAGAAACAGTAAAAAAAAAATTAAGGGAATAGATTTTCAGCAAACTTGGCAAAATTGTAGGGACTGTTTGTTTGATGTGCCTTTGCAAGGCCTCAAGATATGTGCACGTGTGGATTTTGTCTAATTAAGGTTAAAAAAAATATATATATCTGTAAGCGTGCTCCGGCACGCTTACGTTACGGGTTTTGTTTGTGCTGCAGAGCCGATACGTCACGGTTATGCAACGCGTCATGAGGCGTCTCACGTGGCTACGTGATACGTCACGTAATAAAGAATATATTTTACAGCTATAGATATTAGCTTTTAAAAAACCAATGAAATTCACTGAAAAAACCATAGGTTATAGATCATATATAGTTAGGAATTTGCATTTACAAAACCTTGAAAATTCACTGAAAAAACCATAGGTTAGAGACCATATATAGTTAGCTGGACATTTTATTGACATAAAACCAATGAAATTCCATATATAGTTAGTTGCACTAACTATATATCGCGCACCCGCAATCCACTGCTGATGATGTCACATATTACATCATTCATGACATGGTCAGTGACATCACTGATGACATCACTGATGACATCTCAAATGACATCACTGATGACATCACTAATGACATCTCAAATGACATCACTGATGACATCATGACACACCAATACCAGTTACTACATACACACTCACTGATTCCTACGTCTACACACACATTCACTCATTCACCCATACAATCACTCATACATACAGTCACTCATTATTACAACACTATCATATGCACTCATACACCTATGCAGACACTCACAAACTGCCACTCATCCATGGAGTTACTCACACACCTAGTCAGTCCTGTAAAGAATCAATCACACTTCCATTTCCTCATCTATACAGTTAAACACAGAACACCATACTTCAGTGACATCACTGATGACATCACTGATGACATCTCAAATGACATCACTGATGACATCTCAAATGACATCACTGATGACATCATGACACACCAATACCAGTTACTACATACGCACTCACTGATTCCTACGTCTACACACACATTCACTCATTCACCCATACAATCACTCATACATACAGTCACTCATTATTACAACACTATCATATGCACTCATACACCTAGTCAGTCCTGTGAAGAATCAATCACACCTCGATTTCCTCATCTATACAGTTAAACACAGAACACCATACTTTTTCACACATATACTAACACATACTTACTCTCTTATACAATCACTGATACAAGTACACATTGATATGCACAGTCACACACCTCCCAGCCAGCCACACACACACTCAGTCTTCCATACATCCACTCATTCTTCAATATGTAAAACATATTTAAACTTTACAAAAACACACAGACACTAGATGATGTCATCAGTGATGTCATCAGTGATGTCATTTGAGATGTCATCAGTGATGTCATCAGTGATGTCATTTGAGATGTCATCAGTGATGTCATCAGTGATGTCACTGACCATGTCATGAATGATGTAATATGTGACATCATCAGCAGTGGATTGCGGGTGCGCGATATATAGTTAGTGCAACTAACTATATATAGAATTTCATTGGTTTTATGTCAATAAAATGTCCTGCTAACTATATATGGTCTCTAACCTATGGTTTTTTCAGTGAATTTTCAAGGTTTTGTAAATGCAAATTCCTAACTATATATGATCTATAACCTATGGTTTTTTCAGTGAATATATATTCACTGAAAAAACCATAGGTTATAGACCATATATAGTTAGGAATTAGCATTTACAAAACCTTATTTTACTCACACAAAACCATTGAAATTCCATATATAGTTAGTTGCACTAACTATATATCGCGCACCCGCAATCCACTGCTGATGATGTCACATATTACATCATTTATGACATGGTCAGTGACATCACTGATGACATCACTGATGACATCTCAAATGACATCACTGATGACATCACTGATGACATCTCAAATGACATCATCTAGTGTCTGTGTGTTTTTGTAAAGTTTAAATATGTTTTACATATTGAAGAATGAGTGGATGTATGGAAGACTGAGTGTGTGTGTGGCTGGCTGGGAGGTGTGTGACTCTGTGCATATCAATGTGTACTTGTATCAGTGATTGTATAAGAGAGTAAGTATGTGTTAGTATATGTGTGAAAAAGTATGGTGTTCTGTGTTTAACTGTATAGATGAGGAAATCGAAGTGTGATTGATTCTTCACAGGACTGACTAGGTGTATGAGTGCATATGATAGTGTTGTAATAATGAGTGACTGTATGTATGAGTGATTGTATGGGTGAATGAGTGAATGTGTGTGTAGACGTAGGAATCAGTGAGTGCGTATGTAGTAACTGGTATTGGTGTGTCATGATGTCATCAGTGATGTCATTTGAGATGTCATCAGTGATGTCATTTGAGGTGTCATCAGTGATGTCATCAGTGATGTCACTGAAGTATGGTGTTCTGTGTTTAACTGTATAGATGAGGAAATGGAAGTGTGATTGATTCTTTACAGGACTGACTAGGTGTGTGAGTAACTCCATGGATGAGTGGCAGTGTGTGAGTGTCTGCATAGGTGTATGAGTGCATATGATAGTGTTGTAATAATGAGTGACTGTATGTATGAGTGATTGTATGGGTGAATGAGTGAATGTGTGTGTAGACGTAGGAATCAGTGAGTGCGTATGTAGTAACTGGTATTGGTGTGTCATGATGTCATCAGTGATGTCATTTGAGATGTCATCAGTGATGTCATCAGTGATGTCATTTGAGATGTCATCAGTGATGTCATCAGTGATGTCACTGACCATGTCATGAATGATGTAATATGTGACATCATCAGCAGTGGATTGCGGGTGCGCGATATATAGTTAGTGCAACTAACTATATATGGAATTTCAATGGTTTTGTGTGAGTAAAATAAGGTTTTGTAAATGCTAATTCCTAACTATATATGGTCTATAACCTATGGTTTTTTCAGTGAATTTTCAAGGTTTTGTAAATGCTAATTCCTAACTATATATGGTCTATAACCTATGGTTTGTTCAGTGAATTTCATTGGTTTTTTAACAGCTAATATCTGTAGCTGTAAAATGTATTCTTCTTTAAATCCAAAAATATATTTTATATGTTTATGAATAATTTTTTTTTTAAATATTTTTTTTTCTTCGTTCCCGCTTCGCGAATCGGGAAGCTTCCCGTTAGCTGACCTTGATGCCGCGAAATAGACCGCGAGCCGGTAAACGTTTCTTTACCGCAACTGCCGCGTTAGAAAACAACATCGTGACGCCTCCCGTCCGCATGACGTTTCGCGTTGTCGCGTAATACGTCATATGACGTGCTACGTTAGCGAACTGGTACGCGAAGCGAGTCGCAAAGCGCAGGTTTCTGGAAGCAAACCGGGAGGCCCTGCAAAGCGCTTAACGTAAACACAGCAGGTCATGTGACTTGGTAATAACACTTTTCATTGGTTCATTTCACTTTTGGTTTCCTAATGATGTAAGACTAGGTCATATAATCTAAAATGAACACTTTTCATTGGTTGAGAACTCTTGTTTTTCCCAAATGATGAAAATCCCTCCTTCTTTCCTCACTCTGACTTTCATCATTGTGAGAGAAAGACCCTTTGTGATCACTGAGCAATGGCTTCTTTAGTAGCTTCAGCTGGTGCTTCCCCACCACCTCCACCACATCCAAGGAAGAGTGGACCACCTGCTCAAGTTATAATTCAACAAGAAGAGGAAGAAGAGGAACAGAACGACGAGCACGAAGAGAGGCAGTTTTTGCCTGAGGAGCCCAGGACGTCTCACCGGAAAGAAAACTTCATTTGGCAATTTTTTAAAATTCCCAAAGGTCAGAAAAAAGTAAATGCAAGATACGTAACTTGCCTTATATGTCAAGATAGACTGTCCAGAGGAACCGAGAAAAAATACAGTTTCGGAAACTACACAATGCATCGCCATATGACTAGGTGGCATCCTAACAACTACAGTGCTGCACAGTTTCGGAACGACCTAGATAATCTCCCTATTATGGCCAGAAGATCTGTTGTACCGGAAGTAACGGGACCAGAGGGCAGGGAGATGGTGCCAAATATACAAATGAGATTTGGTGAAGTAAAACACATCTGCGTATTTTGCGATGGATTCATTTGCTACGGAGAAAGAAGCATCACTCTGATCAACAGAGCTATTGACTATCATATGCAAGTTTGTACGAAACGCCCAAAATATTAAATACTTTTTTTTTGTTTTGTTGCTCCTGTTGAGCCCTTTACAATGAATCGTTTTCATTGCCCCCTCCAAGAAAAACCCCAAAAAATATAAAACTGTTCAGAAAAATTCAAAAAAAGTAAAAAAATGTTCCGAAAAATAATAAAAAAAATATAAAACAACAAAAACAATTAAAAAAAAAGTTCTTTTCAGAACTACCTCCCCGTTATTAAAAAATTGGTACAATATTTGGAACTGTGCCAACCTCTATTTCTCTTAGTTCGCTTCCCAGTTCGCTCGCCGGTACGCGAACCGGAAGCGAACCAAAAACAGTAAGTATAAGGGAAGGAAACAGACACTTATGTTAAAAGAAAGACAGCTATAGGGGAGTAAACTAGAGATACTATTACCCGTAATCCACTGCTGATGATGTCACATATTACATCATTCATGACATGCTCAGTGACATCATCAGCAGAGGATTGCGGGTTTTTTGGCAACGTGCCTTATCCACGGTTTAATAACGCTGCCTTTTGCTTTATATAAGTTTTCAAATTGTATGAAATATATACCAATAGGTCGTTATGAACCTTTAGGTAGTGCTTTTCTTCATGAGGTCTGGTCGCTTCCATACACATACAGATGTTTCAAAGATGATCAAGAAGTTTATCTGAATGGAGAGGAATGCACTGAGACGCCAGATCATTCACTAATGTGTAGGCACATACAGTTACACGGTTCATGCAACAAACACCGACCAAATATGGCTTGCGTGTTGCAAGGCACGCCAGTTCCTGCTATCATCCCCACGTTCAAGTTGTTGGAAAATGGTAGTTATTTGATGCTCAATAATGAAGATTGTTCTGGGTTAATTAAAAGTATTCCTTTTATCGTAACAGTAAGTGAACGGGTTATTTGCTGCAGAAATGTTCTATTTCCTCCCACACATGAACATAGGGAGTTTTCAATCTCGCCACAAATACCAACCTTGGGAGCAGATTTCAACGGCATGGCAAGAATAAGAGCTCTTTTGTCTCAGAGAGAGGTGGCCTTGAGTTCGGCCCGTGAAACTTTCGTGCTTCACATAGCGAACACCCGTACAGAGGTGCAGACCCTTTTCAATTCAGATTTGCCTTTCCATTTCAGCAAAATGGTTCGGACTATCTTTAACGCATCCTCCACAAAGGCCCTGGCGCACTTTTTTAAAGTTGTTACCAGTGGTCTCGTGACTTCATTTGAGAAAATCTTTGGAGTCATCCCTGCTTTCTTTCATTCTATTTTCTCCACTCTGCTTCGTGGATTGCCATTTTTACTTGCATTACCAGCGGACGCTCTTGTGCTTTTTTACATTTTTAAATATGGATGTCCCTCCTATGCAACCTCCCGCCCTGCAGCTGCTGACACTGTTCCGCAATCGCATGCTAGAATATTATGGCACAATGCCGTTGGCGATATTAAGCACGGCATATGGATTATCTTTTCGATTCTCCTACTTCACCTGTGTCCAGCCTGTATTTCACTTCCTGACCTGTGATTTCGATTGGGCCATTGATTTGTGTCTCTGCGGACCGGTTTCTCCTGACGTCGACTTTAATCAGCTGATGACTCCTATCATTACTCACGAGTTGGTTTGTCCTGGCGAAAGGATTATGGCTGTGGCATTGATGCATGGACTAATTGGTCCCTGTAATTTACTGGCGGCAACACAGTCTTTCTTGGAACAGAGCTTTCTTGAAAACCCACCGAGCTGTCCTCTGATGGTGATAGAGGATCCGGTGCTGGGAGAGCACGTATGTTCTTTTCCGCTTTTAAATTGGATGGCTGAACTGTTTTCGGATGAAGACGGTGACTTCCTATTGGAGGCTGTTGCAGCTTATTTTGCATACACAGTTATGTCATAGACCTTTTTCATGTTTGATATGCTGAGTACTAGCATTTCATTGACAATTCATTGACTTATTTGTCAAGTTTTTATTATTTACCTTGCCTATTGGCTTAAGACTCGATAAAGTACTTGGCTGTTTTATTTTTCTTTAGCATTAAATTTTCCTAGTTTTTAATGCTTTACCTTGCGGACCGTCCACATATAAACTTGCAATCTGCTCTCATGAGATGGCACTTCTATTATCTTATTCAGTTCGTTTCCGGATCATGGGGAGGTGTCATCTAGGTCCTGGATATCTTTACACCGTGTTAAGTTAGCATGGGCTCATTACCGGTTTAAACGCCATTTTTCCTTTTTTGCAACTTCTGCACACGACACTTAGTTGTTGCTTTAGCTTTCAACCTAGTAGTTCATCGTGGTTTACATGAGAATAATATGTTATTGCTCTACTATCTGCTTTGCTTGTTAAACTATATCTGTACAGTGAGTGCTAAAGTTTCAAGAACAACACGATACAGAATTGTTATGAGGTCTGATCTCCACGACTTCATACTCATAACATAAGTGCAACTTCTGCCAATTCTGGGCATGAGGCGGGTTTTATATTGCTTTGCCGAACACACATACACAACACTTGATGCGGTTCACATGAAGAGAGAGCTGGTGTATGCTGATGTGATTCCTTCAAATCTAAGACACTAAAGTATGGGCACGCCCTAAACCAACACAAAGAGACCTTCTTAGCAAATAATATAATATGTGTATTAGGGAGGGTGAGATATAAGCAGCCGCGGGCCGTGGAGGGAGTTACGGTGAGGCAGGGAGGCGGGGAGGGGGAGAAGCAGGGTGGAGCCCTCTCCACCCTGCCCCTCCCCCTCCCCGCCTCCCTGCCCCACCGTAACTCCCTCCACGGCCCGCGGCTGCTTATAAGTGTTGCTAACTCTTATTCATTTACAGCATGTTAACATACTGTCACCATTCGCTTTTTATGTACTAGTAACTATGCTGGTAATTTTGCTACTGATAATATGTGTACTTGTATTATCTAAGATACTACGCCTGAGAAGACGGCATTAGTAAATAAACATTTCAAATACACATGTGTTCTTCTAAACTCCATGTTCTGGTTTCTAAGAAATATATAACGACCGACTGTTCATGAGTTCCACGTATCCTGAGGTACTATAAGTTCATATTCTGGATTGTCTAAACATTGAGAGTTTGTTATATCCAATGTGACACTGTACCTAGCTTGCTAAGGGGTTTTTGATTACTAAGGTGAGTTTTGGGACACCCTAATTCGCCGAGGTTCCAATCCTCTGTCCACAGTTCTGTGTGAGAACAGAAACCGTGCGACAGGGGGACCCCCGACCCTTGCTGGAGCTTCATCACACTTGCGATACAACTCCAGCAATGCGCCACCTTTACGGCACAGATACATCACGCATCTGTGCTGTTTTTGCCCCATGATGCGCCGCAGTGTAAATGCAGCACACCATAGGTGACGGAACAGCGGCACAGAATGACTAACACATCCCTGGTGATGCGCCAGTCATCATAAATCTATCCCTATGCTTCTTATCTTGTTAGAGATGAACCGCCATATGTATCATCAAAGTTTTTTGCATTTCCTAAATAGCGAACTTTAAGGAATAAATAGCGATTCTTTACCATTCCTAGTTTGCGATGAGCTATTTGCTAATTACAAATTACCCATTCATTTCCTTCATTTCCATAGGGCGGTTGGACTCACTTTTAGGTCGAACGGCTGAATGGATTTCCACGAAACTTGGCAAAATTGTAGGGACTGGTAGCCCGATGTGCCTTTGCTATGTCTCAAGATATATGCTCCAGTGGTTTTTACGAAAATTAACTTTGAAAAATATATATTGGGCTACATTGGCCTATATATATGTTGGAGCCCAAATGTAGCCCAATGTAGCCCAATGAAGCCCAATGAAGCCCAATGTAGCCCAATGTAGCCCAAAGATGGCCGCCAGAGACGAAAAAAAACAAATGTAGCCCAAATATCAGCCAGATGTAGCCCAACTATAGCCCAGTGACAGAATGACCAATCAGCTTCGCAAACCTCCGTTACGCGAAGCGGAGCGCTGTTACAGATATATATCTTTTTTTGAACGTTAATTTCTCAAAATCCACTGGAGCACATATATTGAGACCTAGCAAAGGCACATCGGGCTACCAGTCCCTAATATTTTACCAAGTTTCGTGCAAATTATTATTATTATTTTTTTTTTTTGCCCCGCGGGGCCCTTTTAAAACCTCCACATCAAACCTAGGGGGTCAGCGAGGATCTACTATTCCCCCTTATGGTCATTTGCCCCTTCGCTTTCGCCTCCTCTTGTCTCTCGATCCTACCGAGAGACAAGATGGCGGCCGCTACGGACTGTTTGGAATGTTGACAGACGCCGGAGAACCAATCAGCTTCGCTTCACAAAGCTCCGTTGCGCGAAAAGTACGCGTCCTGGAGCGCTGCCCGGTCCGCTGTTACAGATATATATCTTTTTTTAAACGTTAATTTCTCAAAATCCACTGTAGCACATATATTGAGACCTACAAAAGGCACATCGGGCTACCAGTCCCTACAATTTTGCCAAGTTTCGTGCAAATCCATTCAGCCGTTCGGGCTAAAAGTGAGGCCAACCGCCCTATGGAAAACTCAATGTTAAAAACACGTTTGGGGACCCCCCTTTTTTCTCGGCCCCCCCTTGACGAACCCCCCCAAATTTTCAAGGGCTGCTCAGAAACAAAATGTGCCATTTTCCTGAAAATTTCAGCCAATTCCGTCCACAAACGCCAAAGTTATTAGACATAGAATTTTCAAAAATCCCATAGAGAAAAAATCCTAACTATATATACCTACTGGCGACCGCCAGTAGGTAATATATATATATATATATACATATATATATATATATATGTATATATATATATATATATATATATATTCACTGAAAAAACCATAGGTTATAGACCATATATAGTTAGGAATTAGCATTTACAAAACCTTGAAAATTCACTGAAAAAACCATAGGTTATACACCATATATAGTTAGGAATTAGCATTTACAAAACCTTATTTTACTCACACAAAACCATTGAAATTCGCATATATAGTTAGTTGTACTAACTATATATCGCGCACCCGCAATCCACTGCTGATTATGTCACATATTACATCATTCATGACATGGTCAGTGACATCACTGATGACATCACTGATGACATCTCAAATGACATCACTGATGACATCACTGATGACATCTCAAATGACATCACTGATGACATCACTGATGACAACATCCAGTGACTGTATGTTTCTGTAAAGTTAAAATATGTCTTACATATTGAAGAATGAGTGGATGTATAAGTGTCTGGATGAAGGATTTAGTAGGTGCATGACTGACTGTATGAGTGAGTGATTAAATGTGTCTCACTGAGTGCATGGGTTAGTGACTAAACTGTCTTAATTTGTGCATCATTATGTCTGTTGTTCTGTAAACTGCTGCATGTGTTGATCAGTAGCTATATGAGTAACTATATGGGTTATTGATTGGTTGCCCAAATATTTGTATGGGAGACTGAGTGTGTGTGTGGGTGGCTGGGAGGTGTATGACTCTGTGCATAGATGTGTGAGCAGTTGATTCACTAGATGTATGGGTTCAAAAGTGCATGTGGAAACAGCTGTATGGGCAGTTGACTGTGTGCATGAGTGTATTGGTGTGTGAATGGATATCTCAGTGCTACATATCAAAGTAAGTACATATGTAAAACAGGGTACATGTGAGAGTTGACATATATAAATAACTGTGCATAAGAGCCAGTGAATGTGTGAGTGGCTGTATGGATCATTGTGAACTTGTATCCGGGATTGTATAAGAGAGTAAATAAGTGTTAGTATATGTTTGAATAAGTAAGGTGTGTATAACTGTATAGTTGAGGAAATGGAGGTGTGATTGATTCTTTGCATGACTGACTAGGTGTGTGTGTAACTTCATGGATGAGTGACAGTCTGTGAGTGTCTGTTTACACTGAGTGTATCTAAGGTTATATTAGAGTCTGAAGAGGTTCATCGTATTATCACATGAATGATGTCATCAGTGATGTGATCAGTAATGTCAAATGAGATGTCATCAGTGATGTCATTTGAGATGTCAGCAGTGATGTCATCAGTGATGTCATTTGAGATGTCATCAGTGATGTCATCAGTGATGTCACTCACCATGTCATGAATGATGTAATATGTGACATGATCAGCAGTGGATTGCGCGTGCGCGATATATAGTTAGTGCAACTAACTATATATGCGAATTTCAATGGTTTTGTGTGAGTAAAATAAGGTTTTGTAAATGCTAATTCCTAACTATATATGGTGTATAACCTATGGTTTTTTCAGTGAATTTTCAAGGTTTTGTAAATGCTAATTCCTAACTATATATGTTTTTTTCGGTGAATTTCAATGGTTTTTTAATAGCAAATACCAAAAGCTTTCAAATGTATTCTTCTTTAAATCGAAAAATATATTTTATATGTCTTTAATACAATTTTTTTAAGTATATATTTTTATTAAATTTTTTTTTTTGTTTCCCTACCGGTTCGCGCACCGGGTAGCTTCCCGTTAGCTCAATTTGGTGCCGCGACCCGGTCCGCGAACCGGTAAACTTTCCGTTTGCGCAACTGCCGCGTTAGATAACAACATCGTGACGCGTAGCGTAAGCGCGACGTATCGCGTTGTCGCATAATGCGTCTTATGACGCGCCGCGTTAGCGCACCCAGAAGTGCTCCGGAGCGCGAACCGAGGCGCGAAGCGCAGCACCCCGGAAGCGATCCGGGGCGCGGCACGCAGCGCGTAACGTAAGCGTAACAGGTCATGTGACTTGTTAATAAAACTTTTCATTGGTTCATTTCACTTTTGGTTTCTTAATGATGTAAGGTTAGGTCATGTGACCTAAAAATAACACTTTTCATTGGTTTAGAACATTTTTTTTTCCCTAATGATGAAAGCCCCCACCTTTTTTCTCACTCTGACTTTCAACTTTGTGAGAGGAAGACCTATTTTGATTGATAAGAAATGGCTTCATTAGTAGCTGCAGCTGGTGCACCCCCACCACCACCACCACCTCCTAGGAAGAGAGGACCACCTCCTCAGGTAATCCTTAATCAAGAGGAGGAAGAAGAGGAAGAAGAGGAAGAGGAGCAAGAGAGGAGACAGTTTTTACCTGAAGAGCCAAGGAGGTCCCATGTGAAAGAAAATTACATCTGGCAATTTTACACATTTCCACGGGGCCAAAAAAAAGTAAATGCCCGTTACGTTACCTGTCTCATCTGTAACAAAGATCTGTCCAGAGGGACTGATAAGAAGTACAGCTTTGGTAATTACACCATGCATCGGCAGATGGAGAGGTGGCACCCTATAAATTATAGTGCTGCGCAGGTACGTGACCTGCAGGAAAACCCCCCTCCTGTGGCCAGTACATCAACTGAAGAGGCAGTGACGGGACCAGAGGCGAGGGAGATGGTCCCAAACATTCAGATGAACTTCGGGGTCGTGAAGCAAGTCTGCATTTTTTGCGGCCAATTACTGTGCTATAGGGAGAGTAGCATAACTCTAATCAACAGAGCTATTGAAAATCATAAATGTCCAAAACGCCCCAGAAAGTAAATTATCTTTTTTTTTTGTTGCTCCTGTTTAGCCCTTTATAATGATTGATTTTCGTTTCCCCCCCCAAAAAAAACAAAAAAAATATAAAACCGTTCAAAAAATACAAAAAAAGTAAAAAAAATGTTCAGAAATATAATAAAAAAATATAAAACAAAAACAATTAAAAAAAAGTTCTTTTCAGAACTACCTCCCATTTATAAAAAATTGCTAGAATGTTTAGCACTCTGGCAACCTCTATTTCTTTTGATTCGCTTCCCGGTTCGCGCGCCGGTACGCGAACCGGAAGCGAAACAAAAAAATTTTTTTTTTTAAAAAAGGAAGAGTGAGTATAAGGGAAGGAAACAGAGAGTAATGTTAAAAGAAAGACAGCTAGAGGGAGTAACACAGAGATACTGTTTAATAGATCTATTTACCAAAGAAAAGTTGTAAGAGGGTATAATTGAGAAAAACAAAATAGATAAGGAAGTGAAAGAAAAAAAGGAGAGTAGAAGAATAATAAACAAGAGTTTCTTAGAGAATGTGAGTGAATATTCAAATTAAGAAGAAAAACAGTAAAGGATGTGGAATGAGAGGTAGGGATAGAACCGGACTAAAAGAACAACCCTGAGGGAAAGTGTTAAGAAAACAGTGGGCGAAAGTAAATAGGAATAAAACAAGATGTATGACAGTGACTAAGGTTAAAACATGTGGAATAACAGAGAGAAAAAACAGAAAGCAGAAAAGAAGAAGTGACAGAAAAGGAATAATTGAAACAGCAAAGAAATGTAAATAACATAGTGTGCTTGAACTACAAGGAGAAAGCATAATGAACAAGTAGTGAAAGAGTGATGAGTCAGACACAGTGAGAGTAATAGAGACGGAGTGAGTGAACAGGAGTGAGGAACTATGAGAACAGAGGGACTGAGAAAAGGAGTGGAAGGAGTAGAGTAAGTAAGTAATAGAAAAAGGAATGAGGGAAGTAGCAAAGGCAGGAAACTGAGGGTTAAAGAAATGAAGCAGTGGAACTAATAGAAGTTAAATGTGATAGAGATTTAACGGAAAGAGTACAAAACACTTACCTTATAATTGTCGTTAACTTAGTCACTTGTTATTTTTATACTTTCAATCTGTGAAAGAAAGAACAAAAATTTGAAAAATATTAAAACATGTATTTAAAAATTAGAAAAGCCAAGGGAAAAGATTGAAAATCATCCAATTTTACAAAGAAATAAAGTTAGAGATAAACATGCAGAAAAAAAAGAGAAAGAAACGGTGATAGACAGTCAGAGACAAAAAGAAATTGTAATTTTGTAAATTACTAAGAGAAAAAAAAGGAAGATACTTTCAGTGACAGAAAAGAAGGATAGAAGAGAAAACTAAATTGAAGTTGTGTAAGCTACTAAAAGAAAGTGAGTAAGGTAAACTATATAAGGAAAGGGTGAATAAGGAAAAGAGAGTGAGGGAGAGAGGAGACAGAGGAAGTGAAGGAAAGAGTGTCAAATACAGACTGAGTGAGGCAACAAAGAAAGATAAATGAGTGAGGGTGAGTTATACTAACTGATTGCACCAAAAAAGGAGAACCCTAAAATATTTAATTTAGTAAACAAAGGGAGGAAAGATGGAAAAGACAAGCGAAGCAGAAGGTCTAAAAGCTGGAAAATGGTGCAAGGGAGAAAAGAAAAAAGCAGAGTTGGAATAGGGAAACAAAGGTTGATAGATAAGTGGAGTTAGAGAACAAGGGTGAAAGAGAATAAAACAAAAGGCAATGTGAGTATGTAAAGAGGATTGATAGAAGGTAGTAAAAGACGAGTGAGCATGAGACAAGACGAGTACAAATTAAAATTCACTATACAAACTACAGAATTAATTATACATGTTAAATGGTTTATTTTTGCTGTTCTCAGAATATATCAAATTTCACTAAAAACAGTGAGTTGAAGGTATTCATCATATAACAGCGGGGAAAAAAACCACAATCAAAATGATTGTGTTTAAAAAACCCATATAACATAACCAATCAGAAATCAGAACTCCTCAAAAGTAACTTACTTTCCATGACGTCAAAGGATGTCCTATGAACATCTTATACTCTGTTGTGCTGTTATTATTTTCTGCCCGCCACTTTCTGAAAGAAAAGCTCCATAGTTTTGACAAATATGTTACATACAATAAATGACTTCTCGCTCTCTACCGCACTTCTCCTGAAGGCCAAATAGTGTAAGAGCCATTTATAACTCTTGGAATTCTTCTAAGCAAATCCCGTCATTTTCTTTTTCCACAACTTTCAGAAAGAAAACGTTCAAGATCACTTTCACAATCCTGTACTAGTAATATCTCACCCTTCTTGCTCACTCATGTTCCACATTTCCTATGACACTGATACTGCTTACTATGAGGCACACTTACACTACCTCTATGACTATTACAATTATTTAATTCTCTTGATCACTGTTAATCACAAAGCAATTTAAAACAGTACATAAAATTATATCAACTCCTAGAATCATTATAGGCCAGTTACCTACCCTAAATTCTCTCTTCTGAAAACACAAAGTAAGAATATTTTAAGGCAACATTGTTTCATAGTCAAATGGGAATCATTTCCGAAACACCAGCTTTTTTTACATTTTAAATAAGCTGTGTAATAAGCGGATGTTGTCAAAGGACCATCATGTCATATAATAGCTGCAGTTACAAATGTTCTTCCTAAAATCAACGACTGTGTAGCCACAACATTTGTAATTAAAGTTGAAAACTTACTTTCATCAGGTTTATATAGTTGGAATTTTAAAATGACATTATAACCAAAAGTTTGTACAAATAATGTGGACAGCATTGCAGACTTACATTACCTCTACTCCATGTTTTGATTGGCTGCTTGAATTAGCTTATTAAAAGAAACAGTTTTTCAGAACTCATTCAAAGTGCAGTTATTTTTCCATGACGTCAAGTGTTATGGTA
Organism: Lissotriton helveticus; assembly: GCF_964261635.1. Classification (NCBI taxonomy): domain Eukaryota; kingdom Metazoa; phylum Chordata; class Amphibia; order Caudata; family Salamandridae; genus Lissotriton; species Lissotriton helveticus. The sequence goes on from NC_136073.1 coordinate 202,565,740, forward strand.
AGAACACCGTTTGCTTTGGGAAATACTCTGTTGTCCTTTAACTAATCCGTGCCCACCACTTTCTGTAAGAAAACCTTCTTTTTTTTCAGGAACTACTTAAAACTCAAAAATAACTTTTCACTCTGTACTATACTTATCCTCAAGGCCAATTAGTGTAGGAGCCATTAGAACCTCTTGAAATTCCTCAGAGCAAATCCCGAGATTCTTTCCCTAAAATTTTGGTTGTAAAAACACCAGGTAAGAATTTTTAAGGTCAAAAGGCAATTTTTTTAAAAGTTAAAACAGAATCATTGCAGAATGACCAGCCGTTTCTAGACTTGAAATAAGCTGTGTAATGTCCTGGTGTTGTTGAAGGACCGTCAGGATATATAATTGCTGCAGTTACAAAAGTCCTTCCTGATATTGACAACTGCGAAGCCACAACATTTTTAATTAAAGTTGTCAATTTCGTTCCATCAGGTCTACATCGTTGGAACATTAAAATGACATACTGGCCATAACTTCGTATAAATAATGTGGACAGCATTGCAGACTTACATTGGCTACACTCCATGTTTTGATCGGCTGCTTTTACTAGCTTATTAAAGGACACTGATTTACTGTCTGGCAAAGTTAAATATATAAATCTTTCTGAGTCTACACTAGTAGTACTTGATACCCTACAGTTCTCGCAGTCATGCTGCCATTGATAAGAAAGGCCAAACAGATGATCTACATCTACACCTTCATCTTGCAATACATCAAGCATTTACATTAAAAACTCCTGACAATCTTGCTGAATATTTTGAGAGAATTGCATTTGACCTGAACATTTGTCTAACAGATTTCAAATTTCAGACACACTTTCTATTTTTGTTCTATCAGTGCTACACTTCTCTAACACAGAATTCAATAAACTGCAAAAACTTTGATCCGAATTGATCACAATCTGTTCTTTTAAAGTTTCTAGAGAAAAGACAACATTAACCACTACATTAGCATAGCAGTTGACACCAGAACTATTTTCAAATTGAAAACCAACAACATCTTCAACAGAATCCATTTTCTTTCTGCTTATAATTTCGGGTTCATCGACTTTTCGTCTTTTTGCTACAACCTCCCTACTATTGGTCACATTTCTTCGTTTCCGGCCTACCACACGTTTCTCAAACAAAGGATATTGAGGCAAATGTGGCGCATACTCTCTTCTTAACCTATTGTATTCCTTAACACAATCTAGATCCGCACAAATGTTTGTGACATCACACTCAATCAAGTACAATCCCGATAAAGTTCTGACTCGTGACAATGCCACATATGCCATACCCTCCTTGAACACAGAACTGCCAATTTTCACCAATGCACTGTCTACACTTAAACCTTGCGATTTATGGATTGTCACCACATATGCCAAGCAAACAGGAAACTGCTTACGGCAAACATATAAGTCTTTTACAAGTAAAAACCTAGCAGAGCAACGACCAATTAGCTGTACTTCCTCAATGCCATCAAATTTAATTTTTAAAAATTCAATTCCATCTCTATTTCTGTATTTCTCAAAATCAACAACATTACCCATTGATCCATTTACCAGACCTCTTTCAACATGTAAATTCCTTCTCAAAATGATACGGCAATTTAAGCAGACATTCAGAGTCTTTTCAAAACCAGCAGTTTTAGATATAGTCTTCTCTAATGAATCACATTTAGATTTCAAATTCTCAGACAAAATAATTGTTGCTCCCATATGCTCTATTCTGTCAATAGCTTCCAGTTTCACAATCTCTTGGTTTTCTAAATTCAACATTTTGTTGTTGAAGATGGCACATTCTGCAAGAGTTGGCATCAAACATATTCCAGATTTCTTCTCAGTAATTTTCCGAAAAATATTCTCTGGCAGAACGTCTTCTTCTGGATACAAATTTGACAGTAATCGTGCATGTAAAGCTTCTTTCCCATGCTCGGTCACTTTTCCGATTCTAACATCTTGTAGAATATTCTTATAATCTTCATCCTTCGCTTGACGCATATTTTCACGCAGTTCAGCATAATTGAAGTTTGACCATATGTTAACGTTGCCAATGCTCCCTAGGCACTTCCTGGTATCTTCATGTGTAAGTAGTTTAAACACTGGTTGTCCTTTTACTGGTGTCAGCTGCAGAAGATCACCGAAAACAATGATGTGTTTGCCACCAAATAACACATCATACTCTGTTTTAAGAACTTCTTGCATTCTCAAATGCACAAAGGGAAGCATGACATTGGAAACCATGCTTACTTCGTCAATGATAAGAAGTTTCATTTTCCTCAAGACTCTTGAAACTTCACAACAAGCATCTCCAGATAACTTGTGGTATTGTAATTTGTTATCATGCTCCACTGGCAGCATCAGTAGACAATGCAAAGTAATACCTTTAATGTTATGTGCTGCCAGTCCAGTTGGAGCGGTGACAACACAAGACAGCGATGACTCAGTCCTTTTCTGCAAATAACATGAAATTGCTTTAATGAGGAAACTTTTTCCTGTTCCTGCTTCTCCACTCACGTACAGTCGGACAGGCTTCAACGACGTACATGAGCACTCTTTCTTCTCATGACTTAATCCATGATCAATTTGGTTGGTAACTTCGTCATATATTTTCCTCTGCTCAACGTTGAATTGTCTTTCCAAATCTTCTAAGTTAACCGCATCCTCCTGAGCATGTGCCATGGCTCTTTCCACTTCAATCATGGCAGTGGCAGCTTCATTTTCGATAACTGGTCCTCCTAGTGGATCCTGACTCAATGAAACAGAACTCTGACTGTCCTGAGAACTGTCTCTAGCAATCTCGGCTGCAATTGTTGCTTCCTGCTCGATTTCCGCATTCAACATTTCTAGATATTTTGGAAAAACAGGACATTCTATGGTCTCCTTGGCTGCATTGAAAGAGTCTTCGTAACAGAGGAAATCTCCAAGCAGTTCCTCTTCTGCACGCCAAGGCTTGAAAAGTTGCAAAAGAGCTAAATAGAAAAACTATTTTCTTTCAGGAGATTCGCCACTCAATTTTTGATGATTTACCAATTGGCATTTTCTTTGCTTGACCAGACATCCCTCACTTCCAATTACAGCATACACTCCTTTATCAATATCTTCTTTGATGTTCCTCTTGAATATGTAATTTTGTAGAACCTCATACAGACAAACATTCTCGAGGTGACTGCTTCTATTTGGATAATATGTATCCAACATGTTGGTCTTCAAAATATCTGTACTGTTTGGCTCCTTTTCCGCCAAATACTCAATTTCCCGTACAGGTTTCAGAGCTCGATTACGCGTTGCAGCAAGACCAAGACTCGCCCAAATGATACTCCTAGATTTGGCATAGAGACTTGCTGAAGATAACCGGTCAGAACATTCGTAAGCTCCGATTTCTCGATGCGACAACATCTTCAGACTGAAACTGTACAACTTCTTACTGAGGCTCTTTTCATGGGAAATGTCCTAACCTTCAATTCTGTCTTTTCTTTTTTTGTGATGTAAGATGTCTCATACCGAGCAACAGCCATACAGTTATCAGCCACAAACTGTATATCCATGTTAGCATTCCACATGGACAAAATCACTGGGTTGTAGTCGTTGATGTACTTGGACTCTTCGTTTCTTTTCAAATTGTATGTATTTTTGGGTGATTTCCTCGTCACATTATGTCGCAGCGAAGACATCAAACTGTTCACTCTTCCTTTAGAAATCACTGGTCGTGGAAAGCTGAAACGACATTTTGTGTAGAACTTGTCCTTGTTTCTGAATTTACGACGACAGTACTTTCCACAACGATGGCTTTGAAAGCGTAAAACTTGTTCTCTTAGGCTTTTGTCTTCCTTTGTCTTTGGAACAGCACATGTAGAATACTGTTCTATGAAACTCATCACTAAGTCATCCGGATCTGTTCCAAATTTGGGTGCATCTTTGATCCATAGCAGCATATGTATATGAGGAGCACCTCTTGCTTGATACTCCTTTCTCCAGAAGAAATCCAACACCTCTTCAAGAGGTGGATTTTTCTTGTTCATGATGAAAGACATCATAGCTTCAAATCTATGATTGAAGTACCTGCATACATTCACTGGATCCAAAGAGCACAGTTCTCCGGGTGTCTTGAATTCAATATTTTCAATGTTTCCATTTGCCTCTCGTAGAAATTCAAGTAAGTCTTCCCAGCCATACTCGGCACAGCTGAGAGTGAGGAACCATGTGGGAGTTCCTAAGTTCCTCAGCATACATTTTAAATCACCATGACGACGGTACCAGTACTCATTAGTACCACGCTGACATGCCATGAGATTAATCAGGTGAGAATCCAAAATACTGTCTTGCACATTGACTTTATCCATAAAGTCCCTTGCCGAGATATTTTGCATCTGTACACCACTTTTCAAGATGTGGTTCACTGCATATGACAGTCCAGACATATCACTTTCAAACAGTAGATGAAACAAATAGGGAATGCATTGACGAAACCTAGGATCTTCTGCATACAATCGTAAAGTCCGGTATTCAGAAGCAGGAATTTGATCAGGTCGCTCATCATATCTTCCTCCTTGATCTGTTGGAAATAGCTGTGGGAAACACCGAGCTTCCAAACTTTCCTCCCAAACACTAATGGGACTCCCTTTGGCTTGTTTCATTTGAAACAACTCAATAGCATTCCCCATGACTTCCTTGGAATGCAAAGGATGAACACTATAATGTTCATATATTTCTTCATTTTTAGAGGCTTCTACTATCTCAATTTGTCCAGCACACAAATCGCTGTCCTCTTCTTCACTTACTTCCTCTTCTGCAACACATACATTCTTGTAGTACTCATTGTTTTTCATCAAATACAATGTTGCCTTTTTGACTTTCCTAAAATCCACTAAATCTTGCCAGATTTTCTTACTCTTTGTCGGAACCCATTAACTAAGATAACCAGAGGTTCCTCTTCCACTTTCTCTACTCCAATTGTATTAATGTTTTTCTTCAAATCTAGAGGCAAATAAACAACTCTCCCCTTTAATCCTCTCTGTAAATCTGATGGAGGCAATTTCCCTGTCTTTGGCTCCATTCGTACAATAGCCTGAAAGGGATGGACACTTTGAATCAAAATAGATTCATAAGTATTTAAATCCTTCAATTCAGAAGGAATGTCAACCAATTCCAGATTATTATGAACCGCTCTAGCAGGCATCCGGTTTTGATTTAATTTGTTACAACAGTAAGTACACACACGTTGATCAAATCAAATCAAAACAATTTTCTACCATCAAGTATGTTGCGAAATCCTTCCATTCACTATTATTTTCCCTTTCACTTTTTGCATATAAATCCACTAACTTAGTCTGATTCTTATAATAAGTGCGTCGACAACACACACAAGTGTAATTAGGCCTCTCATTTGATTTCACCTGAAACGTGGCAATTTCCTTCTGAAAATTATCTGTACTGGAAACCTGTACACTCTCTTCCACATTACCTTCTTCTTCTGGGTCAATTTCAACATTCTCCTTTTTACTTGCAAAGTAACAAAACTCAATTTCTTCACAAATATTCTTCACATCTACTTCAGAACCATGCAAAAGAGCACTGCTTAATTGTTTAAGCTTAATTGCTGGACTCTTAGCAAAATACAACATTCTCACTAATTTCCTCACTTTATTATGATGGACTGCTAGCATCCTGAAATGATGAAAAACACTCTGGCATACTCTCCTGGAAAGACAAGCCAGTGAATGACCATGTAAACCTGTCACTTCTCTCACTCTGCATGGATCTAATTCCTGCAACAACTTTATTTTCTGTTTTAAACTTTTCTTATTAAATGTCCGTACAAAATCACAAAGCAAATTGATGGAATCCTGTCGCACACTGCAAATACTACTACACTTCCAGGTGTACACTGGACCCTTAGGACGTCTCCCTAAGACTTCATCACCTAACACCTCTTCTGCCTCTGTTGACACAAGTTTTTCTTTTTCAACTGGACAACCGTCTTTCACCTCATATGCTCGACCACTGGTGTCAACTGCATGCACCAAATCATTGTCCTGGAAGTAACTCTCCTCATTGAAAAATGCCTCACAACTTGAACTATGCATCCATTCTCCTGAAAATACTTCACAAAAATTTGTACGATTAACTATTCTCTTCCATCTACTATTTGTTTTGAATTCATAAATTGCCTTGTTTAGTTTCCTAATTCTATTGATTACCAAAATAAATAACTTTCGCTTCATTTCCAAAGCCTGATCAATAATTTTCTCAACATTTTTTTTTTTCTTATAAAAAGCCAGTTTCTGTTGACCTTTCTTTACATTTTTCATCAAATTTACAATTATCCTGTTGCGGAACATTCGTGTGCGAATGTCCCTAAATTGATTGTGCCTTCTACCGGCAGTCACAGAGTTTTCTCCTGCTCTACCACTAACTTTATTAAGGGGCCTTTCCTTCCTGTTTAAATTGACTCTCTTCTTCTGGACTAAAACATGTTCTGTACTGATACTTTTTTTTCTGGAAATGTTTCTTAGGAAAGATTTCGTTGTCTTACCCGGAGCTTTTTTGGTGACTTGACGAGTTTTTATTGTAGAGGACTGCTGCAAGCATGTAGTAAGCTGCTGTGTTTGACGTTTTGTAGCCTTTCTCCTTCTTTGCCTCGAAGGCATGATTTAATTTTGAAATGATCTGCAGTTGAATCTGTGGTAAAATATAATAAAAAATGTTATTAACCACTATTACCAAACAGTAAATCAATAACAGTCGTCAAAAAATTAACACACTAGTTGTCAATTCTACATACAATAATTTTTAGTGCATTCACAAATTTAAAACTCACAAATAGTAGCAAAGAAATGGAATGCTTCTACATTTGACATGTGCTCTTTTATATGTGAATCTGAACTAATTTTATTAGCATATTTCACTGTTTTATTAAAGACACTTCACACAAGCTGTTTTTGAAGTTGTATTTAATTTGAAATAAAACGGTTAACATGGTTACTTTTCATTTCCAGTAATTTAAATTTATTTTTAAAAGTCTTTATAGTTCAATAGGCTCGAGCAGGTCAGCTGCCCACCCTATGTCATACAAATCTGACAAATCAGCATCCTCATCATATTCTTCATCATCCACAGTATATAAATCATCCAAGGGATCTACTTCCACTGACGTTTCAATGACAAGTTCAATGATAAGATCGAGATCAACAGATTGCTCATTATCACTCATGGTTGATGTTGTCGTTATCTTTAAAGAAAGAGAGCAACAATGAGATGTTGCAGAGTAAGAGACAAATCTCAGAGACTATAATAGTAAAATTGTTTAACAAGAGTAACATTTTGCAGATATTATTTAGCCATGTCCAGCGATGCTGAGGAGGTGAGGCCTATGTCCAAGTTTTCAGTGAACAGGACTCATCTCTTCTTAACCTTGGATAAGCCTCACCGACTCTGTGTCCCCTTCTCATACTTAAATGTAAAGGGGCAGATTTATGTTAACTGGCGCATCCCCAGGGATGCACCAGTTAACGTGCGCCGCTGCTCTGCCACCCATGGTGTGCCGCATTTACAATGCGGAGCACCATGTGGTAAAAACAGCACAGATGCGTCACGCATCTGTGCCGCAAAAGCGGCGCGTTGCAGGAATCACGTCGCAAGCGCGACATGACTACTGCAATGCACAGGGGCAAGGCACACATTGCATGGTGCATCACTCCTTATGCCTGTTTCAAACAGGCGTAAGGATTTGATTCAGCAATGCCATAAAGCTGACTCAGTGAAATCTTGTACATTTCACTGTTTTAGTTTTACAGGGCTTTCATGCAAGTGAACGCCCACCCTGCAACAAAACGCCCACATGAAACCTGACGCAGGTTTCATGTGGCGCAGGACTTTACAGCGTGACACATCTGCCTAGATGCATCAAGTTGTAAATATGTCGCAACATAGCGCTTCTTTTGCGCCGCCGCTGCGTCACAAAAGTGAGCAACGGCGGCGCAAAAGAGGCGCACGGCCATCATAAATCTGCCCCTAACATTTTAGATGATTGGTTCAGGATGCCGATAAGGTGTGGCCTATTCAGAGGTTTGTTTGAGGTGAGGCCTACTCAGGGTTGCAGATGAAATTTAGGCTTGTTGAAGAGTACAGAGGAGATAATACATGTGCAGGCCTACCAATGAAGTGAGTCATGTCCACTGCACTCTTGAACAAAGGCCAGACCTCCTCTGTCTCCCTGGACAGGCCTAAACCTCATCTGCACAATGTGATTCATAATGTTAGGAAACACAGGTGATGTAATTGAAAAACGTGCAATTTTTTTTGCTCATTTCACAATCACATCACCTGTGTTTCCTTTGCTTAGGTATCTCATTGTGCAGATGTAGTCTAGCATATCAAAGAGTACGCAGAAGGTGAGCACTGTATGCAACAACTATGACACTTACAGAAACCTCAGCTTCTCCATGCCCCCTACACAGTCCTAAATGTATACATTTTAAACTGAAGGTATCTTGTTGCAGATGAAGTGAGGCCTATCTTGCAACATGGTGCATCTTTTGCACCGCTGCCGCGTCACAAAAGTGACGCAACGGCGGCGCAAAAGAGGCACACGGCCATCATAAATCTGCCCCAAACATTTTAAATGATTGATTCAGGATGCCGATAAGGTGTGGCCTATCCAGAGGTTTGTTTGAGGTGAGGCCTACTCAGGGTTGCAGATGAAATTTAGGCTTGTTGAAGAGTACAGAGGAGATAATACATGTGCAGGCCTACCAACGAAGTGAGTCATGTCCACTGGACTCTTGAACAAAGGCCAGACCTCCTCTGTCTCCCTGGACAGGCCTAAACCTCATCTGCACAATGTGATTCGTAATGTTAGGAAACACAGGTGATGTAATTGAAAAACGTGCACATTTTTTTGTTCATTTCACAATCACATCACCTGTGTTTCCTTTGCTTAGGTATCTCATTGTGCAGATGTAGTCTAGCATATCAAAGAGTACGCAGAAGGTGAGCACTGTATGCAACAACTTTGACACTTACAGAAGCCTCAGCTTCTTCATGCCCCCTACACAGTCCTAAATGTATACATTTTAAACTGACGATATCTTGTTGCAGATGAAGTGAGGCCTATCTTGCAACATGGTACATCTTTTGCACCGCTGCTGCGTCACAAAAGTGACGCAACGGCGGCACAACAGAGGCGCACGGCCATCATAAATCTGCCCCTAACATTTTAAATGATTGGTTCAGGATGCCGATAAGGTGTGGCCTATCCAGAGGTTTGTTTGAGGTGAGGCCTACTCAGGGTTGCAGATGAAATTTAGGCTTGTTGAAGAGTACAGAGGAGATAATACATGTGCAGGCCTACCAACGAAGTGAGTCATGTCCACTGCACTCTTGAACAAAGGCCAGACCTCCTCTGTCTCCCTGGACAGGCCTAAACCTCATCTGCACAATGTGATTCGTAATGTTAGGAAACACAGGTGATATAATTGAAAAACGTGCAAATATTTTTGCTCATTTCACAATCACATCACCTGTATTTCCTCAGCTTAGGTATCTCATTGTGCAGATGTAGTCTAGCATATCCAAGAGTACGCAGAAGATGAGGACTGTATGCAACAGAGCAATGTACATTACTCACCTCCCTTGACACTTACAGAAGCCTCAGTTTCTCCATGCCTCCTACACAGTTCTAAATGTATATCATTATCATCATAGTGACTATGAAACTCTAGCAGTACATATTGTGAAACCTAAATGTCTTAAATTAATGATTTTTTAACTGACAAACAAGTGCATTATTCTCCCAGATTGATGGTGAGAAGTGATATATTTATTTAAAGAAGCAGACACCTTTTTGTCATTGTCATAAATGTAAAAAGCATTCCTTTTCTTTATGAACCATTTTCATGTCATAATTTGAAAACACAGCACAACTCCTATGTACAAGTACACCCTGTCAGTACTTACATTTGCCAAGCACACATGCGGGCGTATTTACAAGAGCCTTGCACCACGGAGAAATGACTTAAATTTACCAAGCACTCATGAGGGCTTATTTACAAGGACCTTGCACCACCTTTAAAGTCACTTTTAACGTGTGGAAAATGACGTGAATGTGGCTCATAAGCTTTGTAAATTTGCCCCCATGTTGACTATGAAACTCTTGCAGAACATATTGTGAAACCTTAATGACTTCAAGAAACGTGTTTTTAAACCGGCAAACAAGGAAATTATTCTCCCATATTCATGGTGGGAAGTGAAATATTTATTTAAAGAAGCAGACACCATTTTGACCTTCTCATAAGTGTAAAAAGCATTTCTTTTTTAAAAAAAACGATTTTCTGGTCATAATTTGAAAACACAACACAGCTCCTATGTACAAGCACACCCTGTCAGTACTTAAATTTGCCAAGCACACATGGGGGCGTATTTACAAGGACCTTGCACCACGGGGAAATGACTTAAATTTGCAAAGCACTCATGAGGGCGTATTTACAAGGACCTTGCATCACCTTTAAAGTCACTTTTAACGTGGGGAAAATAACGTGAACGTGGCTCAAAGGCCTTGTAAATATGGTCCATGCTGACTATGAAACTCTATCAGTACATATCAAGTAACCTAAATGATTTCAAGAAACGTTCTTAAACACATCAAGTAAAGAAATTATTCACCCAGATTCATGGTGAAGTGACTTAAAATGCCCTAACACACATGAGGGCATATTTTACAAGGCCCTTGCACCACTTTTGCGTCACTTTTAACATGGGAAAATAACATGAAAGTGGCTCAAACATGAGAGCGTATTTACAAGGCCCTTTCATCACTTTAGCGTCACCTTTAACATAGGGAAAATAACGTGAAAGTGGCTCAAAATCCTTCTAAATATGCCCCATGCTGGCTATGAAACTCTAGCAGCACATATCAAGAAACCTAATTGACTTCTAGAAACGTTTTTAAACACATCAAGTAAGCAAATTATTCACCCAGATTCATGGGGAAGTGACTTAAAATGCCCTAACACACATGAAAGCGTTTTTTTAAGGCCCTTGCACCACTTTTGCGTCACTTTTAACATGGCTATGAAACTCAAAGAAACTAAATCTATTTGTAAAACACTTGACACAAAGCAACATTTTAAATACACAACTTTCTTCATAATTTTCTCCCTAAAGCATACTATTCTGTATCTAAATTAAATGAATCTTTTCTCACCTTAGCAAATACTTTTTGAGTTTCAAAACAGTCTCAGACACACACCAATTTTTCTTTAGCAGAGCAAAGGGTATGCACTCCAGAGGCTGCAACCAACAAAGGCACAGAAATGCTGTAATTCATCACACATATCTCTCATGTCACCCAATCAAAACTCTTCCCTCACTTTTTTCAAATCAACACCCTTCCCCCCTCTGCCCTTTCTGCCTTTTTTCCATAGCAACCACCTCCTGAAAGACCTGTCATGTTTACAAGTTCACACAACAATGTTTCAATTGAACTCTGAACTCTCAGTACACCTGCGTATCCAGTGCAATCTTTCATAAAATGATTTTTTCTTGACCATTCAAATGACATCTTTCAAAGAACTCATCCATGCACCCTAACTTTCTGTTTTCAGCAATCAAAATCCACCAATCACTGCTACTGAATCATTAGCACAGAAACTCCACAGTTTTTTTCATTACAAACTCCTACTGTTTCAACTGCCATTTCATTCCCACACTTCATCTGACTGCAGCAGAACCTCCTCTCACCATGTTTTCTGTCTGGATTGTTGGACATAGTTACATCCACTGGGCTCAAAGGTATGCTGATAACAGAAATTTACACAACCTCAATTTACAAAATGTGGAAATCAACTGGATTGGCCACAGAGGATTAAGATGTCACCAATTGATACCATTGGTGAAAACCTTTTTGCATTTGCCAAAACCTGACCTGTTAATTGTGCACTGTGGAGGAAATGACTTGGGCACTTTGACTGGGGTAGGTCTGGAAATGCTTTTAAAGGACACCTTTGAGCAATTGATGGCACTTTTTCTTCAAACTGCCTTGGTATATTCAAATATATGCCAAAGACAGAAATGGAGGTGGTCCAACCAATTTTGTTCACAAATTGAGAAATCGAGGAAGCATGTAAATAAGTCTGTTTCAGCTTACATGAGAAACCATGGAATGGGCTCCATCTACAACAATAACTTGCGTTACTACATGCAAGATATCTACAGAGGAGATGGAGTTCACTTCTCAGATGAAGGGAACAGAATTTTCATCCTGAATTTAAGACTATGTATTGGTACCTACTTATAAGTACCTAGAACTTACACAGAACCCAAAAGCTCTTTTCAGAGCTACCTTAACTATGATTACTCTTTAAAAATTTCAAATGTACCTTTTTTCACTAATTTTCACTTTTGTTCGCTTCCCGGTTCGCGTACCGGCAGCTAACCTCGCGAAAAATTCTATTTTTTTTTCTTTTTCGACATATATGAGCCTCCTCAGCCACCCTTAGAAAACCTAGGGGGTCAGGATACGTCTCCCGTGCCCCCTTACACCCTTTTCCAACATTCTTTATCCTCCATCTTGTGTCTAAATTCATCCGAAACACAAGATGGCGGTTAGCTGCCCGGTGAGCTGCCCGGTTCGCGTACCGGTACGCGCCTCTACGGCGAAAAATCGTAAACATTTTTTTTTTTTTTTTTTTTGCCCCGCGGGGCACTTTAATATCTCCCTCATCAATCCTAGGGGGTCAGGAGGGGTCTACCTTGCCCCCTTTCCTTCATTTCCCCTTTCGTTTTTCACCACATCTTGTCTCTCGATCCTACCGAGAGACAAGATGGCGGCCGCTCCGGACTGTTTAGAATGCTGACAGACTCCGGAGAGCCAATCAGCTTCGCTTCGCGAAGTTCCGTTACGCGTCAGGTACGCGCACCGGGGCGCTAACCGGAGCGCTGTTACAGATATATATATTTTTTAGAACGTTAATTTATCAAAATCCACTGGAGCACATATATTGAGACCTAGCAAAGGCACATCGGGCAAACCATATCTACAATTTTGCCAAGTTTCATGTAAATCCATTCAGCCGTTCGAGCTAAAAGTGAGTCCAAATGGAAAAATGAATGGGAAAAACGCGTTTTGGGACCCCCCTTTTTTTCTCTGCTCCCCTTTGACGAAACCCCCCCATATTTTCAGGGGCTGCTCAGAAACAAAATGTGCCATTTTCCTGAATTTCAGCCAATTCCGTCCACAAACGCCAAAGTTATTAGACATAGAATTTTCAGAAATCCCATAGAGAAAAAATCCTAACTATATATACCTACTGGCTATCGCCAGTAGGTAATATATATATATATATATATATATATATATATATATTTTATTTTTTTCCGAAATCCCATAGAGAAAAAATCCTAACTATATATACCTACTGGCTATCGCCAGTAGGTAATATATATATATATATATATATATATATATTTTATTTTTTTCCGCCATGCCCAATGCGTTTCGCTTTAGCAAAAGGCTTGAAGCCTTTTGTTAATGCGAAACGTGTTGGGCATGGCGAATATTTGGAATAAAACCGCTTTAATTCCTGTATACAAGTGAGTGCGTTTCTATCATTTTTGCCGTGAGGCAAAACTCTGCTTTCATTGTTACCGGCATGGCTCTGCCGGAAGAAACGCACCGCCCCATAGATATATATATATATATTTTTTATATATATATATATATACATATATATATGTATATATATGTATATATATATATATTCAAACAAAACCGCTTCTGCTGCAATGCTGTGACCCATGGAAAAGTGGCGTACTCTCCGGTGAAGCACGCCGGGAAGCATTAGTTCCAAAACGTTAATGATTTCTGTACGCTCTCAGGAACCACACCAACAATCCAAGAAGTGCTATAAATTCGGTTTATTCACACAACGCGTTTTGGCGACTTGCCTTGATCACGTGTGATTAGTTTGTGTGAGAATGTGCTATTTTAAATAAAGTTACACAAAGCACAGAAATAAACGTAGGACTTGCATGATTCCAAATTCACAAAATGTGTGTCGGCCATCTTGTAACGATGAACAGTTGCAAATTACATTGCTTTGCAGGAATAATATACTTTAAAAAATGTTGACAAGTGTCTGACATGATAGCAATATGAGTATTTAGTCACTACTGATCAGTGAATGAGTTCTACTATAAGCATTATTGACAAGTGTCATAATAATTCGAGAACTTTAGTTACATGTCATTTCTAATTCGGAAATGTCTCTGTTCACAAAAATCATTTCTAAGTATATTTTAAACCATGAACTGTTGGTGATCTTACCACAATGGCTATGTTTTAAGCGATCTATGTCACTTCTACATCGACCATGATCATACACAATAATCGGCTCGTATCATACTAAAGTCCGCATTGCGATCAAGAAGTTTTTAACATGTGTCAGAGGGACACCAAGTATGCGTGCCGAGGTACGACGCCTCGCAACCATGTGAATCTATGAATTCAACATATCACTCTATGTTGTTGCAGCTGATCAAAGCAAAAATAAGAACATTATTAGAATGCAGAGTTTATGTCTTATCTGGCAAGTGCTCTATTCTATAGGTATAGCCAGTGCTTAAAAAACCCAGACCAGTCTAGGTAAATACGTCAACTGCCAACAGTCTCATGTTTATACATTCGTGCTTGTGTAACTTCTTCTGTGCTCTGCAGTGAAATTAAATAATCATATATACATGCTGACCGTGACCCTATGTGCCTATGAATGGACGAACAGGATGGGATGCCCGTGGTGGTGAATTGATTCATGCTGGGAAACCCTGCCTGTTCTCCTGTAAGAAAACATACACAAAAGACAAAATTACAATTAAGTTTAAAATTAGTTTCTAGCACAGTTGTTAACATGATCGAAAAGGCATTATATTTACATTAATTGTACCACTGGATCTAAAGCATCCTCTATACTGTATTATGGATGTCTATGATCGGGGTCAAAGTTGTTTGACTGACGGGAAAACTTAATGAGGGTTAGGCTAGGCATGCATATTAACTCTATGAGCCCTCTTTGAGATGCACCGCTAATTCTTCATCCCAATTGAGACCACCCAGATGTTTACTCTGGAAGTTGATTATATGTCTGGATTCATGCTGTCTGAGGGACAGCAATCTGTCTCCTCCTCTCGGACTGGCATGAATTTGTTCAATCAACATGTAACTTAGTAGGTTAGCATCTGAATAGTGTTTGTCTTTAAAGTGTTGTGCCACAGGGTACTTGGAGTCCTGGTTGGTAATCGCCCCCGATGCTCTAGTACTCTTTTTTTGGCACTGCACTTGGTACTGCCTATGTACCATAGTTTACAGGGACATTCTATGATATATATTACATAGCTGGTACTGCATGTTAGGAATTGTGTGATCTTCCTACTGACTCCATTGTATTTTAGTTCACTTTTATATGTGCTGTTGCTACAGGCTTTGCAATGACTACACGGGTAAAAACCCTCTAGATCATGTCCTGTGTTATCTGGGTACTGGGTGATGTTATTCCTAGCAACCAAATCTCTGATGTTTTGGTTACGTCTGTAAGTGATACTGGGTCTTTTCTGCAATTGGCTGCCTATGATGTTATCTTGTTTGAGAATGTCCCAATTTTTCGCTATCACTCGTTTGACTGCCTCAGACTTTGCATTATATGTCAGTATCACCCTTGTGGTGTCATTAACCTCTATGGTTTCCGTTTCCCGGTTCTCCAAAGCTTGCGATCTATCTACTTTTTCTGCCCTCTCTATTGCTTGTTTAAGAACCCAGTTAGGATAACCCTTGTCTTTGAATCTGCCTACAATGGTGTCCCTCTCTGCGATGTATGCTTCCTTTGTGTTGCAGTTCCTTTTTGCCCTCAGCAGCTCCCCATAAGGTATACTCCATTTGAGTACCTCTGGATGACCAATGAGGGCATGCAACATGCTGTTACCAGCTGTTTCCTTGCGGTAAAGAGAAGTGCAGATTTGGTTATTCCTGATCTCAAGACTGACATCTAGGTACTCAACTTTCTCGTTACTGATGGTCCCAGATAGTATGATGTTATACTTATTGGTATTCAGATTGTTCACAAATGTTTCGGCCTGCTCTTTGCTCCCCTTCCAGACAATAAATAAATTGTCTATATAGCGGAGCCAGACCACAACCCTTTTAAAGTCTTCTCTCAGGGTGGCACTGCCATGGATCTCCTGCTCCCAGTATCCCATAAATAAATTAGCGAAACTGGGAGCAAAACATGAACCCATGGCAGTACCATTGACCTGCCTGTAGAGGGCTCCATTGAAGGAATTTTTTTTATTTTTCAGACAGAAGTCAATCATAGACATGATCATTCTGTTGTGCTCCAAAAATCTCAGGGGTCTATTTTGCAGATAGAACTCACATGCCTCCAGTCCCTGTTGATGGTCAATTATTGTATACAGGGAATGTGTATATATATACACACACATATATATTATCTACTGGCGGTCGCCAGTAGGTAGTTATAGTTAGGACCTATTATGCATTGGAAATCCGCGACATTCTATTCCCAATAACTTTAGCGCCGATTGATAATTCTTTGCGAAATTTCCCAAACTTTTGGCCAGCTCTGCTCCGCTCCTACCGAGATAGTTTTGGGGTGATTTGTCAAGTGGGGGCCGAGAAAAAAGGGGGCCCCATGCAATTTCCCATAGGGCATTTAGCCACAGCTACAGCCCGAACGGCTGAATGGAATTACACCAAATTTGGCAAAGAGGTAGCCCTCAGTTCAGACTTGTGCCTTTTGCTTAAATGGTGTCAATCTGTTCCGTAGTTCCTGAGAAAAGTAAAGTCATTTATATATCTATGGACGCGGTGGATCCGCGGATTGCGTGAGGATTGTCATCGTACCATAAGCGCACCCTTCCAATCACATGCTGAATGCTAATTGGCTGTCTAGTGGTTGTCAACATTCGAAACCAGGAACTGTTGGCAGCCATTTTGTGCCTTGGTAGAAGCGAGGCTGAGGAAGTCAGTGGAATATGTGTGCAAAACGGAGAAAGGGGGCAGGGTAGAAATAATGTTACCCTCTAGACCTGCTTAGGGGGTCCCAGAAGGACCCCCAGGGCCCACAAATTGTTTGTTTTAAAAACCCGTCAGGTGCGTGTAGGGTACGCGGACTGTGCCGTAAAATAAATAAAATAAAACAGAGGTTTTTTTTTATAATTAGTCCCTGGGGGGTTAAATACCCGGGGCAACATTTTTTAATTTTATGTGAGGCCCAGAGGGGTGCCCAGCCTTGGGGATTGTCACCCCCAGGGCTAAAAAGAAAGAAATGGTGGGGGGAGGGGTCCAAGGTCCCTAAAGCCGCGGGGACCACCACCCTCTGGGGCTTTATGTATTGTGGAGGGGACTTCATGGCCCCCCTCCTGGAGCACTCGAGGGTCCCGTTGCCCCCTGTGGTTGTGGGGGGCTTCAAGGTCTTCAAAGGCACAGGGACCACCACTCCCCGGGCTTCATGTATTGTGGGAGGGTCAGTTCCTGCAGTGTCTTGGGGTGTCCATCCCACCCTTCCATAGCAAGGAAATCTGTTCTCTCTTTCAAAATCTAAATCAGATTGCTTTTCAACCTGGGGAGCTGCATGCTTGTAGCTCCCCATGTGGAAAAGCAATGCTGGCTCCCAAACGTGTAGAAGTTGTGCACCAAAGGTGCTACAGATTATGAGTCGTGCATCCAGCACGTGCACACCAGGGGACCGCACTGAGCCCTGCACTGGGTGCGCAACTTTTAATTTTACCATAAAAAATAGCTCCTATCAGTAATTTCTAATATTTCCAGGGACCCTATCCCCGGGTCTCATAAAAAATGTTGGGGACCGTGGGGTGAGCCACAATGCCCCCACGGTCCCGCCGACTCCCCGCGTTCTTCGGGGGCCAGCATTGCTTTTCCTCATGGGGAGATGCTAAGTTGCATGTGGAAAAACAATCTGGTTTGGATTTTGAAAGTGAGAACAGATTTTACTGCTGTGTCTTTCAAAATGCAAACTAAGTTTACTATGGTAGGGCTGGAGTCACGAGACTCCCGCCCTCTCATAACAAAGAGCAGTGTCCCGGGGGTAGGCCCCCAGGGACACTGAAGGAGTCTGCCCTGGATCGTGGCAGTCTCCAGGGCCTTTGAGGGGTCCCGGCGGAGGGCCACGCAGTCTGCTTCCCACAATACACAAATACCCTGAGGTGGTGGTTCCCGGGGCTTGAGGGGGGTCATTGAGGTCCCCACACTTTATATTTTGCAGGGGGGGGGGCCTTGGAGCCCCCACAACCCTTTGTTTTATAGCCCCGGGGGTATAAAACAAATGGCTCTCAGTCTTGTATAGGAAACAGCAATGTTGAGAAAATCTTCCGGTAAGATAACAAAGGATTTTGAAGTCATTAAAGCGACAACAATTTTAACTCCGTCTTTGTAAATATGCCACTAAGTTTTGTAATGTCAACAATCTCGTCTTCCATTTAAATAGGCTGGAAGTATTTATAGAAGTTCATTGTGAATCGTGAAGCAACACTGTCTAATTGTGATCGATAAAGAATTGAATGAGTTGTGTTCTTCTTTTGCTCATAATGTGCACATGGGCAGATTTACAAGTTCATTGCGTTACTATTGCATCACTTTTAAGATGGGAAAAGTGACGCGAAAGTGGCGCAAGGGGGTTATAAATCTGGTACACAGTGTTCTGTTTTACTTTCCTTTCCTTTCTGTAATGTAGAGGATCCTGGGTAAATATAATGGTTTCTGTACAGCCAGTACCTTTCAACCCTACCCCCAAACGGTTTTCTGCCTGTTACCATAGTAACAGTTCATGGAACACTTAAATGAGCACAGAGCTTAGAAGTTCACCACACTATGTTGCTAATCGAAACAGTTACTGTGCGGGAGTTTTAAAACTTTTCTAATGGAACCGTTAGTCTTTAGCTATAGACTCTGGTTGAGATCTGGTAAAATGGCGTAGAGCACGTGCGCCCGCCTTTTTTATTGGTACGGTCACATGTGTAGTGATGAATGCGCTGGATGGGTGTGGTGTGGGTGTATACCAGCCATGAGGGAGTGTGTGTGTGCCGTTCTGACAACTAGACCTGGAACTAAGATATCACTACAATGGAAATCTGGGCAATGTTTTGTTGTTGTGTTTTCCTGGAAGCGTAAGTGGACTGGGATGGCCTCACGTATGTCAGTGCTGCACGAGGCTCTGAACCATGATTTTGGAGCTATGGGCGTGGTCCCGTCGTGAGTTATATGAGAAATCAAGTGATTCTGGTGTTCGTTTTGTAGTGCTGACGTCACCCGGATCTTAAAAACAAATGTATCATTATATCTGTAAAGTCCGATAAATTGGCTAACATGGAAGGTACGGGGTATTACTGACTCTATATTCGTTCATAGTTGCATACATAAAAGATGGTGGTCATGACGCATTTCCGCGATTATGAATATTTATTGTACATTCAGTGGAGTGTTGTAGCTGTAGTAATACAGGGCTGTGAAAGGTTTAAGTTGTAGTTTTTGGCACATGAAGGGCAGCTAGTATATATACGTTTGTGGACATTCAAGTACACTGTAGAACTTGATACTGGAAATCAGTGTTCGAGTCTCGGAGATGCGTCCACATCCTGTTATTGTAGGGTAATGACGTAATGTACGCGTGCCTGAAAATGTATTGAAAATACGGTGCTCATGTAAATAGCTGATATAGTTTGGGTTGATTTTGCGCTATATAAATATGCTTTTAAAAAAAGGAGGAATAGCCTACACTTACTGTCACAGGTAAGATGGTTGCATATGCTATTTATAGCACAATATAATGTTGTAGGGCGGAGGAGCAGCAAACACAATAAATACACAAACACAGATAGATAATTGAAGTGGGTGCGGGCATGTGTGCTTGACTCCATTTTATTACGTTAGAATAGTAATCATGATATCATATACAGATATTTAATCATAAACGGTCTATGACTTCTGCTGTACAAAGGTAGGAGCATTGTATTTGAAATAATACATATAAGATTCTATCATAAAGGGTTCATAAGTTGTAGTGCACTGAGGTTGGGGCGGTTTGTGAGGAGAATACGATGATGCATGGTTCAGGCAGACCGCACTAGTAAAAATGTGTTTTGACTATTGAATTTTTCCTTAACAAGGGCATGTGGTGATTATTTAGGGTGTACTGAGTTAGTGGTACGTCTGGTGTTTATCGTGTGCTCACCCTGTGATGATGCCTGGTCTAAGCGGGCTGTACTGAAATCATTCACTGTTGCATACTGGACTATATGAACTTTGAGGGGGGAAAAACCTAGCATTGATGATTATCAATTGATGTGCAAATTAGGTGTACTGATTGCTCCCCATACCAAATTAAACGATTCCACTTCACACAGTGCATTGTAACTTTTACAAATTGGAGACGTATGTCTGGTGGCGATGTTGGAGGTGATATCCCAGAGGTACTTGGTATTGCCGGTGGTGGAGTTACATTTTGGCACAATTATCTTCATTCTTTGTTATCATAGTTCACAGAATGCAATGATTGAAGGTGCTTGCGCATACTAGCAGTGCAACAGCACTATTTTTTTCTCCGCTTTAAATAAATCGAGGCTGAATTTAATGCTGTAGTGTAGA
Source organism: Lissotriton helveticus (assembly GCF_964261635.1). Taxonomy (NCBI): domain Eukaryota; kingdom Metazoa; phylum Chordata; class Amphibia; order Caudata; family Salamandridae; genus Lissotriton; species Lissotriton helveticus. The sequence goes on from NC_136073.1 coordinate 202,586,415, forward strand.
TGAAAAGGTAAATTCAAGTTGTGAACCCTACTGTGCACAGTGTACATGGAAGCTAGTAGCCAGTACAGTTATAGAACAATGCTTCTTTTAACAAAATCTGAATACATACGGTATAATTGTCTCTGCATTAAATAAATCAAGGTTGAATTTCCTACTGTCTATAGTGTAGATGCAAAGGTGAATTCAAGTTGTAAACCCTGCTGTCCGCAGTGTACATCTTAGGGTGTAGTGCATCATCTGCAATTATGATTGTAGTGGAAGATAGAACATGTATGCAGCGTGCATTTTATTATTTTGCTAAATGTATAAGTGATATAAAATACGTTTTTCAAAGAAGCATAATAAAGGGATATTGTGTAGGGTTTGATGGGTGTTATACTTAGTTTGGTTTACACTGAGTTAATGGTATCTAAACCAAGAAGGTACTGTGGAGCCTGCAATGATGCGTGGTCCAGGCAGGCTGTACTGATAGTAATGATTTTTGTGTTGTGAATGGTGCCTTAGTAAGGCCACATGATAATCATTTTTGGTGCACTGAGTTACTAGTACCTTTGGTGCTTAGCGTGTACATATTCTGCGATGATGCGTGGTCTGGGGGGCACAGTAATTAGAGTAATGTCTTTTTTCAATTGGATTCTGCATGAATTCCACTTAAAAGTGATAGTATGCCTCATTGCTGACATAAAACTGTTCACTCTTCTTTCCAATGATTTATGATGCACTGAGTTAGTAGTATCTTTGGCGCTGACCTTGTATGTACCCAGCGATAATGCATAATGCAGGGGGGCTGTACTGGGAGCAATGTTTTTTGCCTAGTGAATTCTGCTTTAATAAGGCTACGGGGAAATGACTTGTGGTGCAGTGATTTAGTGGTACCGAAAGAACTCAGCATGTGTGTACCCTGTGATGATGCGTGGTTCGGGGGGGTCGCAGTGGTATAATGTCTGTTGTCTCCTGGAATGCATCATGTACAATCGTCATTCTATCTGAAAAAATCAGAACACATACAGTACAATTGTCTCTGCATTAAATTAAGCAAGGTTCAATTCCTTACTTGAGAACCCTGCTGTCTGCAGAGTACATCGAAGGCTGTAGTTAACACAGACATCAAGGAATACTTTTTTTTGTCACATACTTTAACAAAATCTGACGACACAGTAGTATTTTTCTGCCTTAAATAAATCGAGACTGAATTTTATGTTGTCCGTAGTGCTTATGCGCCACTGGTATCAAGTGGTAAACTCTTTTGATTGCAGTGTACATTTGAAAACAGAACTTACTACAGTCATTGAGGAATGTGTTTTGTGGCATCCTTTAACAAAATAGTCTTTGCCTTACATAAATCAAGGATATCTTGAATGCTGTCTGTAGTGTAGATGGAAAGCTGAATTCAAGTTGTGAACCCTGTTGTACGCAGTGTAGATTGAAGGCAGTAGTCGACACAGACATCGATGAATGCTATTTTGTCATAGTTAACAGAATCTGAGGACACAGTACAATTGTCTCTGCCTTAAATAAATTGAGACTGAATTAAATGTTGTCTGTAGTGCTGATGCGCTTCTGATATCAAGTAGTGAACTCTGTTGATCGCAGTGTACATTTCAAGGCAGTACTCAGTACAGACATTGAGGTATGTTTTTTGTCACATCATTTAACAAATTGTCTCTGTCTTACATACATCAAGGCTAATTTCAATGATGTCCGTAGTGTTGATGTAAAGCTGAATTCAAGCTGTGAACCCTGCTGTCCGCAGTGTAGATTGAAGGCTGTAGTCAGCACAGTTATAGATGAATGCTTTTTGTCACATCCTTTTACAAAATCGGAAGACATAGACTACATATTTCTCTACCTTAAATAAAGCAAGGCTGGATACAATGCTGTCCATAGTGTTGATGCAAAGCTGTATTCAAGTTGTGAACCCTGCTGTCCGCAGTGTAGATCGAAGGCTGTAGTCTGCACAGTTATAGACGAATGCTTTTTGTCACATCCTTTTTACAAAATTGGAAGACATAGATTCCAATTGTCTCTACCTTAAATAAAGCAAGGCTGGATTCAATGCTATCCGTAGTGCAAATGCAAATCTGAATTCAAGTTGTGAACCCTGCTGTCTGCAGCAGAGATCGAAGGCAGTAGTCGATACAGACATAAGTCTGCGGTGCTGTGGCGTTGAGTTCGGAACGGGCCTGTATCGAGGAGGCACAAGTTCATGACGGCAGCCACGTGGCAGGGTGAGGAACTTCACTGCAGCAAAGTCTCTTCTCTTTGCAGAAGTGAACCACGCCCAAGGCATAGCTAATTATTTATAGTCGTACGTTGACATTGCTTACGTTGAACTAGCCCGCTCTGCTTCTGTTTCAAAGGGAGGGGGGTGAACCCAACTACCTGGCCGAAATTATCCCCAGTGTCTGGGATAATATGGTTGAGTTCACTATTCAGTACACTACACCTATCAATGGTATATCTACACACTGGTTTGTACAGTGAATTGTGTGGGGGATATTTCCGACCTGCAGCTGAACGGGAGGGGGACCGGCAGACTGCCAAAGCACTTTCACCTCCTCTGGAACACACACCCCACCGAGCGCCGTGAAGGATCGGCAACCAAGACCCAGACCACAATCCCCAGGTGCCCCGGTGGCAGAGGCGCACCTGGGACGTCACTGCCTGCGCCAGGAGGCGCCTACAAACAGCGGAACACCTCCTGTCCCCGCGGGACGCGCGCGGGACCGCCGGGCCAAGCCCGGGCAAAGGGCGGGCCCTCTGTGGCCCTCGGAGGCACAAGGAGGCCGGGACGGGCCACCCCACTTGGCTTTAACGAAGGTGGAGGTACCGAGTTTGTTTTACTTTACTTTCATATTGATCCGACACTGTACTGGCTATTGTTGCTGCTGCAGCTCTGATTTCTACTCATCATGTCTATCTGGGAGGAGCTGAATGCCCTGTGTGGTACGAATTACGCCCTGGACGTATCTACCCCCCACATAATGGGTAGAGACGCTGATGAGAAAATAGATAATGACACTGAGAATACTTCTAACGCCGACAAAATGTGCACCAGCCCCTTTTTATCTCCCTCCAACCCACCTACATCATTGCCGAGTAAGGCTGTGAACAGGATACATGACTTCGTATCACCACTCCAACTGACATTACTGGCCCAGATTGAGCAACTCTTAATATCTGCACTATCACCCCTGGTCACAAAAATCAACGATCTGGGGGACAGGTTGACCAGTATTGAAAAAACAATAATAAGGAACTGTACTCCAACTGAAAAAACTCCTATACCCACTACTCTCATCCCCCCCATCAACCATGAAAAGCCTAAGCCTACGGCACGCACAAAAATTCAATCTCTTGAATCCCCCATTCTTACACCTAATCCAAGAGGCCGGAGCATTACTTTTAACTCCGTACCTGTACCCCATAGAGTTCCCAGGATCGCTCCAGAGAGAAGGAATCGGATTAACTTACCTCCATAAGCCGCCCCATACGTGACTGTTCTCTCTGGGGTCCCTGCACCTAGTCTGGGCAAATTTGAAACACACCAGGATCTGATAAACAAAGTCATTCCCTGGCTAAAACAAAACAGACCATTGCCATCTGCTCTAGATGGTGGAATCCTGAGTGTCAGGAGGGTGGGGTGGCTAGGTACGTTGCCCAAAGACATCTTAATTGATCTTAATTAAATTCAAGAGTAGGAACATTGTTCCCTACCTACGATCTTCCCAGCCCAAAGAGGGAGATGGTCCCATTTGCATCTGGGACTTGTATGATTTCTATCCCGGCCCCGATACTTTCCGTTCCTAAGGCAAATATCCTTGAACCGTAATTCTTGCTGAAAGGGGGTTCCATGAACCTTGTGCTATTAACCCTCTACCCTCTTCGATTTTGCTCGCACCTTTTTCTTTCAGCTGATTCACCAAATTGATTTTAGTTTGTTTTAATAGTTGGTTCCTTTTTACCTTGTAAATGAAATGTTGAGTTATTTATACATGTATGTATTTTTTCTTGCTGCTTTTATGGTTTTAAACTAAGAAACCGAATAAAGCTTATTTTGAATTTGAATTTGAATATGTGTATAGTATTTCACCGGTAGTCTTAGCGTTGTGTACATTATTGTTGATGGGCAAATTCCTTCCCTTGTACATAGTTGATTGCCACATCTCTGAACATTGAGCTTGTGTACTGTTGAGGGGATATATTATTTTGGAAAGGTCCGTTGTCCTGTTTTGCGCTGCCTCTGTGGTAGTAGGGGGGAGGGATCCGTGGTTGTGGTGGTTGTGGAGCTGGGTTTTGGGATTTTGTAGGGTGTCGGAAGTGTATAATTAGAACCTCTATCACATATTGCTCTTTAAACATGGGTGTGTTGGATGTAATTCACACAATACATATTCAATGTTCTTAGAGTAGTTAAATGTTGATGTTAATTTGTTAGTGGTAAGTGGAACTATTGCCTGATTTTTTAGGTAGCATTGCAGATTTGGTTTCTTGTTGAAAATATGGGAAGTGGTCAACATTATAAGTAGGAATTGTCATTTAAAAAACCTTTGAAATTCACTGAAAAAACCTTAGGTTTCAGGCAAGTTATAGTTAGGAATTATCATTTAAAAAAACTTTGAAATTCACTGAAAAAACCATAGGTTTCAAGCAGGTTACAGTTAGGAATTAGCATTTAAAAAACCTTAGAAATTCACTGAAAAAACATAGGTTTTAGGGGTATTATAGTTAGATGGACATTTCATTCATACAAAACCTTTGAAATTCCTCCGTTATAGTTAATTGTACTAACTGTAAAGCTCGCGCCCGCAATTCACTGGTGATGATGTCACATATTACATCATTCATGACATAGTCACTGACATCACTGAAGACATCACTGATGACATCTCAAATGACATCACTGGGCCACATCGTAGGTGTACGGACCGTAGGGGTACGGTTCGTTCACCCCAAAGTCGTAGGTGTACTGTGCGTACACCCCTTGATTGCAATTGGTGCATATGTGATACTGTTGCCCTCCGTACGAATTGCTCATACACGGTGTTTACCATACAATCGCGTACTCATTCCCCGGTTTGGATCGTACTTGGCGAGTCGTACGGCATGTTTACGATCGTACGGTTCACTGTGCGGGTCTATGTCGTACAGATTGACCCTTCATTTTCATACGGTTCGCAATGATTTTCTTGCAACAGATCGTAATATGCGATTCGGACCGATTCGTACGCAAACGGTTATGAATACGAAGCGTCGTATGGATTTGTTTCCTGAATCGGAATCAACCCTTTAGTGTTTGCATCCATATTATATGGGAGTTTTTATAATTACCCAAAACTTCCATTCATGCTGTTGCAATGAAATAATATTTTCACCAATTGATAAAACATCCTCTTTGTCAATCCTGCCTCAGTGGGCTGATAAAAACAGCAATCAATAAATCAATTCACTTCAATTCTGCCCCAGTGGGACTACGTGTAATCTTTGAATTTAGACCATAAATCCTATAAGTTCAAACTGCCACCCAAATACTGTAGCTCTTTTGCATTCATCTTCATTACATGATGATAACTAGGCCTAGGCGGTATATTCCGTTCCACTTGCGGAATTTGGGTAATTTCGCGTTCCACGAAATTGCCCAAAATTCTGTGTTACGCGATTTCACAAAATGTTTTGCTTGTTCGCGTTCTTAAAATACGTGTTCGCGAGATATTTCACATCGAGCACGTAAACAGCAATTGCAAACAGGACGAAAGCATCGCGAACAAGCAATTCCACGTATTAGTGGAGATTTGCGTAACGAGAGTAGGCAAATTCCACCCACCCCTAATTGATAACTCCGTCTCCTACAATAATAAAAACAAAGTGCAAGATCGTCAATGATTTATCTATTACAATTAAAAACAACAAACATTAAACAAGAGAGGTATATATGAGATTTCTTATCAATTGCATTAATGTACCCCAAAACCTTCAGAGTTTCACTTATTTAAGCCCAAATCAGGTTTCAGCCCAAGAGGACGGATAATTCCTCATCCTTTTTTAAACCTATTGGATACATAGTCTCATATTTTATAATCAGTTTAGATTCCAAATTTCTAAATTCACGAACCCTATTCCCTCCTTTCTCTGAAACAGGAATTCTGTCAATGGCACAGTATTTTAAAAGCCTGGCATCTTTATTGTGGCATTCCTTAAAGTACCTCGCAATAGAATATTGCTTATCCTCATTTGTGATCGCTCTCATGTGCTCCAAAATTAGTTTTTACCGGGTGAATTGTCATTTGAGATGTCATCAGTGATGTCATCAGCGATGTCACTGACCATGTCATGAATGATGTAATATGTCCGAAATTCTCTGGTTTTGTACGAGTGAAATGCCCAATTAACTATAACGTCCCTGAAACTTGTGTGTTTTTTTCAGTGAATTTCTAAGGTTTTTTAAATGCTAATTTCTAACTGTAACGACCCTGAAACCTATGGTCTTTTCAGTGAATTTCAAAGGTTTTTTAAATGGTATTTTCTATTTATAATGTCCCTGAAAACTTTGGTTTTTTTCAGTGAATTTCAAACTTTTTTAAATGCTAATATATAATAATAATGTCCTAGAAAAATATTTTTGTAGTTTTTATTTGTTAAAAAAATATAATATTTTATATCTTCTAAAATATAAATATCATTTTTTATTTATTTATTTTTTATAAAAAAGTGGATTCACATACCGACCGTGTACCCCCATCGATGGGTGCATGAATCCATGCCACCATATTGGTAAAGTCATGTAGGATAGGCGCTCGCAAAGGAACGGGTACGCAAATTTTGATCCCGCATAAAGTTACTTACATACTTCTGGAGGTCGCGTCCTGTGAGCAAATCCGCCGCAGATTTTCAAATTTTCAACTAAATATATATAAGTTTGATATGTATATTGAAGCAAGAGATTATTTAATTTATTTATAAAAATCATATATTTGTGACTGGAATAAAGATAAATTATAGTTAAATATATTTTTACGGATTTACGTCCGGTGCATGCTGCTTGCACGCAAATCCATGTGACTTTTAAAAAAAGAATTTCATTGGTTAAGAACCTTTTCATTCTAGAAGTTACAGCACCCTACCCAGTTTTGCCATTCCTTCAAGAATATTGTCAGGAGATACATCTATCGTGTTTTCTTCTCTCCTTCATTTTGTGGTGTTTTTTTTTTTACAGAAAACAACAAAAAATTACATCTTTCAGTGCACCACAGAACATCCATGGTGAAGAAGATAATTTGGAGGAACCAATACGAAAAAGAAAGGAAAGCATCATGTGGGCCTTGTTTTGTCTTTCCTGTAGGTGAACAAAAAGGTAAATGCTAGAAAGGTCACTTGCAGCATCTGCAAATATGTTTTATCTCGGGGCATCTGAGAAGAAATTTTCATGTGGCACTTCGTCCATGTTAAAACATTTGCAGACCATACATCATCGTCAGCTAGCTTAGGAGCAACGCAGACGAGAGCTAGAAGAACTAGGCCAGCAGGATGAACAGTAAGCAGGACCAATCACTTCTACTGTTTCTGGAATATCAACAAGAGGACCTGACATTAGACCACAATTTGCTGGTCTGGAACAGAGGTGCATCAAGTGCAAGAAGGTTCTGCGTTATGGGGAGTAATCCATTGATGCAGTAGTTTTTGCTGCACTAAGCAACCATTGGGTATTGCTTGGGTGATTTTGTAAGTGCATGGGTAATGCCTGGGTAATGAAATGAGTTTATAAGTAATGTCTGGATTATTGCATGAGTGCATGGTTAGTGCCTTGGTGATTGTATGAGTGCATGGGTACTGTCTGGGTGATTGGTGATTTTATAAGTGCATGAGTAGTGACAGGGTGATTGGAGGAGTGCATGGCTACTGGCTGGGTAATCAAAGGAGTGAATGAATACTGTCTGGGGTGATTAGAGGAGTACATGGATAACGCGCGGGTGATTGGAGCAGTGCATGGCTAGTGCCTGGGTTATTGCATAAGTGCATGAGTAGTGCCTGGGTGATTGCAGGAGGACATGTGTAGTACCTGGATGATTGTGTAAGTGCATGGGTATTGCTTGGGTGTATTTTCTAAGTGCATGGGTAATGCCTGGATAATTACATGAGTTTATATATAATGCTTGGATGATTGCATGAGTGCATAGTTAGTGTCTGGGTGATTGCATGAGTGCATGAGTACTGCCTGGGTGATTGGAGGAGTGCAAGGATAGTGTATGGTGATTTTATAAGTGCATGGGTAGTGACTTGGTGATGGCTGGAGTGCATAGGTAGTGCCTGGGTAATCAAAGGAGTGAATGAGTAGTGTCTAGGTGATTAGAGGAGTGCATGGCTAGTGCCTGGGTTATTGTATGAGTGGATACGTAGTGCCTGGGTGATTGCAGAAGTGCATTGGCACTGCCTGCATGATTTTGTGAGTGGATAGGTATTGTTTGGATGATTTTGTAAGTGCACAGGCAATGCCTGGGTGACTGCATGAGTGCATGGTTACTGCTTGGGTGAGTTCATCAGTGGAAGAGTAATGTCTGGATGATTGAAGAAGTGCATAGGTAATACTTGGGTGATTGCAAGACTGTAGAAGTAATGTCTGGGTGATTGCAGGAGTGTATGAGTACTGCCAGACTGATTAAAGATGTAGATTAGTATTACCTGGGTGATTTTGTAAGTACGTAGGTTATGCTTCAATGATTGAAAGATTGCATGTGTTTTGCTGAGGTGATTTGTGGGTGAGATGATTGAGTTTGAAAAAATGAATGAATGCAATAAAAGTGATTGTAAACATTAATTCATAATATTATGCTTATTACATTATTTCATCTTACCTTCTGTATTGAAGTAGATATCTAACTTATTGAAACTATTTTACAGATCTTTCATTGTAAAGTAAATGTAAAATATTTTCAACCTTAAGTTTTACTTTCTGTAAAGGAGAAGAAAAAATACTATTATTGCAAATAATATTATAGGTTTAAGAATACAACATAATTTTAGAATTACATAACATATTCAGGTTCTCTTTTTTGTTGTTTTCCGATTCTATTGAATTTCACCATGTACAGTGATTTCAATGTCGATCATCATATAACAGCTGGCAAAAAATACAATCAATAAGATTGTAAAAAAAACAAATCTGTTCACATTTTCAAAAATAAACACTCTCATTTACATTGTATATAATATAAAGATCAAATATATAAACTACTTCTTTCAAACACAATTTTCCAAATGCATATAAAAGAACAGAAACGATAATTCAAACATTAAGGGGCAGATTTACAAGCCCCTTGCACCTCTTTTAGGCGGCCATTGCGTCACTTCTGTGACGCAGCGGTTGACGCAAAGCCAGGGCCATGCTGCGGGGTATTTACAACATGACGCATCTGAGAGATATGTCACGTTGTAAAGCCCTGCGCCACATGTCTACAAGATTTCACTCAGTCACTCTTATGGCCATGCTGTGTCAAAACCCTGCGCCTGCTTGAAGCAGGCATAAGGAGTGACGCAGCATGTTAGAGATTGGGTACCCCCGAGTCTTGCTGGAGCTGTGTCGCGCTGGCGACGCAACTCCAGCAATGTGCCGCATTTCCGCCAGGGATGCGTCACGCATATGCCCATCCGACTGCCACGGTGCGCCGCATTGTAAATGCGGCGCATCAGTGGTGGCGCACGGGTGGGCAGATGCGTCGCAACTCTTCTGGCGCATCTCTGCTGATTAGCAGAGATGCGCAAGAAGCCACGAATCTGCCCTTAATTGTTCACATCTTCCCAATAGGCCAAATGATGTTTCCGAAATCATTTACAATGAAAATGTCCAAAATAAACTTGTTAATTCAAATTGACATCTTCCCAATAGGCCGAATGATGTTTTCAAAACTTTGGCATCAAAAATATCAGATATGAATTCGGTAATTCGTAAGGCAACCGACATTTGAATTTAAAATGGGCATCATTACAATATGTCCATCCTTTATTGCATCTTAAATACACAGTATAGTGTTCAGATGTTGTACTAGGTCCATCATGGAAAATAATAGCCACTGCTTCCTGAGATTGACACTTGACTTGCAACAAAGTTTTTTATTTTGGTTTCCAATTTTCTTTTATCTGGTCTACAACGTTGTAGCATTAAAATTACATATGGTCCAAATCTTCCTATAAATAATGTTGACAACATTTCTGATTTGCAGTGAGTACATTTCATATCTTGATTAGCTGGTTTTACTAATTTGTTAACAGACACTGTTTTGCAATCTGGTATTGTCAAATATTTGAATCGTTCAGTGCCTATTTCAGTGGTAGAAGAAAATTAACAGTCTTCACATTTATGATCCCATCTGTAACGTATTTCAAACAGATTTTCAATTTGTATTCCTTCATCTTCCAATACTACAAGCATAAACATGAGAAATATTTGAGCATCTTGATGTACATTAAGTGTAAATAATAAAGAACCAGTAAATATATCCAAAAGATGCCGTATGCCAGAAGCAGTATGGAGTTCAGTTTTAACAGTTTTTAACTTTTCAAAAATATAATGTAACAAAGAACAGAATCTTGTTTCTCTATTTGCTATAGTTTGATGATGAAGACTTTGTAGAAAAAAGATTACGTTTATAATTACATTACATTACATTAGCAGTTGATACCTAAACTATTTTCTAACTGGTATCCTACAATATCATAAACAGTGTCAATTTTCATTTTCTTTGCAGCCTCAATATTCTCTTGAATTGTTTTCTTCATTCCACCCTCACTAGAGTGTTTCTCATATTTTCGTTTTAGACATACTACATGTTTTTCATATATGGAATAGTCACCTAAGTTAGGATCATACAGTCATCTTAACCGATTATACTCTCTTACACAATTTGCATCTGCACTAATCTTTTTCTCATCAAAATCAATTAAATATAATCCAGATAATGTTCTTACTCAAGACAATGCTACATATGCCATACCCTCTTTAAAAACTGTACCTCCAATAATTACCAAAGCACTGTCTACACTTTAAACATTGAGAATTATGAATGGTCACCGTATATGCTAAACAAAGAGAAACTGTTTCTATGAACATACAAATCTTTAACAAGCAAAAAATGAACAGCACAATATTCAATCTGTTTTACCTCTTCAATCTTATCAAATTTAATGTTCAAAAATTCAATTCCATCTCTGTTCTGAAAATTTACATAATCAACAATGTTTCCAATTGCTCTATTCACTAAACGTTTTTCAAAATCTAAATTACGCCGTAATATTACCCGAAAGTTTAGACATATATATAAAGTCTTCTCCAAACCAGTAGTCTTAGATATAGACTTGTCCAAATAATCTAATTTTGACTGTAATTATTTCTCTGACAGAAGAATAGTAATTTCTTCATGTTCCATTTTATTAATGGCTTCCATTTTCACTATAGGTTGTTCCTCCAGTTTCCTCCAGTTTTAAAAGTTCTTGATTTAATGTAGAGCACTCCTGCAGTGTTGGCATTAGACAAACTATAGACTTCTTTTCTCCAATTTCTTTGTACATTATTTCAGGTGCAATATTTTAATTTGGAAACAAATTTGTTAGTAGTCGACTTTGTAAAGTTTCTTTACCATCTTTTGTCAAGACACCAAGTCTAACATCTTGACGAATGTTTCCATAATGTTCATCACTTGCTTGTCGTATATTCTTAATGAGTTCTATATATTCAAAAAGAGAAAAAATTTTACATTTTCAATACTTTCCAAAGATTTCCTAGTGTCTTCATGGACAAGTGTTTTAAAAACTTGTTGCCCTTTCACAAGAGTAAGTTGAAATAGATCGCCGAATACATATACATGTTTTCCTCCAAATAAAACATCATAATCTGTTTTTAAAATCTGTTGCATTCTTAAATGTACAAAGGCAAGCATTAAGTTTGAGACCACGCTCACCTTATCAATAATCAGAAGTTTCATTTTCTTTAGTACTCTTGAAACTTCATAACAAGTTTCTCCAGATAGCTTGTGATATTCCAACATATTTTCATGTTCAACTGGTAGCATCAGTAAATGATGTAACATAATCCCTTGTATTGTATGCTGATAACCCAGTTGGAGCAGTTACAACACAAGATAAATGTGATTCAGTAGTTTTCTGTAGATAGCTGGTCAAAACATTAATTAAGAAACATTTTCCTGTACCAGCTTGACCACTGATATACATTTGAATGTGCAGTTGCAATCTTTTTGTTCAAGAAGTAAACCAAGCTCTATCTGTTGTGTAACTTGCTGATATTTTTCGTTCTGTTCTTCCAAGTTTCCCAACTCCACAATATCCTGTTGTGCCTGTTGCATTGCAGTTTCTACTTCACTAATGGCTATTGCTGCTTCATTTTTAAGAATTGGTTGTCCTAGTGGATCTTGACTTTGTGGAGCAGAACTTTGACTATCTTGAGAACTGTCTCTAGCAAGTTAAGCTGCAATACTAGTTTCTTGTTCAATCTCTTCATTCAACATTTGTAGATAATTTGGAAAAACTGTACATTCAATGCTATCTTTACATGCATTAAAATACCTTTTATAGCACTTAAAATCTACAAGTAATTCTATGTCAGTACGCCATGGCTTGAAGAGTTAGAGAAGCGCTAAATAAAAAAAAAACTTTAATCTGCAGTATCACAACTGAGTTTCCTGTGATTAATAAGATTTCCTTTGGTATGTTTTTTTTACCAAACATCCATCACATCCAATTATTCAATTTTGTTTTTCATTTATATTTTCTGTAACATTTCTTTTAAAGCTGAAATATTGCAGTACTTCATAGAGAGATACATTTTCAAGATGTGGACTTCTTTTAGGATAGTACGTATCCAACATGTTTGTGTACTTTTCGGTTAATTTAATGCTAAGTATTCAATTTCTTGTACAGATTTCAATACTCAATTTCCTGTTGCAGCAAGACCTAGGCTTACCCAAATGATTCCTCTTCACTTTGAATATAAACTTGCAGATGTCAACCGATCGGAACATTAGTATGATCCAATCTCTCGATGGTAATGCATCTTCAAACTAAAGCTGTACAATTTGTTACAAAGAGTCTTCTCTTGTGAAATTTCTTTCCACATTTCTTTCAACTCTGTCTTTTCAGATTTTGTTACATATGATGTAACATAACGAGCAACAGCAATTGAACTATTTGCAACATAATTGACCCAAGAGCATGGACGTCCTCTTGTTTGCACTCTCTGTGTTGGCTTCCAATCCGCAAGAGGATTTATTTTACATCCATGGTCCTGGCCTTTAAGGCGCTTCATGGCATTGGGGGCGGGTATATCAGGAACAGAATCCAGTTTTACTGTCCTGGTCGTACCTTGAGGTCCTCTCCACTTCAGCTGGCACGGGTCCCTAAATACCATCGAGCATGGATAGGGAGTCTTTCCTTTAAGAACCAGGCACCACTACTATGGAACAAGCTTCCAACGGAATCAAGTCTGTCGCACAATCTCCTAGCTTTTAGGAAATCTCTGAAAACTTGGCTATTTCAGATGTAATTCCAACTGTTGTGGTCACTCTGCACGTAATCTGTTTTTTCACGCCACAGCACCGGGACACTGATCTAAGTAGCTGAGAGCTTACAAATACCCATTTAACATAATGTAACATATCCATATTTGCATTCCACATCGTCAAAATCACTGGATTGTATTCATTAATATTCTTTTAATCTTCACTTCTTTTTATATTTAAGTATTCTTTGAAAAATTTCGAGTTACAGTATGCCTCACTGCTGACATGAAACTGTTCACTCTTCCTTTGGTAATTACTAGACGTTGGAATCCAAAATTAAATTTTGTATAAAATTTTTCCTTTGACTTGTATATCCGTCGACAATATTTCCCATATCGATGACTTTGAAACCCTAAAACTTGTTGTCTTAAGTTATTTTCTCCTCCTGTTTTTGGAACAGCACAGGTAACATCATCTTCAATGAAAGATAAAACAGTCTCATCAGAATCAGTTCCAAATTTAGTTGCATCCTTGATCCATTATAGCATGTGTAGGCACCTCTGTCTTGGTACTTCTTTCTCCAAAAGAAATCAATAACTTCTTCAAGAGATGGGTTATTTGTATTTCAGATAAAAGACATCATAGCTTGAAACATGATTAAAATATCTGCACACATTTACAGGATCCAAGAAACACAGTTCTCCAGCTGCCTTCTATTCTATGTTTTTAATATTTGAATTTGCTTCTTGTTGAAATTCAAGTAATTTGTCCTTGCATATTCAGCACAGCTTAGCATAACAAACCATGTAGGGGTTCCTAACATACATTTAAGTTCTCCGTGATGACGATACCAATACTCATTAGGACCACATTGACACGCCATCAAATTAATCAACTGAATTGTACTTTGCCCAAGAATTCCTTTGCAGAAACATGTGTAAAATGAAGTACTGTTTTTATTATGTGGTTCACTGCACATGAAAGTCCAGACAAGCCACTTTTAAACAGAAGATGAAATATATATTGAGTACATTGTCGAAATCTTGGATCTTCCGAGTACAATCTTGCTATACGATGTTCTGAAGCTTGAATCTACACTGGTCGCTCGTCATATGTCCACCTTTTCCGGTGGGGAAGAGCTGCGGAAAACAATGTGCTTCTAAACTACTTTCCCAAACACTCATAGGAGTTCCCTTCGCTTTCTTAATTTGGAATAATTCAATAGTATTTCCAATCACTTCTTTTGAATGTAATGGATGTATACTATAATTTTCATACGTTTCTTCACTCCTGGAAATGTCCACTTTTTCAAGTTGACCAGTTGAAATTTCTCTATCATCTCCTAAAATTATTTCTTGTTCTTCCAGATAAACATTTGTATAATAAATATTGTTTTCTATGAGATTTAAAGTAGCCTTTTGAACTTTGGTGACATCTACTTACTCTTGCCACATTTTCCGACTCTTTGTTGGAACACCATTAACTAGAATAACTACAGGTTCAGTTTCCTCTCTCTGTACACCAATAGTTTCAATATTTTTCTTTAAATCTGAGGGAGGCAGCTTACCTGTTTTAGGCTCCATACGAACTATAGCCTGAAATGGGTGTACAGATTGAATAAGAATAGATCCATATGTATTTAAATCTACCAGTTCCGGAGGACTAGCTACCAACTCCAGGTTATTATGTACAGCTCTAGCTGGCATTTTGTTCTCTTCTAATTTGCTGTAACAATATTTACAAATATGTTGATCACTACCCAACTCAAAACAACCTTCCACCAACAAATAAGCACCAAATTGCTCCCACTTATCTCTGTTTTCCTTTTCACTTGTTAAATACACATCCACACGTGGAGTAGTGTGGCTCACTGGTTAGAGGCGGCAGGCCCGAGAGCAGAAGTCGTCCCGGGACAGGGTTCAATTCCCGACGCGGCAGGGTTGAGGACCTTGGTCAGCTGACTCGATAATTCTCGCTTCGGTGCTTACTCTAATCAGGGGTTCTACTCGGCAACTCTGGGCATCAGCTTGCCTAATCTCCACAATAGCCCCACCAATTCCGGGGATGCCTGGCTCCACCTTGGGGACTCCCAGCAAGGGACCATCCCACAGGGAAAGCCAGGACATGTTCCCCAGAGTTATACAGCACCAGGAGACCTATGGATGGGTAGCAGTGCGCTTTACAAGTTCAAAAACATTTACATACACATTTACACATTCCTAGTTTGACTTCCATAGTGAGTATGTCGACAACAAATACAAAGATAGGGGCCAATTAGGACGGCGGACGGACCTGTGTCCGTCCGCCACCCCCGAGGAGGAGGGACCGTCCGCAGGGGCTGCGGTGTTCCCTCCCTCGGAATTAGGATGTGCGGTCACATCCCGTATACTTAGCATTGCGGCAGGTGCTGCTTGAAGCAGCACCCGCCGCAAGGTTAAATATGCAAGTATTCCTTTTGCATGCACAAATTGGCAGGCACCGCGCGGTACCCCCCATGTGCACCCCCAACCCCCCTTCACCCTGGGGGCCCCCAATTGGCCCCCAAAGAAAAGACCATATGCCTTTTCGTGGTGGCATTGCCGCCGCGGAAAGGCATGTCCCAAGGCTAATCCTAATATGGCTGGCGCTGTCTGATAGACACCGCCACCATATTAGAGCTTTTCCGCCGCGGTCTGAAGGCGACCGCGGCGGAAAAGCGGCAGACGGTCTTCCGGTCCGCCGATGACCCCCCAGCCATCCTAATCTGGCGGGGGTCTTTACAAACACCGCAGCGGGGGAATGCGCATCCTCCGGGCCGGCCCGGAGGATGCTGATTCACTGCAATCATAATCGGCCCCTAAGTTTGGTTTTTCACAACAAATTACCTTAACATTTGTGATTTCTTCTACAAACTTCTCAGTACTTCTATCTTTGACCTCGTCTTCAACATCTACATTTATCAAACTCTCACTTTCTCTACACTCCTCTTGAAGACCAAAGAAACAAAACAAACTTTTTTTACATCCGATACTGAACCATGCAAAAGAGCAGTGTTTATTTCACTTAAAAATAATGCAGGATTTTTTACATAGTACAATCTTCTTACTAACTCCCACTTTGAAGAGTGATGTACTGCTAACATTCTCAAATGATGAAAAGTACATTGACACCCTTTTCTAGAAAGACAAGCCAGAGATTGACCCTGCAAGCCAGTATTTTTTCTCACTTTACAAGGATCCAGTCCTTGCAACATCTTAATCTTTTTTTAATACTTTAATACTTTTTTTAATACTTTTTAAATACTTTTTTAATACTTTATGCATATACAATACTGATACATACACATACAATATTTATACTTTTTTAATACTTATACATATACAATACTTCATACATATATACTGGAGCTTTTGAACGTTGTCCTTGAACTTCTTCAGCTATTACTTCTTCCACGTTTCAAGCAAACAACTTTTTGTTTTTAATTGGACAACAATTTCTAACCACAAAAGAACGACCACTGGTATCAACTGTGTGAACTAATGTATTTTGTTGAAAATAGCTTTCGTCATTAAAAAAGGTTCTGAACTAGAAGTGTGCTTCCATTCACCCGAATTCTTTTGCAAAAGTTGGTTCTATTAACCATTCTTTTTCTTTTACTTTTATCCTTCATAAAAACTATTGTTTTAATCAACGTCTTGATTCTTTTTAATACTAATATAAACAATCTTCTTTTCAATTCAAAATCCTTTTCGAATATACTTTCAATCTGTTCTTTCTTCTTGTAAAATGCAGATCTTTTTTATATTTCTTGCAATCTTTCAATACATTTTGTAGTACTCTACTTTTATACATACGTATCCTATTATCCTTATATTGTTTCATCCTTCTTTCAATATAGATTATTTTCTCATGACCTGATTTTCTATTAATTTGTCCATTTTTCTTTCTTTCTTCTTGGTTCTACAATTTTTCTCTGTATGTTCCGCATTTTCAAAATTCTTTAGTTCTCTTACCAGAAGACTTTTTCTTCAATGTACTTCATCTAATTTCAGTTTTTTCTCTAGTACTGTTTTTTTGTTCTCTTTTCTTTTGCGCTTTTCTTGTCATACTGACTCTTTCTTAATAGTAATGGAGAATATCGAAAAAAGAAACCACATTTAAAAAATAATTTAATATTATTCAAATAATTATATACAAATATACTGATCTATTATGAAAGAAACACTTTCTATTAAAAAAAAAAACAAATGGATATATAGTTTTCGGAATATGATGAGACTTACACCTGAGACATGTTATAGTTTTTTTTTATATTTGCCTAAACCCAACACTTTCAGCAAGAGAGGTGCAGAAACAGGCTGGAGTGGTGCAGAAAGAGGGAACAGGGGTGCAGAAAGAGACACGCAAGGTACAGAAGACAGAAGAGAGGTGCAGAAAGAGAGAACAAGGGTGCAAAAAGAAGCAAGTGAGGTACAGAAAGAGACAACATATGTGCAGAAAGATGCAAGAGAAGTACACAAGCAACCTAAAAAGTGCACAAAGAGCCAACTGACTTGCTGAAAGAAGCAACAGAACTGTACAAAGAAGCAAACCAAGTGTAGAAAGAAAGTAAGTGAGGTACAGAAAAAGGAAAGGGAGATGCGAAAAGTAAAAAGAGAGCTGCACAAAGAGTCAAAAGGGATGCAAAAAAGGAAAGAAGAGTGCAGAAAGATATAAAAGAAATGCAAAAACAAGGAACACAGCAGAAAAATAAGGGGTGCAGAAACATAGAAGAGCAGTGCATAAAGAAGGAAAAGATGTATACAAAGAAAAAAAGAAGTACACAAAAAAGGAACAGAGGTCCAGAAAGAGGCAATAGGGGTGCACAAAGAAGGAACAGGTGGGCAGATTGAGGAAACTACTGGCTGCGTGATTACATAAGTATAAGGGTAGTGCTTCCGTGATTGAAGTAGTGCAACGGTAGTGCTTGAGTGATTATATAAGTCAATGAGTACTGGTTACATGATTGAAAGAGTGTATGGTTAATAGCTGGTGGATTGCATGAGTACATAGATAGCGCCTGGGTGATTGCATGAGTGCTGCAGTAATGCCTGAGTAATTACAGCAGTGTATATATACTACCCGAATCATTGGAATGCTGCATGGGTAGTACGTGGGTGTTTTTATAACTGCATGAGTGTTGGACCTAGCAAAATAAAAAGCAGCAAACTGATACATGACTCAACTATAGGTGTCTCCCTATAGTTAGAAGCTTGCAGACATATGTCTGTACGTTTTCAAATCATCATCATATCTAAAACAAATATGTATACAATATTTCTGGAATATAGTGAAACCTACAAACAGAAACATGTAATAGATCTGCTTCAGTGATTGCATAAGTCCATGTATAGTGCTTGAGTGATTGTATGAGTGGAAGGGTAGTCAATGGGTAATTGCAGTAGAACCTGAAAAGTGACTGGCTAATTACCTAAGTGCAGACATTGAAGTAGAGTGCACGGATCAGTGTATAAATACCACATGAAGGCATACATGAGTTATTAAGTAATGCATAGGTGAAGAGATGAGTGCAACAGTAGGGCCTACATGATTCTATGAGTGCAAGAGTAGTGTGTGAGTTACTACATGAATGTATAGATACAGACTGCATGTTTAAATGACTGCAGGGGTAGTACATAACTAGTGCCTGGTTGATTGCATGACTACAGAGGTAATATCTGGTGGACCACCAGGGTGATTACTGAACTAATAAGATACTGCCTGAGTGATTACAGGAGTGCAACGTTAGTGACTGGGAGATTTTAAAAGTACATGAGTACTGGCTGAGGGATTACATAAATGCTTGAAAAGTGTGTACGTGATTGAAAGAGTGCAAGGATAGTGTCTGGATGATTAAAGCAGTGCATAGGTAATGGATTGGTGATTCATGAGTACAGGGGTAACATCTGGGGGATTAAAGGAGTACATAAGTAACGCCTGAGTGATTACATGAATGCAGGGGTAATATCTGGGAATTTACATGACTATATAGGAAGTAAGCGAGAGATTTTATAAGTGCATGGGTACTTCTTCGCTGATTGCAGGACTACTCAGGTACTGCCTGAATGAATAATGCATTGCAAAGGTAGTGCCTGGGTGATTTCATCATAACTACTAGCTGAGTGATTACATGAGTACAAGGGTAGTACCTCTGTGATTGAAGGACTGTGACGGTAGTGCCTGGGTCATTATATAAGTGCAAACACAAGGAGATGATGGACGGAGCGCTGAAACTTTTCAGACACTCACCCCAGTTGTCAGGGTATGCCCAGATTGTGCACTTTGCCACTGGATTCAAGCTAGCCTGGCTGATGAGGGCTGTTAGCCCAAAACCGGTCCCAGGATGCTTCTTTCCGGTCCAGGGAACACATGGCTTGGGAGTTCGGGCTGGACTGTTCCCATTAGGGACAGGGTCAAGACTGATTTGCATATAGCTATGTCTGAACTGGGGTGGCAAAGTGAGCTAAAGAATGATGATGGATTCAACCCAGATTTGTGACTGGGGGTGAGTGTTTGAAAAGTTTCCACTCTCCGTCCATCGTCTCTTTGTGTTTGCTTCATTATATAAGTGCCTTAGTAGTGGCTACATGATGAAAAGAATGCATGCGTAAAACCTTGGTGATTGCATGAGTGCATAGGTAGTGCCTAGATGATTGCATGAGTGCAGCAGTAATGCCTGAGTAAATACAGAGGATCATTTGAAGACTACATAGGTACTACTTGGGTATTTTTATAACTGCATGAGTGTTGGGCCTGGGCAAATATAAAGCAGCACACTATTTCATGATTCAACCATAAATCTCTACATATTGTTAAAAGCATGCATACATACGTTGCTACCTATTCAAATCTAAAATAAGTAGTTAGTTTAGTTTAGTTTAGTTTGTGCATTTATAGCGCGCAACAGCTACCCACAAAGTGTTTCCCGGCGCGATTTTATAAGGATAATAACATAAGGCTTAGGTCAGGGGGAATGTCTAAATGTTGAATAACCAGGTTTTTAAAGCTTTACGGAAATTCGCATGATTTATCTCATTAAGAACCTGGAAGGGCATAGAGCTCCATAGCACAGGGCCAAGATAGGAAAAAGATTTGCCACCCATGCGCGAAAGCTTAAATTTGGGGATGGCAAACTTTTTTAGTGTGGAAGAACGAAGAGTGCGAAATGGGCAGTATGGATGAACGAGTGAGTGGAGATATTTTGGAGCCGTACCAGTATGGATTTTGTGCATTAAACAAGAGTGTTTTAAATTTTATTCGGTTTTCGACCTTGAGCCAGTGAAGGTCTCGAAGATACCGGGTAGTGGGAGTGGTTCTGGGAAATTTACATAGCAGTCGAGCTGCTAAGTTCTGGATAACTTGTAGTCTGCGGATGGTGGCTTTCCTTGAGCCCAAGTAAAGCACGTTACCATAGTCAATCCTGGAAGTAATCAAGGCATTATCTACAGTTTTCTGAGTAGATTCAGGCAGCATCCAGCAGATTTTCTTTAGCCATTTTAAAATGGCAAAACATGTGGCTGATGTTTTTACATCTTGCTGGTGCATGTTAAGGGAGTCATCAATGATGATGCCTAAATTACGCGCCTGTGGGACTGGGACAGGAAGCGTGCCCATTTCCTGAGGCCAATGATGGGGGCACCACATGTTTTTATTTTTGCCTACAATAAAAACCTCAGTTTTTTCCCCATTTAATTTGAGGAAATTATCCTGCATCCATCCTGCTATTTTGGTGAGACCTCTTTTGAGTAGGAGGAAGTTTCATCATTCTCAGAAGAGAGAGAGAAGATCAACTGGGAGTCGTCGGCAAATGAATACATTAAAAGGCCGGAGACCTCCACCACCTTGGCCAAAGGGCTTATATACAGATTAAAAAGTAGCGGACTAACTATTGAGCCCTGGGGGACACCATGTTGGAAAACATGCGTGTCAGAGCAAGCGGATTGAGAAAAAACTTGGAAGGTACGATCCGTCAGGAACGAAATGAGCCAGTTAAATGCCGAATCACAAATGCCTAATAAACAAAGTGTATTAATTATTACTGTGTGTGATACCGTATCCAATGCGGCACTTAGATCCAGAAGAATAAGGGCCACAGTCTCTCCTTTATCCAGCTGGCAGCGAATATTTTCTGTAACTCCTAGTAGAGTGGTTTCTGGTGAGAATCCAGCTCTAAAACCTGAATGGTAAGGGGGTAGCAAGTCGTGGGCCGTAACAAATTCAATAAGAGTTTGATGTACATGTTTTTCCAAAATTTTGGAAAAAACTGGGATCAGGGAAATGGGTCTAAAATTGGAAGGTTGATTGGGGTCAGTGCCAGCCTTCTTGAGTAGGGGATGGATCATTGCATGTTTCCAATCAGTTGGCACAGTTTCTTCCTGTAAGGAGGTGTTAAGGAGATTTGTAATAATATCCAGAGATTGAGGGCAGAGATTTTTGAGTATGGGACAAGGTAAAGGATCGTTAGGAGATCCAGATTTAATAGTTTTAGTAATTTATTTAAAATCGAAGTGTTTAGCCTGGGCCAACTATTCAGTGTACTTCTAGGGAACATGTAGATTGAAATCGCTAATGCAATTATGAGTAGATGGAGTCAATAAAGAAGTTACCAGAGAAGGGCAGCTTCCCTGTGGTACCTCAATTCCTTGGTAGATTTTGTCGACTTTTTGTGTAAAAAATGTGGCCAGTGTGTCCACATTGTTGTTTGCTTAGATCTGGTGGGATGGCTAATGTTTTGGATCCCGCAAGCTCTTTCACCATCTTGAGCAGTATTTTGGAGCGATTTAGGTCCTCATAAATGGTGTTGCACACATGGTCGGCACGTGCCTTTTTACAAAAGATATGATATTTAGCTAGTTTACTTTTGTACATTTTTTTCCCTTCTGTTGAGTAATTTTTCCTCCATTTACGTTCAAAAGTTTTACATTCCGATTTTTCATGTTTTAATAGTTCCGTGAACCATGGGGCAGGAGATCGCAGGCTCTTGCATTTTAATTTGGTTAAAGGAAGACAAGAGTCAATTGCCGTCAGGAGCCAATTCTGTACTGCTGTAGATTAAGCTTGTACAGATTGTTTAGTGCAAGGAAGATGGGAATTTAAAAAAATGTTCAGAGTATCAATGTCCAGCTTTGTCTAGTTCCTGATTAGCTTTGGTTGATTAGATAGGACCGGCGGCTGCTGCATGGCTAATTGAAGGGAGCCATGCAGTAAGTAGTGGTCAGACCAACAAACCGGTAGTGCGGGAAAAACCTTAAATTCCTTGAGATTCGTAAAAATGGGGTCAAGAAAATAACCTGCCGTGTGAGTGGGTCCAGAATTTAGTAGATTTAAATTTAGGGCGGCAAGATCGGAAATGAGCTCAGAGGTTAATGTATTGGTTTGATTTTCTAGGTGTAAGTTAAGGTATACAATATTTCTAGAATATAGTAAACCTAGAAACTGAGACATGTACTAGATCTGTCAGACTGACTCCAAAACTTCATGGGTAGTGCTTGGGTAATTATATGCGTGCAAGGGTAGTCACTGGATAATTGCAAGAAAAAATGTATAGTGACTAGCTAATTGCATGAGTGCAAACATACATGTTGAGTGAATAGATAAGTGTATAAATAGCACCTGAAGGTATAGATGAGGTTTTGAGTTATACCTAGGTGAATAGATGAATGCAACAGAAGGGCCTGGGTGATTCAATGACTGCAAGGATAGTGTGGGTTATTATATGACTGCATAGGTACAGTATGCATGATTGCATATCTGTAGGAGTAATGCATAACTAGTGCCTGGGTGATTGCATGCCTGCAGGGGTAATATCTGAGGAATTACTGGAATACATAAAAACTGATGGGATTATTTATTTTAAAAGTGCATGAGTACTGCCTGGGTGATTACAGAAGTACTAAGGTACAGCCTAAGTGATTACACGAGGGCAAAGGTAGTGCCTGGGTGATTCTATAAGTGTATGAGCAAGTAGACACACATCTCAGACACAACAACATGCACAGCTCAAAACTTCACAGAGTACACTTCAATTTTCAAACACACACTTAAAATTATGCAGTATATA
Source organism: Lissotriton helveticus (assembly GCF_964261635.1). Lineage (NCBI taxonomy): Eukaryota > Metazoa > Chordata > Amphibia > Caudata > Salamandridae > Lissotriton > Lissotriton helveticus. The sequence goes on from NC_136073.1 coordinate 202,609,995, forward strand.
TGAAATATAACTTTCCTCACATCATACAAATTACTCTAATAAATAATATCTCTACAAATATCTCAAACCTCACTTTCAGGCTACTGCTTAACCATTCTTCAACTACTTCTAATGTTACATCTACCCAAATAGAAAGTAGGAACCCTTCACATATCTTTAGTAAAAGTCTCACCATATTACTAAAACCATACATCAATATATCTGTACCATAAAACTATCCAAAGCTTAAAAGATCACAGAACAAACTTCCAAAATCAGGCAAACAGAACAAATGATGCGGCATACTTGAATTGTACCTCTCTAGAAACTTAAAAATAAGCCTAATTAATAACACCTTATGTCATCATCTTTTACACCACACTTTTGTGCTGCATCTTCATCATTTTACTAGTACTCACAGTCTTGAACCTACAACATAAAAAGGAACAAACCTCTTTGATATACATCATACACCTCCAAATGTATAAGACATAAAAATACATATACAAGTAGAAACATACTTGAGTTGAGACACAAGTCCATGCACACCTTAAAACTTGACAGACTCCACCTAGAAATTTAAAGCAACAACTAAACGTATGCGGTTTACTACAAATGTACATATCCACACACTAAAACAAATTACAATAAACACTTCTACATTCAATAATCTATTTCAACCATCAAAGTTGTTAATTAATTTTACCTTTAAAAATAAAGCTAACACATAATACACCTTACAAATGTATAACTCACCTTCCAAATTGATTTGTAGAATATGAAATATCAGACACTCAGAAAGGATTTTCTTATGCAAACAATCAATGTAATGCACTCCTCTCAGCAAGGCAAAACCAGTAATGGCAAAGCTTCCCTCTCTTTCTCCTCACAAATAAATCTAATTAACAAATCACATTGCTTCCTACATTATTTGAAATTCTTAAACACATTTCTATTGGTTAGACATATTAACCCTTACCCACTGACTTCTAAAAGTACCCAAACTGCTTCCGGAATTTCTGGGAGTCGCTATTCCACCGTGCACCAACTCGATGGAGTCACAAATCTATACAGGACTTTAAAAATATATTACAAATAAAAAATACCAGATATTACTGACTTGGAAAATCAGACTTTAATAAGATTTCACTTACGTATAAATTTGAATTTCATATTATCAATCCAAACTTAAGTTTCAACCCTTCCCTCATTGTCCTTTATGCCAGTTTTCATAGTAACAGTTCATGGAACATTCAACTTAACTGACAGGTCACAAGTTCACCATATTTTTAAGTTCACCACACAATGTTGCAAATGCAAACAGCAGGTGTGGTTGACTTTGCAAAATATGGCCTTTTCCTTTCTACTGTACCTTCCAAAGATTTTTTACTAACCAATAAAAAACGCTTTTTAATCAAAGTAACGTGCACCCTATTTTGAATGTACAATCTTCTTAAACAGCCAATCAATTCTCTAGTTTTTAGAAAACAGCGTCTTCTCTACCATTTTACTTACCTCTCATTCTCCCAACTGACTACCTCAGCTACAGACATCTTTTCATTACTTCTAGACATCCCTTCAAGATGTTTACAGTGTGGATTGTTGGACACCGCTATGTTTTCCAGTGCAAAAGGTATGCTGAATACAGAGGTTTTGACAAAGAACTGGCTTTGTAAAATATGCATATAAAATGGATTTCACAAAGAGGATTAAAGTGGCACCAATTGAAGCCTTTGGTTAAAACCTTTTTGCATCTCCAACCCCCTGAACCTATCATTGTGCACTGTGGTGGCAATGACCTAGGCACAATGACTGGGTAGATCTGGAAATTCAAATGAAGGACACCTTTGCACAATTGATGTTGCTTTTACATCAAACTGTCTTTGTATACTCTAACATATGCCAAAGACAGAAATGGAAGTGGTCAAATCAATTCTGTCCACAGATTGAAAAAGTTAGAAAAAATGTCAATAAAGCTGTTTCTGCTTACCTCAGAGACCATAGTGTGGGCTCCTTATGTAACAACAATCTACGTTTTGGTATGGTTGGCATGTACAGAAGTGATGGAATGCACTTCACAGATCAAGGAAACAGAGCCTTTCTCAACAACCTAAACTTCTGCATCAGCACTTACATATAGCTACAACAAATTTACGATGAAAACAAGGGCTCTTTTTAGAGCCACCCTATAACATAATACTAATGATATCTTTTTTACACATACATAATATTTTTTTGGGGGGGGACTCACGCACCAAATGCGATTCCACGAAACAAAAGCATACATTCAATGTACTACAACACAACAAGCTTTCCAAGTTTAACTATTCATGTTTAATTTGATATATTTTCAACAAATCTATCAATTGTAATCTAGTTATTACCTTCAATCACACTACCTCCTTAAAACAACTTCACAAATACAACACTAACTTCCACATTATATATATATATATATATATATATATATATATATATATATATATATATATATTTTTCTTCACAAAAGTAAAGACGCCGCACTCTGGAATTGCAGTTTTAACTCATATTTATTCGGCAAACTCCATCTACAGTCTATCACACCGACGCGTTTCGGGCATGCGCCCTTTCTCACGGTAGGTGGCACTACTTTTTCCCACAGATTTAAGGCTATGCGTTACATACCCTTCCCATTGCATTCTGGGATTGGTAGTTTTTGTAAATGATATACAACGGAAAAAACACCTTAAGTGACAGAGAGTGTTGTTACTATAAAGATTGAGGACATTTGAATAGAACTACTATTGCTATAAAGTGTTGGAGAGGTCATAAACATCAATAGTGACCGATTAACTACTGACAAGATTAAAGGTATAGTACCTAATTATATAAACCATATTTTCAGCATTTTCATATTTACAATAGTTGAAACTGTTTGGTAGCTAGTCTCAATCCAAATTGTTATATACATATATACAATTCTTGGTATAGTACCATCAATTCAACCTCTTCTATACAAAGCTATCTCTCGATTTCATATCAACTCGTATGTTAGAGCACATAATCCGTATCAATCACCAAGGCAAATCTTGCATCATACTAATTCCAGTCTTATTATTCTCAAGCAGTCATTTTTAAGTGATCATATTTACAAATGTACATAAAGTTCCTCATCCAAATTCATCCCCCTCGGGATTTTTGTCTTCATTTGGATGATGTATTTGGATTCTAGTTGACAGAGTTTGAGTTTCCTGTCACCCATTCTCTCATTCAGTTCAACATTTTCGATTCCAAAAAACTGCATTTTTCTCCAATCTCCTCCCTGGCATTCGAGCATATGTTTGGCCGTGGCATAAGTCATATCTCTTGACGGCCCTTATATGTTCAAGCATTCTCTTTTTCAGGGTACAGATTGTGCTCCCTATGTACATCTGTGCACAGTCACACTGAATTACATACACTACGTATTGCGTAGTACAAGTGATTTTGGTCTTGATTGTAATTAGTCTGCCTTCTGGATCTCTGAAAGATTTGATATTTTTCCCAATTTTGCACGCTTTGCAATGTCCACATTTCATGAACCCATATTCTTGTGATTTCAACCAATTTGCAGATTTTTTGCTTGCACTTTCAAAGTGGCTTCTCACCAGCATATCTTTTAGCGAAGGTACTCTCCTGAATGATATCTTTGGCGCACTCCCTAAGACTTTCTTTAGGTCAGGATCTTGTTGTAGTAGAGGCCAGTATTTCTGGACACATCCCCGTATTTTGTGCGCTTCTTTGCTGTAATTCAGAATTAGTTTTGGGGGTTCATTGATAATTGTCTCAGTTTGTGGTTTTTTCACTAAGATTTCTGATCTAGATTTTTGCTTTATTCTTTCAATGCTTTTATCAAGGTCTCTCTTCCTGTATCCTCTTGCTTTCAGTCTTGATGCACATTTTTGAATTTGGGCATTGGCTACCTCTTCCATTGAGCAGTTCCTTTTCATTCGTACAAATTCTCCAAATGGTATGTTTTTTAGTACTGATTTTTGATGAAAGCTTTTGGCATGCAGAATACTGTTCGTTGCCGTGCTTTTCCTGTAAAGTGTAGTATTAATTTGATCATTTTCTATATAGATAGTAATATCTAGATAGTCAATTCTGCTTTTACTTGTATTGCATGTGAATGAGAGTCCTACTTGATTATTGTTCAGTTTGGAGAAATATTGCATGAATTCTGTTTTGGTTCCTTTCCAAATGAGGAAGAGGTCGTCGATATATCTAGACCATAACATCCCTTTTTCCAATTCTTCCTGATATTCTGAACCCCATGCAATCTCCTTCTCCCACCACCCCATTGTTAAATTTGCATAGTTGGGGGAGAAGGAGACGCCCATGACACATCCACACAGTTGTTGATATATGTCATGATTAAAAAGAAAGATATTGTTATTTAGACATGTGTCGATCATGGTTAGCAGCATAGCTGAGTGTTCCAACTGAGATATGTTCCTTTGTTTGAGGAAGTATGCACATGCCTGCAAGCCTATAGTGTGTTCAATGGAGGTATATAAGGATACCGCATCTATTGTAACTAATAGAAATGAGGGGTCCCAGGTAATGTTCGATAGTATGCGTAGGAAATCTCCTGTATCCTGAACGTATGAAGCTAGAGTTTTGACCATTGGAGCCAGATATTGATCCACGTAGGATGATATATTCTCATACATGGAGTCGCACGAGGATACTATTGGTCTCCCCGGTGGGTCAATTAAGGTCTTATGAATCTTCGGTAAGAAGTAAATTGTTGGTATTGTTGGATTCTCTTTCCAGCGTCGGACTCTATCACAGTTATTTGGAGGGAGGCGGTGGAGCTGCTCGGGTGCTAAAAAGAAAGCCGGATGGTTGATTGCCGCGGTGAGCCCTCCTGAAAAGCGCTGGGGCGTATTGGTGGAACATATATATATATATATATATATATATATATAAATATTTATTACCTACTGGCAGTCGCCAGTAGGTAGTTATAGTTAGGATCGTTTTCCATAGGAAATCCGCAACATTCTATTGGGAATAACTTTGCGCCGAATGAGGGATCTGCCTGTAATTTTCCTTAACTTTGCCTCGCTGCGCTCCGCTCCTTCCCTGAAAGTTTCGGGGGGATCCGTCAAGCGGGGGCCGAGATAAAAGGGGGGTCTCAAAATGTGTTTTCCCGATGTTAATTTCCATAGGGCGGTTGGACTCACTTTTAGCCCGAACGGCTGAATGGATTTCCACCAAACTTGGCAAAATTGTAGGGACTGGTACCCCGATGTGCCTTTGCTATGTCTCAAGATATATGCTCCAGTGGTTTTTACGAAAATTAACTTTGAAAAAATATATATTGGGCTACATTGGGCTATATATATGTTAGAGCCCAAATGTAGCCCAATGTAGCCCAATGTAGCCCAATGTAGCCCAAAGATGGCCACCAGAGACAAAAAAAACAAATGTAGCCCAAATATCAGCCAGATGTAGCCCAACTATAGCCCAATGACAGAATGTCCCAGAGTGTTCTAATGAACAACTAGAGCGTTAACAGTCTTACTTATGACAAAAGTATGGCACACCTGAAGTCATCTTGATTGGAATAAAGTGTTAACACTTAAAACATTTAATTTGCAAAGGAACAAAATGAGGGGGTTCATTTTACCATAGAAATTATGATTAGTGCTGAAGAAAGAAAAATAAGGGCACATTTTGAGTGACTTCTCAAATCCTCTTATATTTCATTAAAAAAATTCTGATATGCAGTCTCCCAAGATGGCCACCAGAGACAAAAGAGCCCAAATGTAGCCCAAATATCAGCCAGATGTAGCCCAACTATAGCCCAATGACAGAATGTCCCAGAGTGTTCTAAAGAACAACTAGAACGCTAACAGTCTTACTTATGACAAAAGTATGGCACACCTGTTGTCATCTTGATTGGAATAAAGTGGTAACACTTAATACATTTAATTTGAAAAGGAACAAAATGAGGGGTTTCATTTTGCCATAGAAATTTTATATATATATATATATATATATATATATATTCACTGAAAAAACCATAGGTTACACACCAGTTATAGTTAGGAATTAGCATTTAAAAAACCTTTGAAATTCACTGAAAAAACCATAGGTTTCACACCAGTTATAGTTAGCTGGAAATTTTACTCGCATAAAACCATTGAAATTCCCACGTTATAGTTAGTTGGACAAACTATAACTTGCACGTCTGCAATGCACTGCTGATGACGTCACATATCACATCACTCATGCATATATTTAAATATTTAAACATTACTCGCTAATATATGTATTCACTAAGATACACTTAATAAGCCAGTTAACCAATCAATTTTTTTTTTTTAAACACTAGAAACTAAGACCCCGCAGGGGATGAATAGTGGGGAAGAACTTACAGTGCATCTGGGCAAGCGATAAATAGATGAATCCAAATGAATCAATGATGAGAACTTGCAGAATGAATTAGTTTCCTATTGTACAATTCCTTGTAAACTATATTATCATGTATTTGTAAATATTTCTCTTCGTCTTTGGCTATTGCCATTTTTGGCTGACTTGTATGTATAGAACCAGAATGAATGACCCTGCTATTATTAATTGCTTTGCCCTGAAACCTTTGAATGAATGAATTGGTCAAAGTTTGACGTGACATGTGAAATGACAGCTGGTTCGGTGCCGATACACGGCTCTATTGTTGTTAAAAATACCGGCTCATAGCGGCCTACTTGCCGATACACGGCGTGAAATCGATTTTGTAGGATTGACGCCGTATTTTAGCGTTGTCAAATATCGAAATGTTCATATATTTAGAAATTCATTATGGCCGCGCAATTCACATGCATAACTCGAGTTCCGAAGCCGTCATCGCTTTCAATGTATATGTTGCGATGACGTGCTTAAATACAGCCGCCTCACACACACCATGTTGTAAACAATGACGAAGGACTAGACGTCCGAAACGCGTCTGTGCACACTTTGCTGTTGCTGAACAAATAACTTTGACCGCCCGCCACGGAGTGCTTCTACTTTGTTTTGGTTTGATAATTAAAGAGTTCTGATGAACTTTTCTTTGTGGAGTGGCGTCTTCAAGCTTCAGGGCAAACTTTGTTGAATTTTACACGGCAGCCTGGCCGTGGAAGATGCACCGCCAAAGAATGCAGAAGTCTGCAGGCTTCTAACTACTAGAATTCCTATCAGCAGCACAAAGGAATAAAAAGCACAAACTGGGCTCACATTCGGAGGCCCACTGGAGGGCCAAAAATATTCATAATAGCCAGCAGGCAGTCGATGGGAGAGGCGCTGCAGCACAAACTACAAAACCCAGGAGGCACGCAAATGAAAATATTACTCATGAGGCTCCCGGTGGGCCAATTAAGGAATATGCAAATGAGTATAAGTGCAAGATGCAGAGACCCGAGACTTTAGGCTTCCCTCTGATGAAAGAGCAGGAGCTCTGAAACGCGTAAGGGATTGAAAGGGATTGAAATAATTTGGATGTGCAAGCCGGTTTGATAAATAAAGAGTTCTGATGAACTTTTCTTCATGGAGTGGCGTCTTCAAGCTTCAGGGCAAACTTTGTTGAATTTTACACGGCAGCCTGGCCGTGGAAGATGCACCGCCAAAGAATGCAAAGGTCTGCAGGCTTCTAACTACTAGAATTCCTATCAGCAGCACAAAGGAATAAAAAGCACAAACTGGGCTCACATTCGGAGGCCCACTGGAGGGCCAAAAATATTCATAATAGCCAGCAGGCAGTCGATGGGAGAGGCGCTGCAGCACGAACTACAAAACCCAGGAGGCACGCAAATGAAAATATTACTCATGAGGCTCCCGGTGGGCCAATTAATGAATATTCAAATGAGTATAAGTGCAAGATGCAGAGACCCGAGACTGTTAGGCTTTCCTCTGATGAAAGAGCAGGAGCTCTGAAATGCGTAAGGGATTGAAAGGGATTGAAATAATTTGGATGTGCAAGCCGGTTTGATAAATAAAGAGTTCTGATGAACTTTTCTTTGTGGAGTGGCGTCTTCAAGCTTCAGGGCAAACTTTGTTGAATATATATATATATATATATATATTACCTACTGGCGGTCGCCAGTAGGTATATATAGTTAGGATTTTTTCTCTATGGGTTTTTTGAAAATTCTATGTCTAATAACTTTGGCGTTTGTGGACGGAATCGGCTGAAATTTTCAGGAAAATGGCACATTTTGTTTCTGAGCAGCCCTTGAAAATTTGGGGGGGGTTCGTCCAGTGGGGGCCGAGAAAAAAGGGGGGTCCCAAAACGTGTTTTTAACATTGAGTTTTCCATAGGGCGGTTGGCCTCACTTTTAGCCCGAACGGCTGAATGGATTTGCACGAAACTTGGCAAAATTGTAGGGACTGGTAGCCCGATGTGCCTTTTGTAGGTCTCAATATATGTGCTCCAGTGGATTTTGAGAAATTAACGTTTAAAAAAAGATATATATCTGTAACAGCGGACCGGTTAGCGCTCTGGTTCACGGACTTTTCGCGCAACGGAGCTTTGTGAAGCGAAGCTGATTGGTTCTCCGGCGTCTGTCAACATTCCAAACAGTCCGTAGCGGCCGCCATCTTGTCTCTCGGTAGGATCGAGAGACAAGAGGAGGTCAAAACAAAGGGGGAAATAACTATAAGGGGGCATAGTAGATCCTCGCTGACCCCCTAGGTTTGATGTGGAGGTTTTAAAAGGGCCCCGCGGGGCAAAAAAAAATAATAAAAATAATAATTGAACGGCTGAATGGATTTGCACGAAACTTGGCAAAATATTAGGGACTGGTAGCCCGATGTGCCTTTGCTAGGTCTCAATATATGTGCTCCAGTGGATTTTGAGAAATTAACGTTCAAAAAAAGATATATATCTGTAACAGCGCTCCGCTTCGCGTAACGGAGGTTTGCGAAGCTGATTGGTCATTCTGTCACTGGGCTATAGTTGGGCTACATCTGGCTGATATTTGGGCTACATTTGTTTTTTTGTGTGTCTGGCGGCCATCTTTGGGCTACATTGGGCTACATTGGGCTTCATTGGGCTACATTCGGCTAATTAGCAAATAGCTCATCGCAAACTAGGAATGGTAAAGAATCGCTATTTATTCCTTAAAGTTCGCTATTTAGGAAATGCAAATAACTTTTATGATACATATGGCGGTTCATCTCTAACAAGATAAGAAGCATAGGGATAGATTTATGATGACTGGCGCATCACCAGGGATGTGTTAGTCATTCTGTGCCGCTGTTCCGTCACCTATGGTGTGCTGCATTTACAATGCGGCGCATCATGGGGCAAAAACAGCACAGATGCGTGATGTATCTGTGCCGTAAAGGTGGTGCATTGCTGGAGTTGTATCGCAAGTGTGATGAAGCTCCAGCAAGGGTCGGGGGTGCCCCTGTCGCAGGGTTTCTGTTCTCACACAGAACTGTGGACAGAGGATTGGAACCTCGGCGAATTAGGGTGTCCCAAAACTCACGTTAGTAATCAAAAACTATTTAGCAAGCTAGGTACAGTGTCACATTGGATATAACAAACTCTCAATGTTTAGACAATCCAGAATATGAACTTATAGTACCTCAGGATACGTGGAACTCATGAACAGTCGGTCGTTATATATTTCTTAGAAACCAGAACATGGAGTTAAGAAGAACACATGTGTATTTGAAATGTTTATTTACTAATGCCGTCTTCTCAGGCGTAGTACCTTAGATAATAAAAGTACACATATTATCAGTAGCAAAATTACCAGCATAGTTACTAGTACATAAAAAGTGAATGGTGATAGTATGTTAACATGCTGTAAATGAATAAGAGTTAGCAACACTTATAAGCAGCCGCGGGCCGTGGAGGGAGTTACGGTGAGGCAGGGAGGCGGGGAGGGGGAGAAGCAGGGTGGAGAATACAAGTACACATATTATCAGTAGCAAAATTACCAGCATAGTTACTAGTACATAAAAAGCGAATGGTGACAGTATGTTAACATGCTGTAAATGAATAAGAGTTAGCAACACTTATAAGCAGCCGCGGGCCGTGGAGGGAGTTACGGTGGGGCAGGGAGGCGGGGAGGGGGAGGGGCAAGGTAGAGAGGGCTCCACCCTGCTTCTCCCCCTCCCCGCCTCCCTGCCCCATCGTAACTCCCTCCACGGCCCGCGGCTGCTTATATCTCACCCTCCCTAATACACATATAATATTATTTGCTAAGAAGGTCTCTTTGTGTTGGTTTAGGGCGTGTCCATACTTTAGTGTCTTACATTTGAAGGAATCACATCAGCATACACCAGCTCTCTCTTCATGTGAACCGCATCAACTGTTGTGTATGTGTGTTCGGCAAAGCAATATAAAACCCGCCTCATGCCCAGAATTGGCAGAAGTTGCACTTATGTTATGAGTATGAAGTCGTGGAGATCAGACCTCATAACAATTCTGTATCGTGTTGTTCTTGAAACTTTAGCACTCGCTGTACAGATATAGTTTAACAAGTAAAGCAGATAGTAGACCAATAACATATTATTCTCATGTAAACCACGATGAACTACTAGGTGGAAAGCTAAAGCAACAACTAAGTGTCGTGTGCAGAAGTTGCAAAAAAGGAAAAATGGCGTTTAAACCGGTAATGAGCCCATGCTAACTTAACACGGTGTAAAGATATCCAGGACCTAGATGACACCTCCTCATGATCCGGAAACGAACTGAATAAGATAATAGAAGTGCCATCTCATGAGAGCAGATTGCAAGTTTATATGTGGACGGTCCGCAAGGTAAAGCATTAAAAACTAGGAAAATTCAATGCTAAAGAAAAATAAAACAGCCAAGTACTTTATCGAGTCTTAAGCCAATAGGCAAGGTAAATAATAAAAACTTGACAAATAAGTCAATGAATTGTCAATGAAATGCTAGTACTCAGCATATCAAACATGAAAAAGGTCTATGACATAACTGTGTATGCAAAATAAGCTGCAACAGCCTCCAATAGGAAGTCACCGTCTTCATCCGAAAACAGTTCAGCCATCCAATTTAAAAGCGGAAAAGAACATACGTGCTCTCCCAGCACCGGATCCTCTATCACCATCAGAGGACAGCTCGGTGGGTTTTCAAGAAAGCTGTGTTCCAAGAAAGACTGTGCTGCCGCCAGTAAATTCCAGGGACCAAGTAGTCCATGCATCAATGCCACAGCCATAATCCTTTCGCCAGGACAAATCAACTCGTGAGTAATGATAGGAGTCATCAGCTGATTAAAGTCGACGTCAGGAGAAACCGGTCCGCAGAGACACAAATCAATGGCCCAATCGAAATCACAGGTCAGGCAGTGAAATACAGGCTGGACACAGGTGAAGTAGGAGAACCGAAAAGATAATCCATATGCCGTGCTTAATATCGCCAACGGCATTGTGCCATAATATTCTAGCATGCGATTGCGGAACAGTGTCAGCAGCTGCAGGGTCGGAGGTTGCATAGGAGGGACATCCATATTTAAAAATGTAAAAAAGCACAAGAGCGTCCGCTGGTAATGCAAGTAAAAATGCAATCCACGAAGCAGAGTGGAGAAAATGGAATGAAAGGGAGCAGGGATGACTCCAAAGATTTTCTCAAATGAAGTCACGAGACCACTGGTAACAACTTTAAAAAAGTGTGCCAGGGATTTTGTGGAGGATGCGTTAAAGATAGTCGGAAACATGTTGCTGAAATTGAAAGGCAAACCTGTGTACGGGTGTTCGCTATGTGAAGTACGAAAGTTTCACGGGCCGAACTCAAGGCCACCTCTCTCTGAGACAAAAGAGCTCTTATTCTTGTCATGCCGTTGAAACGTGTCCCAAGGTTGGTATTTGTGGCCAGATTGAAAACTCCCTATGTTCATGTGTGGGAGGAAATAGAACATTTCTGCAGCAAATAACCCGTTCACTTACTGTTACGATAAAAGGAATACTTTTTAATTAACTCAGAACAATCTTCATTATTGAGCATCAAATAACTACCATTTTCCAACAACTTGAACGTGGGGATGATAGCAGGAACTGGCGTGCCTTGCAACACGCAAGCCATATTTGGTCGGTGTTTGTTGCATGAATCGTGTAACTGTATGTGCCTACACATTAGTGAATGATCTGGCGTCTCAGTGCATTCCTCTCCATTCAGATAAACTTCTTGATCATCTTTGAAACATCTGTATGTGTATGGAAGCGACCAGACCTCATGAACAAAAGCACTACCTAAAGGTTCATAAAGACCTATTGGTATATATTTCATACAATTTGAAAACTTATATAAAGCAAAAGGCAGCGTTATTAAACCGTGGATAAGGCATGTTGCCAAAAAACCCGCAATCCTCTGCTGATGATGTCACTGAGCATGTCATGAATGATGTAATATGTGACATCATCAGTAGTTGATTATGGGTAATAGTATCTCTAGTTTACTCCCCTATAGCTGTCTTTCTTTTAACATAAGTGTGTGTTTCCTTCCCTTATACTTACTGTTTTTGGTTCGCTTCCAGTTCGCGTACCAGCGAGCGAACTAGGAAGCGAACTAAGAGAAATAGAGGTTGGCACAGTTCCAAATATTGTACCAATTTTTTAATAACGGGGAGGTAGTTCTGAAAAGAACTTTTTTTTTTATTTTTCTGAACATTTTTTTACTGTTTTTGAATTTTTCGGAACAGTTTTATATTTTTTTGGGTTTTTCTTGGAGGGGGCAATGAAAACGATTCATTGTAAAGGGCTCAACAGGAGCAACAAAACAAAAAAAAGAAGTATTTATTATTTTGGGCGTTTCGGACAAACTTGCATATGATAGTCAATAGCTCTGTTGATCAGAGTGATGCTTCTTTCTCCGTAGGAAATGAATCCATCGCAAAATACGCAGGTGTGTTTTACTTCACCAAATCTCATTTGTATATTTGGCACCATCTCCCTGCCCTCTGGTCCCGTTACTTCCGGTACAACAGATCTTCTGGCCATAATAGGGAGATTATCTAGGTCGTTCCGAAACTGTGCAGCACTGTAGTTGTTAGGATGCCACCTAGTCATATGGCGATGCATTGTGTAGTTTCCGAAACTGTATTTTTTGTCGGTCCCTCTGGACAGTCTATCTTGACATATAAGGCAAGTTACGTATCTTGCATTTACTTTTTTCTGACCTTTGGGAATTTTAAAAAATTGCCAAATGAAGTTTTCTTTCCGGTGAGACGTCTTGGGCTGCTCAGGCAAAAACTGCCTCTCTTCGTGCTCGTCCTCCTGTTCCTCTTCTTCTTCTTCTTGTTGAATTACAACTTGAGCAGGTGGTCCACTCTTCCTTGGATGTGGTGGAGGTGGTGGGGAAGCACCAGCTGAAGCTACTAAAGAAGCCATTGCTCAGTGATCACAAAGGGTCTTTCTCTCACAATGATGAAAGTCAGAGTGAGGAAAGAAGGAGGGATTTTCATCATTTGGGAAAAACAAGAGTTCTCAACCAATCAAAAGTGTTCATTTTAGATTATATGACCTAGTCTTACATCATTAGGAAACCAAAAGTGAAATGAACCAATGAAAAGTGTTATTACCAAGTCACATGACTTGCTGTGTTTACGTTAAGCGCTTTGCAGGGCCTCCCGGTTTGCTTCCAGAAACCTGCGCTTTGGCACTCGCTTCGCGTACCAGTTTGCTAACGTAGCACGTCATATGACGTATCAAGCGACAACGTGGAACGTCATGCGGACGGGAGGCGTCACGATGTTGTTTTCTAACGCGGCACTTGCGGTAAAGAAACGTTTACCGGCTCGCGGTCTATTTCGCGGCATCAAGGTCAGCTAACGGGAAGCTTCCCGATTCGCGAAGCGGGAACGAAGAAAAAAAAATATTTAAAAAAAAAATTATTCATAAACATATAAAATATATTTTGGGATTTAAAGAAGAATACATTTTACAGCTACAGATATTAGCTGTTAAAAAACCAATGAAATTCACAGAAAAAACCATAGGTTATAGACCATATATAGTTAGGAATTAGCATTTACAAAACCTTGAAAATTCACTGAAAAAACCATAGGTTATAGACCATATATAGTTAGGAAATAGCATTTAGAAAACCTTATTTTACTCACACAAAACCATTGAAATTCCATATATAGTTAGTTGCACTAACTATATATCGCGCACCTGCAATCCACTGCTGATGATGTCACATATTACATCATTCATGACATGGTCAGTGACATCACTGATGACATCACTGATGACATCTCAAATGACATCACTGATGACATCACTGATGACAACATCCAGTGACTGTATGCTTCTGTAAAGTTAAAATATGTCTTACATATTGAAGAATGAGTGGATGTATAAGTGTCTGGATGAAGGATTTAGTAGGTGCATGACTGACTGTATAAGTGAGTGATTAAATGTGTCTCACTGAGTGCATGGGTTAGTGACTAAACTGTTTTAAATTGTGCATCATTGTGTCTGTTGTTTTGTAATCTGATGCATGTGTTGATCATTAGCTATATGACTAACTATATGGGTTATTGATTAGTTGCCCAAGTATTTGTATGGGAGACTGAGTGTGTGTGTGGGTGTCTGGGAGGTGTATGACTCTGTGCATAGATGTGTGAGCAGTTGATTCACTAGATGTATGGGTTCAAAAGTGCATGTGGAAACATCTGTATGGGCGGTTGACTGTGTGCATGAGTGTATTGGTGAGTGAATGGATATCTCAGTGCTACATGTCAAAGTAAGTACATATGTAAAACACAGTACATGTGATAGTTGACATATATAAATAACTGTGCATAAGAGCCAGTGAATGTGTGAGTGGCTGTATGGATTATTGTGAACTTGTATCAGGGATTGTATAACAGAGTAAATATGTGTTATTATATGTTCCAATAAGTAAGGTGTGTATAACTATATAGTTGAGGAAATCGAGGTGTGATTGATTCTTTGCAAGACTGACTAGGTGTGTGAGTAACTCCATGGATGAGTGACAGTCTGTGAGTGTCTGTTTACACTGAGTGTATCTAAGGTTATATTAGAGTCTGAAGAGGTTCATTGTATCATCACATGAATGATGTCATCAGTGATGTGATCAGTAATGTCAAATGAGATGTCATCAGTGATGTCATCAGTGATGTCATTTGAGATGTCATCAGTGATGTCATCAGTGATGTCACTGACCATGTCATGAATGATGTAATATGTGACATCATCAGCAGTGGATTGCAGGTGCGCGATATATAGTTAGTGCAACTAACTATATATGGAATTTCAATGGTTTTGTGTGAGTAAAATAAGGTTTTCTAAATGCTATTTCCTAACTATATATGGTCTATAACCTATGGTTTTTTCAGTGAATTTTCAAGGTTTTGTAAATGCTAATTCCTAACTATATATGGTCTATAACCTATGGTTTTTTCTGTGAATATATATATATATATATATATATATATATATATATATATATATATATATATATATATATATATATATATATATATATATATATATTCACTGAAAAAACCATAGGTTATAGACCATATATAGTTAGGAATTAGCATTTAAAAAACCTTATTTTACTCACACAAAACCATTGAAATTCCATATATAGTTAGTTGCACTAACTATATATTGCGCACCCGCAATCCACTGCTGATCATGTCACATATTACATCATTCATGACATGGTCAGTGACATCACTGATGACATCACTGATGACATCTCAAATGACATCACTGATGACATCACTGATGACAACATCCAGTGACTGTATGTTTCTGTAAAGTTAAAATATGTCTTACATATTGAAGAATGAGTGGATGTATAAGTGTATGGATGAAGGATTTAGTAGGTGCGTGACTGACTGTATGAGTGAGTGATTAAATGTGTCTCACTGAATGCATGGGTTAGTGACTAAACTGTCTTAATTTGTGCATCATTATGTCTGTTGTTCTGTAAACTGCTGCATGTGTTGATCATTAGCTATACGAGAGGCTATATGTGTTATTAATTGGTTGCCCAAGTATTTCTATGGGAGATTGAGTTTTTGTGGGGGTGGCTGGAAGGTGTGTGACTCTATGCATAGATGTGTGAGCAGTTTATTCACTAGGTGTATGAGTTCAAGAGTGCATGTGGAAACAGCTACATGGGCAGTTGACTGTGTGCATGAGTGTATTGATGAGTGAATGGATATCTCAATGCTACATGTCATAGTAAGTACATATGTAAAACACAGTACATGTGAGAGTTGGCATATATAAATAACTGTGCATGAGAGCCACTGAATGAGTGAGTGGTTGTATCGATCATTGTGAACTTGTATCAGGGATTGTATAAGAGAGTAAATATGTGTTAGTATATGTTTCAATAAGTAAGGTGTGTTTAACTGTATAGTTGAAGAAATGGAGGTGAGATTGTTTCTTTGCATGACTGACTGGGTGTGTGAGTAACTCCATTGATGAGTGGCAGTGTGTGAGTGTCTGTATACACTGAGTGTATCTAAGGTTATATTAGAGTCTGAAGAGGTTTATCGTATTAGCACAAGAATGATGTCAAATGAGATGTCATCAGTGATGTCATCAGTGATGTCATTTGAGATGTCATCAGTGATGTCATCAGTGATGTCACTGACCATGTCATGAATGATGTAATATGTGACATGATCAGCAGTGGATTGCGGGTGCGCAATATATAGTTAGTGCAACTAACTATATATGGAATTTCAATGGTTTTGTGTGAGTAAAATAAGGTTTTTTAAATGCTAATTCCTAACTATATATGGTCTATAACCTATGGTTTTTTCAGTGAATTTTCAAGGTTTTGTAAATGCTAATTCCTAACTATATATGGTCTATAACCTATGGTTTTTTCAGTGAATTTCAATGGTTTTTTAATAGCAAATATCATAAGCTGTCGAATGTCAAGTACGTGGTAAGTGAAAACATTTTCGTGTTTATGCACACTGATCTGCTTTGAATGGTGCCCCCCCCCCCTCATTTCTATTAGGAGAACTCTCTCTTTGCAGATAGTGAAAGGTAGTTAACGCAGGCCTTTGCCCCCGTTGTAATCCGTCGTGCCTGCTTCTCTCTCCATTTGATTGATTGTTATCCAAGTATTTACTGTTTTAGAATTAGTTCTCTTTGGTTCATTCTCTATTTACAAACAAACACAGAGTCGCAATACTCTGTTTAGTCTTTGCAGATAACGAAAAATCGTGTAAAAAAAAAGAAAAGGAATCGAGCAAAATCAGTAGGCCCCTAATGGGATCTCTTTTTGACCTCGCTAAAATAGAAACATTAGGAACAACCCCTCATGACAAATACAAAACTAGTGAGATGAACTGAACTCCACACAATGATGGCTGCAAAACAGCTCGGCTCCGCCACCCACCCGCCCAAAATAACGATAAAGAACGGCTGCCATGATTGGTTGCGGAATGACCACGACGGAGCTACGAAATGGTGCTGCTCTCATGCTAACCCCAGCTTCAGTCTGAAACATCCAGAAACACTGTAGACTACCAATTCGATCAGTTCCGGTAGCGCCCCAATGTAACCCGGTAGAGAAGAACTAGCCCTCCCCTCTTTGACTGATGGTTCTTGTTGCCTGTCCCTTCTGTTGTCATTTAACAGAACTATTTAGCCTGCTGAAAGGGGTTGTGTTCCGACCGCTGGTTGGTGGAGACATTTTGACTATATTCTGGACCTGCGTTGTCGCGTAATGCGTCATATGACGCGCCGCGTTAGCGAATCCGGAAGTCATCCGGGGCGCGCAGCGCGTAACGTAAGCATAACAAGTCATGTGACTTGTTAATAAAACTTTTCATTGGTTCATTTTACTTTTCTTATTGTAATGATGAAAGGCTTGGTCATATGACCTAAAAATTACGCTTTTCATTACTTCCGAACATTATTTTTTCTTAAATATATGTTATAATGTTCCAGGCTAATGTACTTTCCCGGAAATTTTACAACTGTCCTGCAAGTAAAATATATTCTTTTTTCGAGAAAAAGAGCGTTTCTTCGTCCCATGACGGAGCCGTTGAGCAAAAGAGGGTCGACCTGCTGTCTTAGTCGCCGATACGCCTGAATATGAGTTTCTTATCGATCACTTTATGTTGCAGGAATAGAAAACACAACAGCCCTTGACCATTTATCTTTACTGCGTTCCTTCGTATTATACCTTTTACCCTTCATGTAATTGGTCTGCTTTATTTCACTTGCCTTTTAATGATTCTAAAACAGTCACTATTATTAAAAACTTTACCAATGTATATACTACTACCATGTTTTCTTTTAAAAACCTTTATTGTGAAAATTTCATTATACAAATACGAGCCTATAACCACGTGGGCCTGCCACAGAGCAAACTGTAATCGTATATGATGAATAGACATTTACACTGTAGAGGAACGTAACGGGCGGGCCATTAGGTTGCAAGAACTAAGGTGTCTAACAGTTACGGAATCGGTGGACGTACATTTTATAATTAAAATACGACAGGGCCAGTTACAATAAAATTATCTAGATATACATTTGCGGGCAAGTACCATGGGTGACGTTAATTCGAACTTTCAACAGTACAGTAATCAATAACACATCAGAACTTAATATCAATAGGGATGTCGAAATAGTCAATCAATTCTCGTCCCCGCCCGCCATGTGCTTCAAAACTGCATACGTATCTCGTGATTTCAAGGTTCTGCAACCAGTACACAACAAGGAGTTACGAGTCCCATTTATTCCGGCGCCATTTTGGGCGAGGACGGGCAGGTCCAGGATATAGTCAAAATGTCTCTACCAACCATCGACTATGATGATGTTTATATGCTGTATTTATTAGAGTAACACTCATCTGTCCACATGAAATTAATTTGCCACAATCTAAACATGTCATTTTAATCTTTCCAAAGTTCTTCTAAATATTTGGGACCGTTTCCCTTGCCTCTGAAGCTCTCAGTGCCACTTCTTTGATGAATGTACTAGCAGGTCAGGGGTTCTCCTCCAAATCTCTCTTTTATGCAGCACTATAATTAATTGGTGCCACCTCTCCATATGACGATGCATGGTATAGTTACCACAACTATATTTTTTTTCGGTTCCTCTGGAGAGTTCATCGTGGCAGATGAAGCGTGTAACGTACCGGGTTTTTACCTTTTTTTGCATGTACAGGAAAGGAAAAAAAAACCGAGCGTCCGAGTTCTAAGGTGTCCCAGGGCCATTTTAGTGGACCAGGCCCAAATCCAAAGAACAGGCCGCCATTTTGAGAGCCCTCTTGCAGCCGCCTGTCGCTGTAGCATCAAGAGCAGCCGAAACTCTGAATGGCAACTGAAACGGTAAAGGGGCCCCCTACTACAGCAGACGAGCCTCCACCTAGGAAGGCCCATTCACGCCGGCTCCCCCCCCCTTCGGGCACCCCACGCCGTTATTCGGAGCAGTATTGTAGGATGGCCACACCAGTGCGGCAACTTGCTAGACATCACCTCGGTGGTAACCGAATCTCAACGCCTTGTGGTGTCTTCTATTCAAAAAACATTGTTATGCTGCCTTCGACCTATTCGCCGCAAGTGCGCACACAACTCAACTGCATAGCTTGCTAGACACCACCTCGGTGCCATCCGGATCTTGGAATCTCAGCACCTTTTGGTGTCTTCTCTTCAGAAAATATTGTTGCGCTGCCTTTGGCCCCATTCGCACATCAGTCCGCTACTGACGCCATCTCACAGGCTAATGGGGCGCCCCACGCCGACTTTCAGCATTGTAGAATGACCACACCAGTACAGCAACTTGCTAGACATCACCTCGGTGCCATCCGGATCTCGGCGCCCCACTGCAGATGAAGTGCCTCTCAACTATGAAACCACCACGGTGACATCCGGATCTTGGCGCGTTGTGCTGCCTTCGGCCTATTCGCACATCGGTCCGCTACTGACGCCATCTCACAGGCTAATGGGGCGACCCACGCCGAGTTTCAGCATTGTAGGATGACCACACCAGTACAGCAACTTGCTAGACATCACCTCGGTGCCATCCGAATCTTGGCATCTCAACGCCTAGTGGTATCTTCCATACAAAAAATATTGTTACGCTGCCTTTGGCCCCATTCGCACATCAGTCCGCAACTTAGACATCACCTCGGTGCCATCCGGATCTTGGCATCTCAGCGCCTTGTGGTGTCAGTCAGAAAATATTGTTGCGCTGCCTTTGGCCCCATTCGCACATCGGTCCGCTACTGACGCCATCTCACAGGCCAACGGGGCGCCCCACGCCGACTTTCAACATTGTAGGATGGCCACAGAAGTGCGACAACTTACTAGACACCACCTCGGTGCCATCCGGATCTTGGCGCGTTGTGCTGCCTTCGGCCTATTCGCACATCGGTCCGCTACTGACGCAAACTCACAGGCCAACGGGGCGCCCCACGCCGACTTTCAGCATTGTAGGATGGCCACACCAGTGCTGCAACTTGCTGGACACCACCTCGGTGCCATCCGGATCTTGGCGCGTTGTATTGCCTTCGGCCTATTCGCACATCGGTCCGCTACTGACGCCGCCTCACGTGCCAACGTATTTTCTCCGCATTTTATACCCTATGCCGCATAACAGGTCATGTGACTTGTTTATAAAACTTTTCATTGGTTCATTTTACTTTTGGTTTCCTAATGATGGAAGGCTTGATCATATGACCTAAAAACAACACTTTTCATTGGATGAAAACTTTTTTTTTTTTTCCCAAACAATGAAAGCCCCACCTTGTTTCTGGATGTTTCAGACTAAACTGGCGTCAGCATGAGAGCACCACCATCTCGTAGCTCCGTCGTGGTCATTCCGCGAGCAATCATGGCAGCCGCTCCCCACCAGAAGCCTGCAGGAGTCGGGGCCCCCAAAACTTTTGATGAATTCTCAAGGCGGAGGGGACGCTTTCGAGAATGGGGTCCAAGACCTAGCAGACAAGCGTCCGATTTCCAAGGTGTCCCAGGGCCATTTCAGTGGACCAGGCCCAAAAAGGAAAGAGCCTGCCGCCATTTTGAGAGTCCTGTGACAGCCGCCTATCGCTGCACCGCAAGAGTGGGCGCAACTCAGCTGAATTGCGGCTTTTGACACAGTGGACCAAAAACGGACGGAATGGCAACTGAAACGGTAAAGGGGCGCCCCACTACAACAGATGACACTCCACCTGGAGAGGCCCGTTCACGCCGCCTCCCCCGGGGCGCCCCACGCCGTTATTCGGAGCAGCATTGTAGGATACCAAAACCAGTGCGGCAACTTACTGGACATCACCTTGGTGCCATTGTTCTGCTGCCTTGGAACTATTCGCACAACAGTTTGCTACTGATGACCCACCCCCCGCGACGCCCCACGCCGTTATTTGCTGGGTGGCAACTTACTAGACATCACTTTCGTGTCATCTAGATTTCGGCGCGTTCTGCTGCCTTGGAACTATTCGCACAACAGTTTGCTACTAATGACCCACCCCCCGCGACGCCCCACGCCGGAAATCTGGACGTTGTGCTGCATTGGGACTATTCGCACAGCCGACCGCTACTTCGTTGTTTTTCCCTAAAAATGTTTATATGTTATTACTATTTTTGTTTTCTTGTATATATTTATAAATTATTAAAGTTTTATAATCTTACTACTTTGTCGGAGTGCTATATATTTTTAATGTGACACATAATTGTAAAAACTTTGATGTACAAAGAGTCATCCCTGGAATCTTCCGCTTCACGCTCGGTCCCCTCCCCAATCACAATACAGGATGGTTTTCAGATAATAGCAACGCTTCTGCTGTGACGGATCTCATCGAGTGTGGGCCTTGATCTACTATAACTCCTTTGAAGAGGGGTGATTCTTTACAGCTGTGGCCATAAACTACATCTGCAGGGCTAGCTGATAGCCTAGGACCGGCCTGGACAATCGGACACAGAGGAAAAGGAGTGTCAGAGGGTGCGGTAGTGAATAGGGCGAAAGGGAGGTGTCGGGCGGGCACAGGGTGTGATTCTCAGGGAAGAGCAGCGCAGATGGGGGGAGGTTTATTACCCATGCATAAGACAGAGAGCGGGGGTGACCACTGCCTGGGTGAGATGCTTGCGAGGGTGGGGAGCCATGCTAAGGATCGACAGCGTGCACAGAGTGGGTCTGGTCAAGGCATCTAAAATGGCTGCCCTGCACGACAAAAGTGTGGCATTTGAAAAAAGACAAGATGGCGCAGACAATGTTTTTCAACACTTCCTGATTTCCTTCGAATCGAACGTTAACAGACGTTGGGGCATATTACCAAAGTTAAGCGATATTTATCCCTAACGATGCATTGCAAAGATTTTTTTACCGTCAGAAATTATCGCAGATAAACCTTGCTATTATCAAGGTTTATCGCAAATACGATAAAAAACGACCGCAATGCATTAATATCGCTGAAAACTCAGCGATATTCATGCATTACCGAGCTAATGCTCTTAGCCATGTTATCCACCTCCCATTGCATAACATGGCTAAGAACTGCTCAGGGCAGCTGTTACTTTTTGGAGATATTCGCGCTTATCTCGAATATTTCCAAAAGTTGATAATAGGAGATAGCGATGTTAGCGACTGTTTCCAGTCGCTAACATCTTGGCATGCCCACTTTGCATGTCATTAGTGATAAATATCACTCACATGCAAAGTGGGGCCCAAGATGGTCGCTATCTCCTACTAGCCGTCGCTAACTGGTGTTAGCAACAGCTAGGTAATACAGATATAATTTTATCTCCGCGAAGCGGAGCACTGTTACAGATATATATCTTGTTTTTGAACGTTAATTTCTCAAAATGCACTGAAGCACATATATTGAGACCTAGCAAAGGCACATCGGGCTACCAGTCCCTAATATTTTACCAAGTTTCGTGCAAATCCATTCAGCCATTCGATTATTATTATTATTTTTTTTTTTGCCCCGCGGGGCCCTTTTTAAACCTCCACATCAAACCTAGGGGGTCAGCGAGGATCTACTATGCCCCCTTATGGTCATTTGCCCCTTCGCTTTGGCCTCCTCTTGTCTCTCGATCCTACCGAGAGACAAGATGGCGGCCGCTACGTACTGTTTGGAATGTTTACAGACACCGGAGAGCCAATCAGCTTCACTTCGCAAAGCTCCGTAACGCGAAAAGTACGCGAAGCGGTGCGCTGTTACAGATATATATCTTTTTTTGAACGTTAATTTCTCAAAATCCACTGAAGCACATATATTGAGACCTAGCAAAGGCACATCGGGCTACCAGTCCCTACAATTTTGCCAAGTTTCGTGCAAATCCATTCAGCCGTTCGATTATTATTATTATTTTTTTTTTTTGCCCCGCGGGGCCCTTTTAAAACCTCCACATCAAACCTAGGGGGTCAGCGAGGATCTACTATTCCCCCTTATGGTCATTTGCCCCTTCGCTTTGGCCTCCTCTTGTCTCTCGATCCTACCGAGAGACAAGATGGCGGCCGCTACGGACTGTTTGGAATGTTGACAGACGCCGGAGAACCAATCAGCTTCGCTTCACAAAGCTCCGTTGCGCGAAAAGTACGCGTCCTGGGACGCTGCCTGGTCCGCTGTTACAGATATATATCTTTTTTTAAACGTTAATTTCTCAAAATCCACTGGAGCACATATATTGAGACCTACAAAAGGCACATCGGGCTACCAGTCCCTACAATTTTGCCAAGTTTCGTGCAAATCCATTCAGCCGTTCGGGCTAAAAGTGAGGCCAACCGCCCTATGGAAAACTCAATGTTAAAAACACGTTTTGGGACCCCCCTTTTTTCTCGGCCCCCCCTTGACGAACCCCCCCCAAATTTTCAAGGGCTGCTCAGAAACAAAATGTGCCATTTTCCTGAAAATTTCAGCCAATTCCGTCCACAAACGCCAAAGTTATTAGACGTAGAATTTTCAAAAATCCCATAGAGAAAAAATCCTAACTATATATACCTACTGGCGACCGCCAGTAGGTAATATATATATATATATATATATATATATATATATATATATATATATATATCCATACTAATATTATAAAGAGAGAGCCCAAACCTTTGAGGCGGGTAATCTCATAATCTCAGAACCCACAGCACTAATCACAACACCCGATACAGCGTCGGAAAGGGCAGTTGCAGCAGAAGCGCGAACTTGACCCGAACTGAATCAGGTATCAGAGCGCTTTACATAGCACCAGTTATGTTACATGAGTACACACATTCATTTGTGTTAAGCACGGGGAGATTAAGTGATTTTCCCAGAATCACAGGATGTTTGGCGTCGTTACCAAGACTCGAACCCAGATCCCCAGGTCCGAGGTCTAGCGCCTTAGCCGTTAGGCCAACTCCTCTATACATTTAAAAGGTAAAAGAACCGTGCCAGCAAAGTAGTCCCTTGTGGGCGTGTCTGCGTTGTGCTGTGGGCGTGGGTTGGGGGCGTGACTAACATTGGGGGCATGTGGTATGCGCATCACATCGTGGGCTGTAGGCGTGTTCTGGGGGCGTGACAAATGCTGGGGGCGTGTGTCCGCCCTTCATGCCATGTGAGTCATACATACAAGCGCCAATTACGTTGCTGCGCAGCATCAAGGGGCATGCTGGGGGCGTGACACGCTGGGGGCGTGAGAAATGCAGGGGGCGTGTGTCCGCCCTTCATGCCATGTGAACGTAATTGCGCCGCATCAAGGGGCACGCTGGGGGTGTGAGAAATGCTGGGGGCGTGCGCTATGTCCCGCCCTTCATGTCATGTGGGTCGTACAATAATCAGAAGATCGTCTGCTGTAGCCGTGTGCTGGGGGTGTGACAAACTCGTTCACCTGGAGGCCTGGTAAGTAACGTTACTGCAGCCTCTCCTCCGCGCTGTTCCTGAACTGTCTCATTCAACGAAATTACACGCGCCTGCTACCATCAACCAGGGCTCTAGCCGGGCTCAGGCAGCGGATCAGTACACTAATTACACGCGCCTGATAACATCAACCAGGGCTGCAGCTGGGCCTCAAGCGGGGAACACACGCCTGCTAACATCAAACAGGCCTGCTTCTGGGCCTCAAGTGGGGGAACACGCAAATGAGCGTGTCTGCTGGGACAATTACTGCAGCCTCTCCTACTCGCTGTCACTCAACTCTCTCATTAAACGGATTTACCCGCGGCTGATAACTCTCTCATTCAACGACATTACACGCGCCTGCTAACATCAACCAGGGCTGCAGCTGGGCCTTCTCCATCCCTATTCTAATGAAACAAAACATTTTACCTACCGCGAGATTTTAAAATAAATTGCCCTTGCCAAATACACACATTACACACATTCTATTTCATACCCGGACAATGTCGGGACGGGCTGCTAGTATATATATATATATATGTATCTTCACACGCTGGTTCCAGGTTACCCGGCCATTGAGCGCTCGTTGTGGGTGCGTTACCCTACGGCAGAACCTCACCTTTATATATTTGAAGTTTCTTCGCTTTTACACGAAAGAAATCGGGCGCACTCCGTCTGTATACCACAATTGGATTTATTACAATCTTTTCAGCATGAAAACAAAAACGATCTACGCGTTTCGGTGCTGCAAGCACCTTGCTCACGATCAGATAGTATGGACCAGCATTTTTTGAATTGCCTATAACTTTGGCGTCGGTTGACAAATCTTGCCTAATGTTTCCAAGAAAAGTGCACAGTTAATTCTAGTTGTGCGTGATAAGTTTTGGGGTGATCTATCAAACGGGGGCCATGAAAAACAGGGGGTCAATAAAAGTGTGTTTCCTATGATAATTTCCATAGAGTCTGCAGCACGAACTGCTGGACAGAATTGCAGCAAATTTGGAAAAAAACGGGAGCTTTTGGTTAAAAAAGCATGCATTTTGCTACTTAGTGTAAATCCGTTCAGTACTTTTCGAGTTATTAAATGAAATCAAAATCGGCATACTTAGGGTCTCAAAGCCTTCACGAATAATGGTAAGCTTGTGAAGAGATCCGCAGAGCCCTGATTGGATGCTAACATTTCAACCAGGAAGGCAGGGCAAAAAATATCTTTTTTTTAATTCACAGAAATTTTTATAAATGTATGTGAATTTTGCCTTGAATTTAAAAATAAACAAACATGGTCTCCCCCACTTGCTTTTCATGAAGCCCCCGGGTGGGCCAGGTCCTGGGGCATGCATATTTTTATAAATATGATGGAGAGGGAGCACGTAAGTCCAATCCAAGTGCCACCACCTCCTCGGAGCTACTTATAGATATTGGGGGCTTTTGTAAAAAAGGAAGGGGATAAATTAATCAATATAGAGGGGGTTCACGTAAAACATGCAGACCACCCCCTCCTCAGGTCCAAATCCAAAATGTAAACTTGGAGGTGGATCATGTGGCCCCCCTCACAGGCCCTATATGGCCCTGGGGACTACCACCTCCCAGGGCCTGGCCTTGTGCAAAATAAAGAAAGTGGTCTGTGTAGTCCCCCCCGTGGAGCCAATCATGGCCCTGGGAAATTTCACCCCCTAGGGCTCCTGCTAGGTCCGGGGGGGTCCCCACTGCTGGGACATAGCAATTTGCTTTCGCTTGGCAGGAGCTGACAGCTCCTTACAACTGAGATTCAACATAACTCTTGTTCCAGCAAGTGGGAGCTGTCTTACCGCTCCAGATTGCTTGAATTAGGGTTGTTATCTGCATGACAGCGGGCAGAGGAACAGATGAAACGATTGCTCCTACACACAGGAGCAATTCCAGCTCTCACAGGAGGCAGTTAGCCAGGACCACAGAGGCTTTGAGGCTCCTCCTGCTTTCCCCATCATTTCACACCGGGTGCCCTGGTGGGTTCTAAGGCAACAGGGGGGCATGGCTGGACCCTGGGGATGGGGTCCTTGGGCCAAAATCAGCCCGGGAGAGGGGCTGCACAGCCCCCATTGAATTTTGGCAGGTCCTGGGAGACGGGTTCTCAGTGGCAGAAATCAGCCCGGGGAGGGGGTCATTGCAAAGGGGGTAGAAAAACAAGCAGAAGAGGCAAAACAGAGAGCATAAAAACAAGTAGGAAACACAAAATAGAGGGCAGAAAAATTAGTAGAAAATGGCACAACACAAGGCACAAAAACAAACAGAAAATGTAAAAACAGACGGCAGAAAACAAGCAGCACAGGTCAAACAGAGTGCAAAAATATTAGCAAAAAAGGCAAAACAGAGGGCAGAAAAACAAGCTAGAAAGACAAAAAGATGGCAAAAAAACAAGCAGAAAAGGAAAAACAGATGAAGAGGATAATACAGAGGGCACTAAGCCACTCACATACCCACTTACATACTTGCTCAGAGACACATGGACCCTCTCACAGACCCATTGAGACACCCATACACTCACTCACTGACCCACTGACCCATTCAGACTCTCATACACCCACTTACAGACCCACTGAGAGTCTCATGCACCCACTCACAGACCCACTCAGAGACTCATGTACTCACCCACAGACCCACTCTTAGACTCATGCACTCAGTCACAGATAACCACCCAGAGACTCGAGCACCCACTCATTGACCAACTCAGACACAGGGACCCCCAGGCCCAAAAAATGAATTTCTTTTTTAATTCTCGGCAGGAGTGGCGATGGGTGTGCGATCCGGAAGAATTTAAAAAAACAAAAAAAAGTTTTTCCTTTTCTTAAAGCCCTTGGATGGGCCAGGTCCCGGGGGCAATATTTAATAATGGTGCAAGGGCCCGTGGGGCCCCTGCAGCCCCGGGAACCCCTACCTCCCCAGGGCTATCCTTATTCAAATGTGGGGGGCATGCGGGCCCTCCGCAGCCCCGGGGGCTGCCACCTCACTCGCACTTTATTTAAAAATATTAAATAAAAAGCATAGGAACTCTTGTCCCTCCATGTAGCCCCGGGGGACTGCCATCACCCCGGGGCTTTAATTGTTAAGTGCGGGGGCATCTCAGCCCCAGGAGCCCGGGGACAAACACCTCCCCAGGGATTTTTTTTAAATTAAAGGTGTGGCAGGGGATCCTGCCCCTCGCCACCACCTCCCCGGGGCTTTGTCCTCGATGAGAGTGGGCCACACGCCCCCCCTCCTGGAGCCCTGGCTGGCCCTGGGAACCGCCACCCCCCAGGGCTGGCTCCTGCAAAGTCCCAGGCTGCCCACTACGGGACATTGCTGTTTGATATGGCAGGGTGGGAGCATGGCTCCCACCGTGTCATAGCAAATACTGCTTTGCTTCTTGGAAGCAAGAGCAGGAAACCTGCTCTCGCTTCCAAGAAACAAAGCAGTATTGCTTTTGGGCAAGGGGAGCTGTATGTTAGCAGCTCCCCTTTCCCAAAAGCAATGTCGGCTCCCGCAGGAGGCGGGGAGCCGGCAGGGACCGTGAGGGCATTGGGGGTCCCCCCATGGTCCTCAACCTTAGGCCTGGCCCCAGGGGATGGGGTCTACAGAGCCATAATTGGTCTGAGGAGGGGGGACACATTGCCCCCCTCCCACACAAAAAAACAGGCTGGCCAGGCCCCGTGGATGGGGTCCCTGGGGCTAGAAGTGGCCCCCTCCTGGAACATTTTAAAAACACTAGGCCAGGCCCAAGGGAATGGGGTGGGGTCCCCAGGGCCAGAAGTGGCCCAGGGGAGGGGGCGCACTCCCCACCCCCTGGTAATAGACAAAAAATATATAAAAATGAGGCCAGGCCAGGGATGGGTCCCGGTGCCAATAGTGGCCCAGGGAAGGGAGGCCACCCAGCCCCCATCCTGTTTTTCCTTTTCTTAAAGCCCTCGGATGGGCCAGGTCCCGGGGGCAATATTTAATAATGGTGTGAGGGCCTGTGGGGCCCCTGCAGCCCATGGGAACCCCTACCTCCCCAGGGCTATCCTTATTCAAATGTGGGGGAATGCAGGCCCTCCACAGCCCCAGAGGCTGCCACCTCAACCGGGCTTTATTTAAAAATCCCCAGGGATTTTTTTAAATTAAAGGTATGGCAGGGGGCTCCTGCCCCTCCCCACCCTGCCCCGGGGCCACCACCTCCCGGGGCTTAGTACTCGATGAGAGGGGGCCACATGGCCCCCTCATGGAGCCCTGGCTGGCCCTGGGAACCACCACCCTCTAGGGCTGCAATGTCCCAGGCTGCCCATCCAGGGACATTGCTGTTTGATATGGCAGGGCGGGAGCACGGCTCCCACCGTGCCATAGCAAACACTGCTTTGCTTCTTGGAAGCAAGAGTAGGAAACCTGCTCTCGCTTCCAAGAAGCAAAGCAGTATTGCTTTTGGGCAAGGAGAGCTGTATGTTAGCAGCTCCCCTTTCCCAAAAGCAATGTCGGCTCCCGCAGGAGGCGCGGAGCCGGCAGGGACCGTGAGGGCATTGGGGCTCCCCCCATGGTCCTCAACCTTAGGGCTGGCCCCAGGGGATGGGGTCTACGGGGCCATAATTGGTCTGAGGAGGGGGGACACATGGCCCCCCCTTCCACACAAAAAACAGGCTCGCCAGGCCCCGGGGATAGAAGTGGCCCCCTCCTGGAACATTTTAAAAACAAACAGGGCAGGCCCAAGAGAATGGGGTCCCCAGGGCCAGAAGTGGCCCAGGGGAGGGGGCCGCACTCCCCACCCCCTGGTAATAGACAAAAAATATATAAAAATGAGGCCAGGCCAAGGATGGGACCCAGTGCCAATAATGGCCCAGGGAAGGGAGGTCACCCGGCCCCCATCCTATTTTTTATAAAATAAAAAATAATCAGGCCCTGGGGTGTGAGGTTCCCAGGGCCCCAAAAATACTAAAAGAAGCGGGCCACACAGCCCCTTCTAAAAATATTTTATTTAAAGGAAAAGACGGCATCTTGTGGGAGGCCCGCCCCCTCCCGGAACCATTCTACAAACGCGCCTCCTGGCGTGTTCTGAATTGGGGGATTAAGTCCCCTTCAAACCTAAGAGTCCTTAGGGGCCAACTAGACCACCAGGTACCTCCAGTAATCCCCACACAGTCCAAGCACCTTTTTACACCACTCTGCAAACGTGCCTCCTGGCACATTGCTGGTGGGGTGATTAGGTCCTCTTGTGTCCTGGGTACCTCAGGACTGAAGTGGACTTCACCCCCCAAACAGCAGTGCACCAGGCGGTACGTTTGCATAGTGGTGTAAAAGGGGGCGTGGCCTTGGACCACTCTCAGCAATCCAGCTGTGTGGGGCTTACAAGAGGTAACAGGAGGGCTAGTTGCCCCCCCACGGACCCTTAGGAGGTAAGGGGACTTCCCCAACGAAGAGCGCACTAGGAGGCATGTTTGCAGAGTGGTGGACAAAGAAGGCGTGACCTGTGTCCACCTCTCAGCAATCCCACTGTGTGGGGCTTACTGGTAGGCTACCTGGCCCCTAACCATCCCCAGCAGCGAAAGTGACTTCAATCCCTATCCAAGAGTGCACCAGGGAGTGTGTTTGTAGAGTGGTGGGTAAAGGGGAAATCTTCTATGAGAACTTAGCAATCCTGCTGTGTGGGACTTACTGGAGGTAATATGAGGGGCAGTTGGCCCCAAGGATGTCTTTGGGGGCCAACTACCGCTCTTGCTACCTCCAGTAAGTCCCACACAGTGGGATTGCTAAAACGTCTTCGGGGGCCACGCCCCCTTTCTCCACCACTCTGCAAACACACCTCCTGGCAGACTACGGGATGGGGATGAAGTCAACATTACTCCTGAGGGACTTTAGAGGCTAAGAAGCCCTCCTGGTACCTCCTGTTAGTCCTTTGCTGCAGAATTCCTGAGCGCTGGCCGGAGGCCCCGCACCCTTTCTACACCACTCTGCAAACGCGACCACTAGTTAAAGAAGCATTTGCAATATAATAGGTTTTGCAATTGTGAGAGTTAGAGCTATTGGTGTTGTAAATGTAAAAGTATTTTAATAATGTTTCGTGGAGTGGATGTAGGTTGTGTGTAGTGGAAATATGTGGAATGTTGTGCAGTGAAATTATGTGGATAAAAAGTGTGTGGTATTTAGTGTGTAGGAATTAAGTATGGGCGCATTTTGCGAATTTGCGGTCCGCGAAATCTTGCGAAATGGCAAACGAATTAGCGAGCTCACACAAATATATACTAGAGTACTGTCTGTTTCTACTCTACTGGCTAATCAGTAAGTGCTACCTCGTTGGGTAATTGTATAGTGCTTTTCCTACACTACAGCAGCGTAAAGGGCAAGAAGAGTTGTCTCCAGTGACCACGTGTGTCTGTACCTTTGCCGCCGCGCCGATAGGCACCGAGGTCCGAGAGAGAGCTGTCCATCACAGTGGGGGAAAGGGCGGTAAGATGTTGCATACCTTAGTGTGTGTGGGGCGGGGCCAAACGGGCGGGGCTTCTATGCGAGTTTACATGCCTATTGTTTATAAAGGGACAGAGGCCGATCAGAGCAGCAGATGAGGAGAAAGCAGCCTCCTGGTCACAGGAAGAACACGGGGATTGCGCTCGAGAAACTCGTGGATGCAAAGACCTCCATCAAGGATTACAGCTAATTGTAGACAGTAGATCTGGGGCGAAAGCACACCTGCATAGCCTCGACCGTGCTCACTAGTTTTTGGGCTGATTATAATGCGTTACTTAATTTGAGCTTCAACTCGGGCACCTGCTTTATTTATATCTGTAAGTGCTTCCTGTTGAGGTTTAATTTTTGTGACAGGAGCATCGTGCCAGAATAAATCCTGCCTGCATATTTATCCACGAAGATGTCACCGTGTTGCGCCATACCTCTACTGAACTGGAGTACTTTCTACTGGCTAATCAGTAAGTGCTACCTTGTTGGGTAAATGTATAGTGCAAAAAAAAAAAATAATACGCCCGCAGGCAGATTTGCAAATTTTTCAGCAATTTAGGGAGATTCGCCGATCGCAAAATTTCCGAAAATCTACAAATTCCGCGAGCGGAACGGATTTTCGGCCCATACTTAGTAGGAATTATGTAGAGTGGGGTTATGTGTTATGGAGAGTAATTGTGTGGTATGATAGTCTGTGTTGTGGAGTTTTAACCTCAGGTTTAGTGTTCCTCTTTTCCATAGAAGCTAAACTATGAACTCAATGAGACAAAAAAGAGAAGTAACCACTGAGGAGCACTTCTGGACCTATTCAGAAGAATGAGCAGGGCCACTGGAAGTATGTGACTGTTTGGCTGCACTGACTTTCACACAATTATACATTTTCTGCATTTGCCACATAATCCATCATCTGCTGCATAATCTGCATACTTGAACAAATAAAGTATTGTTTCTAGCTCAAGGGGCTCAAACGTTACCAAAAATACAGAGACAAGTGTTACAGTGTGGTAGAAGGCCCTGTGCAAACCTAGAATGGTCACCTATTACTTAGTGCTAAATGTGAGTATTAAATTGGTACTAACGGTGTGTAAACCACTCTTGTTTCTTTCTACACCTCTCTTGCCTCTTTCTACATTTCGGTTGCTTCTTTCTGCAACCCTCATGTCTCTTTCAGATCACTATTCCCTCTTTCTGCACCCCTCTTCCTTCTTTCTGCACCTCTTTTGTTGCTTTGTGTATCCCTCTTGCCTCCTTCTCCAACCCACTTCCCCATTACTTAATCTCTGCTGCGTCTTTATGCACTTCTCTTACTAGTTTCTGTACCTCTCTTGTGTCTTTCTGTACTTCTGTTGCGTCTTTCTTTACCTCTGTTGCATATTTCCGTACTTCTATTGCTATATCTGCACCCTTTGAGCCTCTTTCAGCACCTCTGTTGCTTCTTTCTGTACATCTCTTCCTTCTTTCTGTACCCCTCCTGCCTCTTTCTGAAGCACTCTTGCCTCTTTCTGCACATCTTATACCTTTTTCTGTATCACTCTTGCTTCTTTTTGCACCTCTGTTGGTTCTTTCTGCACTGCTCTTGCTTCTTTCTGCACCTCACTTGCCTCTTTCTGCACTTCTCTTGCTTCTTTCTATACCTCTGTTGCTTCTATCAGAAATTCACTTGTCTCTTTCTGCACTTCTCTTCCTTCCTTCTGCACCCCTCCTATCTCTTTCTGTACCTCTCTTGACTCTTTGTGCACATCTCTGACCTCTTTCTGCACTCCTCTTGCCTCTTTTTTCACCTCTGTTGGTTCATTCTGCACTGCTCTTGCTTCTTTCTGCACTCACCTTGCCTCTTTCTGCACCCCTATTTATTCTTTCTGCACCTCTCTTGCCTCTTTTTGCATCCTGTTCCCTCTTTCTGCATGTTTCCTGCCTGTTTCTGCTCCTCTCTTTCCTATTTCTGTACCTCTTTTGGTTCTTTCTGTAATTCTCCTGCTCTTTCTGCACCCTTCGCGCCTACTTCAGCATCTCTGCTGCTTCCTTCAGTACTTCTCTTTCTTCTTTCTACACCCCTCCTGCCTCTTTCTTTACCTCTCTTGCCTCTTTGTGCACCAGACCCCTACCTTTTTCGGCACCCCTCTTGCCTTTTTCTGCACCTCTGTTGGTTCTTTCTGCACTGCTCTTACTTCTTTCTGTACCTCCTTGCCTCTTTCTGCACTTCTCATGCTTCTTTCTACACCTCTGTTGCTTATTTCAGCAATTCTCTTGCCTGTTTCTGCACTTTTCTTCCTTCTTTCTGCACCCCTTCTGCCTCTTCCTGTACTTTTCTAGCCTCTTTGTGCACCTCTCTTACCTCTTTCTGTACCCTTTGCGCCTCTTTCAGCACCTCTGTTGCTTCTTTCTGCACTTCTGTTCTTTCATTCTGCACCCCTCTTGCCTCTTTCTGTACTTCCCTTGCCTCTATGTGCACCTCTTCTGCCTTTTTCTGTACCACTCATCCTTCTTTCTGCACCCCTTCTGCCTATTTCTGTACCTCTCTTGACTCTTTGTGCACCTCACGTGCCTCTTTGTGCACCCTTCGCACATCTTTCAGCACCTCTGTTGCTTTTTTCGACACTTCTGTTCCTTCTTTCTGTACCCCTCTTGCCTCTTTCTGCACCCCGTTCTCTCTTTCTGCACCTGTCCTGCCTGTTTCTGCTACTCTCTTGCCTCTTTCTGTACCTTTGTTGGTTGTGTCTGTACTTCTGTTGCTCTTTCTGCACCCTTTGATCCTCTTTCAGCACCTTTGTTGCTTCTTTCTGTACTTCTCTTCCTTATTTCTGCACCCCTCCTGCCTCATTCTGTACCCCTCTTATCTCTTTGTGCACCTCTCCTACCTTTTTCTGGACCCCTTATGTCTCTGTTTGCACCTCTGTTGGTTCTTTTTGCACTGCTCTTGCTTGTTTCTGCACCCCACTTGCCTCTTTCTGCACTTCTCTTGCTTCTTTCTATAACTCTGTTGCTTCTATAAGCAATTCTCTTGCCTCTTTCTGTACTTCTCTTCCTTCTTTCTGGACCCCTCCTGCCTCTTTCTGTACCTTTCTTGTCTCTTCGTGCAACTCTCTTACCTCTTTCTGCACCTTTCGTGCCTCTTTCAGCACCTCTGTTGCTTCTTTTTGCACTTCTGCTCCTTCTTTCTGCAACCCACCTGCCTCTTTCTGTACCTCTCTTGCCTCTTTGTGCACCTCTCCTACCTTTTTCTGCACCCCTCTTGCCTCTGTTTGCACCTCTATTGGTTCTTTTTGCATTGCTCTTGCTTCTTTCTACACCCCACTTGCCTCTTTCTGCACTTCTCTTGCTTCTTTCTACACCTCTGTTGCTTCTTTCAACAATTGTCTTGCCGATTTCTGCACTTCTCTTCTTTTTTTCTGCCCCTTTCTGTACCTCTCTTGGTTCTTTGTGTACCTCTCGTACCTCTTTCTGCACTCCTCTTGCCTCTTTTTGCACCTCTGTTGGTCCATTCTGCACTGCTCTTGCTTATTTCTGCACACCTCTTGCCTCTTTCTGTACCCCTCTTTTCTCTTTCTGCACTTCTCGTTCCTCTTTCTGTACCCCTGTTCCCTCTTTCTGCACCTTTCCTGCCTGTTTCTGCTTTTCTCTTGCCGCTTTCTGTACCTCTGTTGGTTCTTTCTGTACTTTTCTTGCTCTTTCTGCACCCTTCTTGCCTCTTTCAGCATCTCTGTTGCTTCTTTCTGCACTTCTCCTCCTTCTTTCTGTACCCCTCCTTCGTATTTCTGTACATCACTTTGCTCTTTGTATACCTCTCCTACCTTCTTCTGTACCCCTCTTGCCTCTATTTGCACCTCTGTTGGTTCTCTTTCCGCACTGATCTTGCTACTTTCTGCACGTCCCTTGCCTCTTTTGGTACTTCTGTTGCATCTTTCTATACCTCTGTAGCTTCTTTCAGCAATTCTCTTGCCTCTTTCTGTACTTCTAGTCCTTCTTTCTGCACCCCTCCCGCCCCTTGTTGTACCTCTCTTGCCTCTTTGTGCACGTCTCCGACCTCTTTCTGCACTCCTCTTGCCTCTTTTTTCACCTCTGTTGGTTCATTCTGCACTGCTCGTGCTTCTTTCTGCACCCACCTTGCCTCTTTCTGCACCCCTATTTTTTCTTTCTACACCTCTCTTGCCTCTTTCTGTATCCTGTTCCCTCTTTCTGCGTATTTCCTGCCTGTTTCTGCTCCTCTCTTTCCTTTCTCTGTATCTCTTTTGATTCTTTCTGTAATTCTCTTGCTCTTTCTGCACCCTTCGTACCTCTTTCAGCATCTCTGTTGCTTCTTTCTACACCCCTCCTGCCTCTTTCTTTACCTCTCTTGCCTCTTTGTGCACCACCCCTGCCTTTTTTCTGCACTCCTCTTGCCTTTTTTTGCACCTCTGTTGGTTCTTTCTGCACTGCTCTTGCTTCTTTCTGCACCTCCTTACCTCTTTCTGCACTTCTCTTGCTTCTTTCCACACCTCTGTTGCTTCTTTCTGCAATTCTCTTGCCTCTTTCTGTACTTCTTTCATCTTTCTGCACCCATCCTGCCTCTTTGTGTACCTCTCTTTCCTCTTTGTGCAACTCTCTTACCTTGTTCTGCACCCTTCGTACCTCTTTCAGTACTTCTGTTGCTTTTTTCTGCACTTCTCTTCCTTCTTTCTGCACCCCTCCTGCCTCTTTTTGTACCTCTCTTGCCTCCTCTTGTACCTCTCCTACCCTTTTCTGCACCCCTCTTGCCTCCTTTTGCTTCTCTGTTTGTTCTTTCTGCATTGCTCTTGCTTCTTTCTCCACCTCACTTGCATCTTCCTGCACTTCTCTTCCTTCTTTCTGCTCCCCTCCTGCCTCTTTCTGTACCTCTCTTGCCTCTTTGTGTACCTCTACTACCTCTTTCTGTACTCCATTTGCCTCTTTATGTACCTCTGTTGGTTCATTCTCCACTGCTCTTGCTTCTTTCTGCTACCCTCTTGCTTATTTCTGCCTCCCTCATTTCTCTTTCTGTACCTCACACCAATATCAGTTACAACATACCCACTCACTGATTCCCAGGTGTACACACACATCCACTCATTCACCCATACAGTCACTCATACATGCACTCATTCATCAATACAGCACTATCCTATGCACTCATACACCTATACAGACACTCACACACCGCCAATCAGCCATAGAGTTACTCACACAACTAGTCAGTCATACAAAGAATCAATCACACTCCCATTTACTCACCTATACAGTTATACACATACCACCTCACATATTGATACAGATACTAAAACATACTTACTCTCTTATACAATCACTGATACAAGCACATACTCATCTATACAGCCACTCTCACAATCACTCACTCTCACATATAGTCATTTATATACTCCAGCACTCACATATACTGCCTTTTACATATGTAGTAACTCATACATACATAGTGGGAGAGGTGTGGCGCCGCGGCCAAGGCGACTGACGCTGGAATCTGGGGACCACGGTTCGATCCCCGGCTCCGGCGGCAAGTTAGCCCAGCACCATGTGACTCTGGGCAATAGCTCGCTTAATCTTCCCGACGGCCCCCAGCGCCTAGAGACCCTTACGGGTGATTGTGCGCTTTACAAATGTGGACTTTACTTTACTTTATACATATACCACTGAGAAATCCATTCACTAACCAACACACACTCACTCTCCCATACAACCCTTCACAGATGTACTCTTGAACCCAAAACACAGACACGCAGGCACCCATTCAGATACTCAGACAACCAATCAATAACCCATGTAGATACTCATGTATCTTCTCACCAACCCATGCAGCCGCTTACACACCAACTGACAGACTGATTCTGACATTCACACAGATAAGTCACTACCCATGCATTCAGTAAGACATGTTTAATCACTCACTTATACAGTCAATCACGCACCTACTAAATCATCTATTCAGACACTTATACACCCACTAATTCTTTAATACACCTTGGCATATACATATATAAACCATATTTAAACTTTACAGAAACACACAGTCACTGGATGATATCATCAGTGATGTCATTGGTGATGTCATTTGAGATGTCATCAGTGATGTCAATGACCATGTCATGAATGATGTAATATGTGACGTCATCAGCAGTGCATTGCGAGGGCACGAGTTATTGTTAGCTCAACTATATATATATATATATATATATATATATATATATATATATATATATATATATATATATATTTTCACAGTACACGTTCTCCAGTCTCTCAAGAACGACGTCCAGGCCAGCTTAGTTTTAAAAAAAACGGTGTTTATTTCACAGCCCACTCAACGTTTCGGGAACCACTTCCCTTGCTCACGAGTGATCGTGTCTGTTTACACCCAGTGTTTTAAGGTTTGTCATGTGATCAGAAACAATATAAACATAGTGGACAGACTCCCATTTCATTAGTTTTCTGGAGCTGTGAAGACAGACTTGTATGCTTCGCGCCAACACAGGAGTTGGATATATATATATATATATTCACTGAAAAAACCATAGGTTATAGACCATATATAGTTAGGAATTAGCATTTACAAAACCTTGAAAATTCACTGAAAAAACCATAGGTTATAGACCATATATAGTTAGGGATTAGCATTTACAAAACCTTATTTTACTCACACAAAACCATTGAAATTCCATATATAGTTAGTTGTACTAACTATATATCGCGCACCCGCAATCCACTGCTGATCATGTCACATATTACATCATTCATGACATGGTCAGTGACATCACTGATGACATCACTGATGACATCTCAAATGACATCACTGATGACATCACTGATGACATCACTGATGACAACATCCAGTGACTGTATTTTTCTGTAAAGTTAAAATATGTCTTACATATTTAAGAATGAGTG
The DNA here is from genome assembly GCF_964261635.1 of Lissotriton helveticus. Classification (NCBI taxonomy): domain Eukaryota; kingdom Metazoa; phylum Chordata; class Amphibia; order Caudata; family Salamandridae; genus Lissotriton; species Lissotriton helveticus. The sequence goes on from NC_136073.1 coordinate 202,648,102, forward strand.
GATGTATAAATGTCTGGATGAAGGATTTAGTAGGTGCATGACTGACTGTATGAGTGAGTGATTAAATGTGTCTCACTGAGTGCATGGGTTAGTGACTAAACTGTCTCAATTTGTGCATCATTACGTCTGTTGTTCTATAAACTGCTGCATGTGTTGATCAGTAGCTATATGATTAACTATATGGGTTACTGATTGGTTGCCCAAGTATTTGTATGGGAGACTGAGAGTGTGTATGGGTGGCTGGGAGGTGTATGACTCTGTGCATAGATGTGTGAGCAGTTGATTCACTAGATGTATGGGTTCAAAAGTGCATGTGGAAACAGCTGTATGGGCGGTTGACTGTGTGCATGAGTGTATTGGTGAGTGAATGGATATCTCAGTGCTACATGTCAAAGTAAGTACATATGTAAAACACAGTACATGTGAGAGTTGACATATATAAATAACTGTGCAAAAGAGCCAGTGAATGTGTGAGTGGCTGTATGGATCATTGTGAACTTGTATCAGGGATTGTATAAGAGAGTAAATATGTGTTAGTATATGTTTGAATAAGTAAGGTGTGTATAACTGTATAGTTGAGGAAATGGAGGTGTGATTGATTCTTTGCATGACTGACTAGGTGTGTGAGTAACTCCATGGATGAGTGACAGTCTGTGAGTGTCTGTTTACACTGAGTGTATCTAAGGTTATATTAGAGTCTGAAGAGCTTCATCGTATTATCACATGAATGATGTCATCAGTGATGTGATCAGTATTGTCAAATGAGATGTCATCAGTGATGTCATCAGTGATGTCATTTGAGATGTCATCAGTGATGTCATCAGTGATGTCATTTGAGATGTCATCAGTGATGTCATCAGTGATGTCACTGACCATGTCATGAATGATGTAATATGTGACATGATCAGCAGTGGATTGCGGGTGCGCGATATATAGTTAGTACAACTAACTATATATGGAATTTCAATGGTTTTGTGTGAGTAAAATAAGGTTTTGTAAATGCTAATCCCTAACTATATATGGTCTATAACCTATGGTTTTTTCAGTGAATTTTCAAGGTTTTGTAAATGCTAATTCCTAACTATATATGGTCTATAACCTATGGTTTTTTCAGTGAATTTCAATGGTTTTTTAATAGCAAATATCAAAACCTTTACAATGTATTCTTCTTTAAATCGAAAAATATTTTTTACATGTTTTTAATACAATTTTTTTTAAATTATTTTTATTGTTTCGCTCCCGGTACGTGAACCGGTTAGCTTCCCGTTAGCTCAATTCGGAGCCGCGACCCGGTCCGCGAACCGGTAAACGTTCCGTTTGCGCAACTGTCGCGTTAGAAAACAACATCGTGACGCGTCGCGTCAGCATGACGTTTCGCGTTCTCGCGTGATACGTCATATGACGTGCTACGTTAGCGTACCCGGAAGCGCAGCGGTACGCGAACCGGAAGCGATCCGCGGCGCGGCACCGACCGCGTAACGTAAACACAGCAGGTCATGTGACTCGGTAATAACACTTTTCATTGGTTCATTTCACTTTTGGTTTCCTAATGATGTAATACTAGGTCATGTGATCTAAAATGAACACTTTTCATTGGTTTAGAACTTTTGCTTTTCCCAAATGATGAAAACCCCTCCTTCTTTCCTCACTCTGACTTTCATCTTGGTGAGAGAAAGACATTGTGACATGGCTTCATTAGTGGCTTCAGCTGGTTCTAACCCACCACCTCCACCAAATCCAAAGAAGAGAGGACCACCTGCTGAAGTAATTTTACAACAAGAAGAGGAAGAACAGGAAGAGGAGGAAGAGGAGGAAGAGCCAAGGTTTTTGCCAGAGTAGGTGGCATCCTAATAATTATAGTGCTGCCCAGCTACGTGATGAGCAACAAAATCCCCTTCCGATGGCAAGAAGATCGGTTGTTCCAGAGGTGTCGGGACCAGAGGCGAGGGAGATGATCCCAAACATTCAAATGTTGTTTGGGCACGTGAAGCAAGTGTGCGTGCACTGCGGCGATTTCATTTGCTACAGGGAAAGTAGCATCATTTTGATTATGAGAGCTATTCAGAATCATGTTAATGTTTGTCCGAAATGCCCCAAAAAATAAATTCTTTTTTTTTTGTTGCTCCTGTTGAGCCCTTTCCAATGGATCGTTTTTGTTTCCCCCCCCCAAAAAAAAACAAAAAAAATATAAAAACGTTCAGAAAATACAAAAAAGTAAAAAAATGTTCAAAAAATACTAAAAAAAATATAAAACAACAAAAACATTAAAAAAAAAGTTCTTTTCAGAACTACCTCCCCGTTATAAAAAAATTGGTAGAATATTTGGAACTCTGCCAACCTCTATTTCTCTTAGTTCGCTCCCCGGAGCGCTACCCGGTACGCGAACCGGAAGCTAACCAAAAAAATTATTTTTTAAAAAAAAGAACAGTAAGTATAAGGGAAGGAAACAGACAGTTATGTGAAAAGAAAGACAGCTCTAGGGAGTAAACAAGAGATGCTCTTGTTTCAGAAAAGTGTCGCTTCAGGATGCCAATAACATGTCTCCTATCCAGAGGTTTGTTTGAGGTGAGGCCTACTCAGAGTTCAAGATGAGATTTACACTTGTTGAAGTGTACAGAGGAGATAATATCTGTGAAAGTCTACCAATGAAGTGAGTCATGTCCACTGCACTCTTCAACAAAGTACAAACCTCCTATGTTTCCCTGGACAGACCTAAACTTGATCTGCACAATGTGATTCGTAATGATAGGAAACACAGGTGATGTAATTGAAATACGTGCAATTTATTTTGCTCATTTCTCAATCACATCACTTGCGTTTCCTTTGCTTAGGTATCTCATTGTGCAGATGTAGTCTAGCATATGAAAGAATACGCAGAAGTGCAGCACTGCATGCAACAACTTTGACACTTACAGAAGCCTCACCTTCTCCATGCCTCCTACACAGTTCTACATATACATCATAAATGCAAACAGTACAGAATTAATTATACATGTTAAATGGTTTATTTTTGCTGTTCTCAGAATGTATCAAAATTCACTAAAAACAGTGACTTGAAGGTATTCATCATGTAACAGCGGGGAAAAAAAAACACAATAAAAATGATTGTGTTTAAAAAACCCATACAACATCAGAAATCAAAATTCAGAACTCCTTAAAGTTAACTTACTTTCCATGACGTCCAAGGATGTCCTATGAACAGCTTACACTCTTTTGTGCTGTTATTACTTTCAGCCCGCCACTTTCTGAAAGAAAATCTCCATCGTTTTTAAAAACACGTTACATGCAATAAATGACTTCTTGCTCTCTACCACAATTTTCCACAAGGCCAAATCTGGTCAGAGCCATTTATAACTCTTGGATTTCTTGTAAGCCAATCCCGTCATTTGGCATTTCCGCAACTTTCAGAATTAAAATGTTGAAGATCATTTTCACAATCCTGGAATAGTAATATCTTCCCCTTCTTGCTCAGTCATGTTCTACTTTTCCTATGACACTGATACAAGCAGACTTACACTACCTCTATGACTACTACAATTATTTAATTCTCTACATCACTTTTAATCACATAGCAATGTAAAACAGTAGACAGCATTGCAGACTTACATTCCCTCTACTCCATGTTTTGATTGGCTGCTTCAATTAGTTTATAAAAAGAAACAGTTTTTCTGAACTCATTCAAAGTGCACGTATTTCTCCATAATGTCCAGTCCTATGGTTAGAAGTTATGTCTCTGAACTACACTTATCCTCAAGGCCAAATTGTGTAGGAGCCATTAGAACTTCTTGAAATTCCACAGAGCACATCCCGAGATTATTTCCCTAAAATTTTGGTTTTAAAAACACCAGGTAAGAGTTTTTAAGGTCATACGGCAATTTCTTTTTGAAAATTAAAACAGAATCATTGCAGAATGACCAGCCATTTCTAGACTTTAAATAAGCTGTGTAATGTCCTGATGTTATTGAAGGGCCGTCATGATATATAATTGCTGCAGTTACAAAAGTCCTTCCTGATATTGACAACTGCGAAGCTACAAATTTTTTTATTAAAGTTGTCAATTTTGTTCCATCAGGCCTACATCGTTGGAACATTAAAATGACATACTGGCCATATGTTCGTATAAATAATGTGGACATCATTTCAGATTTACATTGGCTACACTCCATGTTGTGATCAGCTGCTTTTACTAGCTTATTAAAGGAGACTGATTTACTGTCTGGCAAAGTTAAATATATAAATCTTTCTGAGTCTACACTAGTAGTACTTGATACCATACAGTTCTCGCAGTCATGCTGCCATTGATAAGAAAGCCCAAACAGCTGATCTACATCTACACCTTCAGCATGTAATACATCAAGCATATACATTAAAAACTCCTGACAATCTTGCTGAATATTTTGAGAGAATTGTGTTTGGCCTGAACATCTGTCTAACAGATTTCGAATTTCAGACACACTTTCTATGTTTCTTCTATCAGTGGTACATTTCTCTAACACAGAATTTAACAAACTGCAAAATCTTTGATCAGAATTGACCACAATCTCTTCTTTTACATATTTTAGAGAAAACAAAACATTAACCACTACATTAGCATAGCAGTTGACACCAGAACTGTTTTCAAACTGAAAACCAACAACATTCTCAACAGAATCCTTTTTGTTTCTGCTTGTAATTTTAGGTCCATTGACTTTTTGTCTTTTTGCTACAACCTCCCCAATATTGTTCTCATTTCTTCGTTTCCGGCCTACCACACGTTTCTCAAACAAAGGATACTGAGGCAAATGTGGCGCATACTCTCTTCTTAACCTATTGTATTCCTTAACACAATCTAGATCCGCACAAATGTTTGTGACATCACACTCAATCAAGTACAATCCCGATAAAGTTCTAACTCGTGACAATGCCACATATGCCATGCCCTCCTTGAACACAGAACTGCCAATATTCACCAATGCACTGTCTACACTTAAACCTTGCGATTTATGAATTGTCACCGCATATGCCAAGCAAATAGGAAACTGCTTACGGCGAACATATAAGTCTTTTACAAGCAAAAATCTAGCAGAACAACGAGCAATTAGCTGTACTTCCTCAATGCCATCAAATTTAATTTTTAAAAATTCAATTCCATCTCTATTTCTGTATTTCACAAAATCAACAACATTACCCATTGATCCATTTACCAGACCTCTTTCAACATGTAAATTCCTTCTTAAAATTATACGGCAGTTCAAGCACACATTCAGAGTCTTTTCAAAACCTGCAGTTTTAGATATACTCTTCTCTAATGAATCCAATTTTGTTTTCAGATTCTCAGACAAAATAATTGTTGATCCCATATGCTCTACTCTATCAATAGCTTCCAGTTTCACAATCTCTTGCTTTTCTAAATGCAACATTTTGTTGTTAAATTTGGCACATTCTGCAAGAGTTGGCATCAAACATATTCCAGATTTCTTCTCAGTAATTTTCTGAAAAATATTCTCAGGCACAACATCTTGTTCTGGATATAAATTTGACAGTAATCGTGCATGTAAAGCTTCTTTCCCATGCTCGGTCACTTTTCCAATTCTAACATCTTGTAGAATAGTCTTGTAAACTTCATCCTTCGCCTGACGCATATTTTCATGCAGTTCAGCATAATTGAAGTTTAACCATATATTGACGTTGCCAATGCTGCCTAGGCACTTCCTGGTATCTTCATGCGTAAGCATTTTGAACACAGGTTGCCCTTTCACTGGTGTCAGCTGCAGAAGATCTCCGAAAACAATGATGTGTTTGCCACCAAATAACACATCATACTCTGTTTTGAGAACTTCTTGCATCCTCAAATGCACAAAGGCAAGCATGACATTGGAAACCATGCTTACTTCGTCAATGATAAGAATTTTCATTTTCCTCAAGATTCTTGAAACTTCAAAACAAGCATCTCCAGATAGCTTGTGATATTGTAATTTGTTGTCATGCTCCACTGGCAGCATCAGTAAACGATGTAAAGTAATCCCTTTAATATTATGTGCTGCCAGTCCAGTTGGAGCAGTGACAACACAAGACAGCGATGACTCTGTCCTTTCCTGCAAATAGCATGAAATTGCTTTAATGAGGAAACTTTTTCCAGTTCCCGCTTCTCCACTCACGTACAGTCGGACAGGCTTCAACGACGTACATGAGCACTCTTTCTTATCATGACTTAATCCATGATCAATTTGCATGGTAACTTCGTCATATATTTTCCTCTGCTCAACGTTGAGTTGTCTTTCCAACTCTTCTAAGTTAACCGCATCCTCTTGAGCATGTGCCATGGCTCTTTCCACTTCATTCATAGCAGTGGCAGCTTCATTTTCAATAACAGGTCCTCCTAGTGGATCCTGACTCAATGAAGCAGAACTCTGACTGTCCTGAGAACTGTCTCTGGCAATCTCGGCTGCAATCGTTGCTTCCTGCTCAATTTCCGCATTCAACATTTCTACATATTTGGGAAAAGCAGGACATTCTATGGTCTCCTTGGCGGCATTGAAAGAGTCTTCGTAACAGAGGAAATCTCCAAGCAGTTCCTCTTCTGCACGCCAAGGCTTGAAAAGTTGCAAAAGTGCTAAATAGAAAAACTCCTTTTTTTCAGGAGATTCACCACTCAATTTTCGATGGTTTACCAAGTGGCATTTTCTTTGCTTGACCAGACATCCCTCACTTCCTATTACAGCATACACTCCTTTCTCAGTATCTTCTTTGATGTTCCTCTTGAATATGTAATTTTGCAGAACCTCATACAGACAAACATTCTCGAGGTGACTGCTTCGATTTGGATAATATGTATCCAACATGTTTGTCTTCAAAATGTCGGTACTGTTTGGCTCCTTTTCCGCCAAATACTCAATTTCCCGCACAGGTTTGAGAACTCGATTACGCGTTGCTGCAAGACCAAGACTCGCCCAAACGATACTCCTGGACTTGGCATAGAGACTTGCTGAAGACAACCGGTCAGAACATTCGTACGCTCCGATTTCTCGATGCGACAACATCTTCAGACTGAAACTGTACAACTTCTTGCTGAGGCTCTTTTCATGGGAAATGTCCTCCCACATATCCTTCAATTCTGTCTTCTCTTTTTTGGTGATGTAAGACGTCACATACCGAGCCACAGCCATACAGTTATCAGCCACAAACTGTATATCCATGTTAGCATTCCACATGGACAAAATCACCGGGTTGTAGTCGTTGATGTACTTGGACTCTTCGTTCCTCTTCAAATTGTAAGTGTTTTTAGGTGATTTCTTCATGACATTGTGTCGCAGCGAAGACATCAAACTGTTTACTCTTCCTTTAGAAATCACCGGTCGTGGAAAGCCGAAACGACATTTAGTGTAGAACTTGTCTTTGTTTCGGAATTTACGACGGCAGTACTTTCCACATCGATGGCTTTGGAAACGCAGAACTTTTTCTCTTAGGCTTTTCTTCTCCTTTGCGTTTGGAACAGCACACGTAGAATACTGTTGGATGAAACTCATCACTGAGTCTTCTGGATCCGTTCCAAATTTAGGTGCATCCTTGATCCACAGCAACATATGTATATGAGGAGCACCTCTTGCTTGGTACTCTTTTCTCCAGAAGAAATCCAACACCTCTCCAAGAGGTGGATTCTTCTTATTCATGATGAAAGACATCATAGCTTCAAATCTATGATTGAAGTACCTACATACATTGACTGGATCCAAAGAGCACAGTTCTCCGGGTGTCTTGAATTCGATGTTATCTACGTTAGCATTTGACTCTCGTAGAAATTCAAGTAAGTCTTCCCAGCCATACTCGGCACAGCTCAGAGTGAGGAACCATGTGGGAGTACCTAAGTTCCTCAGCATACATTTTAAATCACCATGACGACGGTACCAGTACTCATTAGTACCACGCTGACACGCCATGAGATTAATCAGGTGAGAATCCAAAATACTATCTTGGACATTGACTTTATCCATAAAGTCACTTGCCGAGATGTTTTGCATGTGTATACCACTTTTCAAGATGTGGTTCACTGCATATGACAGTCCAGACAGATCGCTTTCAAACAGGAGATGAAACAAATAAGGAATGCATTGTCGAAACCTAGCATCTCCTGCATACAATCGCAAAGTCCGGTATTCAGAAGCAGGAATTTGATGAGGTCGCTCATCATATCTTCCTCCCTGACCTGTTGGAAAAAGCTGTGGGAAACACCGAGCTTCCAAACTTTCCTCCCAAACACTAATGGGACTCCCTTTGGCTTGTTTCATTTGAAACAACTCAATAGCATTCCCTATGACTTCCTTGGAATGCAAAGGATGAACACTATAATGTTCATATATTTCTTCACTAGTAGAGGGTTCTACTTTCTCAATTTGACCAGCACACAAATCGCTATCCTCTTCCTCACTTACTTCCTCTTCTGCAACATATACATTCTTATAGTATTTATTATTTTTTTTCAAATACAATGTTGCCTTTTTAACTTTCCTAACATCTACTAAATCTTGCCATATTTTCTTATTCTTTGTCGGAACCCCATTAACTAAGATAACCAGAGGTTCCTCTTCCACTTTTTCTACTCCAATTGTGTTAATGTTTTTCTTCAAATCTAGAGGCAAATAAACAACTCTTCCCTTTAATCCTCTCTGTAAATCTGATGGAGGCAATTTCCCTGTCTTTGGCTCCATTCTTACAATAGCCTGAAAGGGATGGATACTTTGAATCAAAATAGATTCATAAGTATTTAAATCCTTCAATTCAGAAGGAATCTCAACCAATTCCAGATTATTATGAACTGCTCTAGCAGGCATCTGGTTTTGATTTAATTTGCAAGAACAATAAGTACACACACGTTGATCCAATCCCAAATCAAAACAATTTTCTACCATCAAGTATGTTGCAAAATCCTTCCATTCACTATTATTTTCCCTTTCACTTTTTGCATATAAATCCACTAACTTAGTCTGATTCTTATAATAAGTGCGTAGACAACACACACAAGTGAAATTCGGCCTCTCACTTGATTTCACCTCAAACGTCGCAATTTCCCTCTGGAAATTATCTGTACTGGAAACCTGTACACTATCTTCCACAAGACCCTCTTCTTCTTGCTCAATTTCAACATTCTCCTCTTTACTTCCAAAGTAACAAAACTCAATTTCTTCACATATATTCTTCACATCTATTTCAGAACCATGCAAAAGAGCAGCGCATAATTGTTTAAGCATAATTGCTGGACTCTTAGCATAATACAACATTCTAACTAATTTCCTCACTTTGTTATGATGCACTGCTAGCATCCTGAAATGATGAAAAACACTCTGGCATACTCTCCTGGAAAGACAAGCCAGTGAATGTCCATGCAAACCTGTCACTTCTCTTACTCTGCGAGGATCTAATTCTTGCAACAACATCATTTTCTGCTTCAAACTTTTCTTATTAAATGACCGTACAAAATCACAAAGCAAATTGATGGAATCCTGTCGCACACTGCAAATACTACTACACTTCCAGGTGTACACAGGACCCTTAGCACGTCTTCCTAAAACCTCATTACCTAACACCTCTTCTGCCTCTGTTGTCACAAGTTTTTCTTTTTCAACTGGACAACCATCTTTCACTTCATAAGCACGACCACTGGTGTCAACTGCATGCACCAAATCATTATCCTGGAAATAACTCTCCTCATTAAAAAATGCCTCACAGCTTGAACTATGCATCCATTCTCCAGAAAAAACTTCACAAAAATTACTACGATTAACTATTCTCTTCCATCTACTATTTCTTTTGAAATCAAAAATTGCCTTGTTTAGCTTCCTAATTCTATTGATTATCAAAATAAATAACTTACGTTTAATTTCAAATGCCTGATCAATAACTTTCTCAACTTTTTTTTTTGTCTTATAAAAAACCAGTTTCTGTTGACCTTTCTTAATATTTTTTAACAAATTGCCAATTATCCTGTTCCGGAACATTCGTTTACGAATCTCCCTAAACTGTTGTTTCCTTCGCCTATCATGCACAGAGTTATCTCTTGCTCTAGCAGTAACATTTTTCATTGGCCTTTCTCTTCCATTTGATTTCCTTCTCGTTTTATGGACTGAAACATTTTCTGTAGTAATATTTTTTTTACTACACATATTTCTTATAAATTGTTTTGTGCTCTTACCCGGTGCTTTCTTCGTGACTTGACAAATCTTTTTGTTAGAGGACTGCTGCGTATTTTTTTTCACCTGCTGTCTTTGACGTTTTGCAGCCTTTCTCTGTCTTTCTATTGTAGGCATGGTGAAATCTTGAAATGATCTGCAGTTGAATCTGTGGAAAAATATAATAAATAATGTTATTAACCATTATTACCAAACAGTAAATCAGTAACAGTGATAAAAAACTTAACACACTACTTGACATTTTAATTAGAAGATTTTTTAGTCGTTGGCAAATTTACAATACAGAAATACCAGAAAAGAAATGACATTTATATTTATGTTACCTATGCTATTTTATATGTGAATCTGATCTAATTTTATGAGCATATTTTAATATTTTATTGAAGACACTACACATAACCTGCTTTTGAAGGTGTCTTTATTTTTAAATTAAACGGTTTACCTTTTTACTTTTTATTAATTATAAATTTTAAAAATAAATGTTTATAGTTCCAAAGGCTCAAGCAGGTCAGCTTCCCATCCTATATCATATAATTCGGACAAATCTGCATCCTCATCACGCTCTTCTTCATCCTCAGGATTTAAATCATCCAAGGGATCAACATCCACTGATGTTTCAATTACAAGTTCAATGATGAGGTCAAAATCAACTGATTGCAGATTGTCGCTCATGTTGAGGTTGTCTTTATCTTTAAAGAAAGATAACAACAATGAGATGTTGCAGAGTAAGAGACAAATCTCACAGATTATAATAGTAAAATTGTTTAACAAGAGTAACATTTTGCAGCTATTATTTAGCCATGTCCAGCGATGCTGAGCAGGTGAAGCCTATGTCTAATCTTTCACTGAACAGGACTCATCTCTTCTTAACCTTGGATAATCTTCACCGACTCTGTGTCCCCTGCACATACTTAAATGTAAAGGGGTAGATTTATGTTAAATGGCACATCCCCAGGCATGCACCAGTTAACGTGCACCACTGCTCTGCCACCCATGGTGTGCCGCATTTACAATCAGATAGGAGAAACCTGCGTCAAAACCCTGCGCCTGCTTGAAGCAGGCATAGGTCTTGACGCAACATTGTGGAGATGGTGCACCCCTGAGCCTTGCTGGAGCTGCATCGCACTTGCGATACAACTCCAGCAATGCGCAACCTTAACGGCACAGATGCGTCAAGCATCTGTGCCGTTTTTGCCCCATGCTGTGCCGCATTGTAAATGCAGCACACCATGGGTGGCGGAACAGCGGCGCAAGATGACTGGCACATCCCTGGTGATGCGCCAGTCATCATAAATCTATCCCTAAGCTTCTTATCTTGTTAGAGATGAACTGCCATATGTATCATCAAAATATTTAGCATTTCCTAAATAGCGAATTTTAAGGAATAAATAGCGATTCTTTACCATTCCTAATTTGCGATGAGCAAATTGCTAATTGCAATTTACCCATTCATTTCCATGGGCTATGAGGCTCATAGGAATGAAGGTTTAATTTGCGATTAGCAATTAGCTCATCGCAAATTAGGAATTTTTCCAAGGGTGCAGGGGTGTCTCAAGAACACCCTGCTGCACCCCTGAAAAAGAAATTTGGGGGCATATGGCGCACATACATGCCCTAAGGGCATGTATTGGCGTCATGTGGCACCTTTTGTTTTTTTTAAAAAAATTCTTTTTGAAAAGAATTCGCAAATTACCACCAACTAGAAGTTGGTGGTAGTTTCCAAATCCTTAATGTCATTTTTTACATATTTTTTGTTTGATACATTGCATTTAAGGAATCGCAAAATTTGCAAATCCTTCAGTGCAATCGCAAAATAAGGAATAGCAAATTTTGAATTAAGGACATTTTAAGTCATTTCCACATGTGCAGTGTTTTGAAATTATGATTTGAAAATCGTTTTTGGGGAAAAGTAATGGTTTGCAAATTTATGACAAGGACATAATGGTGTATGCTTCTCTATAAGGCATTTCAGTGTCTCTGATGTCATTTTTCCCATATTACATTATAAGACCTTTCCCCATGGAGCACATTCCTTGTAAATATGCTCCCACCTGAGCATGGCGAATTTAGATTTTGACTGTTTGAGTCACATAACCATGTTAAAAGTGACCCAAAAAAATTGCAAACGTTTTAAAAAAACACATTCATGTGTCTTAAGGACATTTTAAGTCATTTCCCCATCGACAGTGTTTTCTAAGTGGCGCAAAAGAGGCATACACCTATCATAAATCTGTCCCTAGCATTTTAAATGATTAATTCAGGATGACAATAAGATGTGGCCTATCCAGAGGTTTGTTTAAGGTGAGGCCTACTCAGGATTGCAGATTAAAGTTACGCTTGATGAAGAATACAGAGGACATAATACATGTAAAGCTCTACCAATGAAGTAAGTGATGTCAACTTCATTGCGCCAGTCATCATAAATGTATCCCTAAGCTTCTTATCTTCTTAGACATCAACCGCCATATGTATCATATAACTATTTTGCATTTCCAAAATAGCGAATTTTAAGGAATAAATAGCGATTCTTTACCATTCCAAATTTGCGATGAGCAAATTGCTAATTGCAAATTACCCATTCATTTCCATGGGCTAGGAGGCTCATATAAATGAAGGTGCAATTTGCGATTAACAATTTGCTCATCGCAAACTAGGAATTTTTCCAAAGCTGCAGGGGTGTCTCAATAACACCCTGCTGCACCCCTAAAAAAGAAATTTGGGGGCATATGGCGCACATAAATTTTAACAACATTCCTTTACCTCAAAAAAGATTTTCAAATCATAATTTCAAAACACTGCACATGGGAAAATTACTTAAAATGTCCTTAAGACACACAAAAGCGTTTTTTGATTGCCTTTGCAGCATGTTTGTATCACTTTTAACATGGCTATGTAACACAAACATTCAAAATCTAAATTTGCCATGCACAGGTGGGAGCATATTTACAAGCAATTTGCGCCACAGACAAAGGTCTTACACTAAAATGGGAAAAATAACATCAGGGACAGTCAATTGCCTTATAAAGAAGCATACACCATTATGTCCTTGTCATAAATTTAAAAACAATTCCTTTTCCCCAAAAACGATTTTCAAATCATAATTTCAAAACACTGCACATGGGAAAATGACTTAAAATGTCCTTAAGACACATGAAAGCGTTTTTTGATTGCCTTTCCAGCATGGTTGGGTCACTTTTAGCATGGCTATGTAACACAAACATTTAAAATCTAAATTTACCATGCACAGGTGGGAGCATATTTACAAGCAATTTGCGCCACAGAGAAAAGTCAGGGACAGTCAATTGCCTTATAAAGAAGCATACACCATTATGTCCTTGTCATAAATTTAAAAACAATTCCTTTACCTCAAAAACGATTTTCAAATCATAATTTCAAAACACTGCACATGGGAAAATTACTTAAAATGTCCTTAAGACACATAAAAGCGTTTTTTGATTGCCTTTCCTGCATGGTTGGGTCACTTTTAACATGGCTATGTAACACAAACATTCAAAATCTAAATTTTCCATGCACAGGTGGGAGCATATTTACAAGCAATTTGCGCCACATAATTCATAATTTTCTCCTTAAAGCACACTATTCTCTAAATTAAAGAAATATTTTCTCACCTTAGCAAATACTTTGAGTTTGAAAACAGTCTCAGAAACACACCAATTTGTCTTCAGCAGAGCAAAAGGTATGCACTCCAGAGTCTGCAGCTATCAAAAGCACAGAAATGCTGTAATTCTTCACACATATTTCTCATGTCACCCAATCAAAACTCTTCCCTCACTTTTTTTCAAATGAAAACCCTTCCCCCCTCTGCCCTTTCTGTCTTTTCTGCATGGCAACCACCTCTTGGAAGACTTCTGGTGTTTGCAAGTTCACACAACTTTGTTGCAATTGAACTCTGAACTCTCAGTGCACCTGCATATCCAGTGCATTCTTTCATTTAATGATTTTTTATTGACCATTCAAAATACATCTTTCAAAGAACACATCCGTGCACCCTAACTTTCTGTTTTCAGCAATCAAAATCCACCAATCACTGTTACTGCTTCATGAACACAGAAACTCCACAGTTTTTTTCATTTTAAACTCTCATTTTTTCAACTGCCATTTCATTGCCACACTTCATCTGACTGCAGGAGAACCTTCTCTCACCATGTTTTCTGTCTGGATTGTTGGACATAGTTATATTCACTGGGCTCAAAGGTACGTTGAAAACAGGAAATTACCTAACCTCAATTTACAAGATGTGGAAATTAAGTGGTTTGGCCACAGAGGATTAAAATGTCACCAATTGATACCATTGGTGAAAACCTTTATGCATTTGCCCAAACCTGACCTGTTAATTGTGCACTGTGGAGGTAATGACTTGGGCACTTTGACTGGTGTAGGTCTGGAAATGCTTTTAAAGGACACCTTTGAGCAATTAATGGCACTTTTTCCTCAGACTGCCTTGGTATATTCAAATATATGCCAAAGACAGAAATGGAGGTGGTCAAACCAATTTTGTCCACAAATTGAGAAGTCGAGGAAGCATGTAAACAAATCTGTTTCAGCTTACATGAGAGACCATGGAATGGGCTCCCTGTACAACAATAACTTGCGTTACTACATGCAAGATATCTACAGAGGAGATGGAGTTCACTTCTCAGATGAGGGCAACAGAGTTTTCACTCTGAATTTAAGAATGTGCATTGGTACCTACTTATAAGTACCTAAATGTACCATAAACCCAAAAGCTCTTCTCAGAGCTACCCTACATCTGATCACTCACAATTATTATTTTACTCTAACATTTTTCACTAATTTCCAACAAAGTACGCTCCCTGGGGCGCTACCCGGTACGCGAACCGGGAGCTAACCTCGCGAAATTTTTTTTAAAAATGTTTTTTTTCCGCACATATAAGCCTCCTCAGCCACCCTCAGAAAACCTAGGGGGTCAAGATAACTCTACCGTGCCCCCTTCTACCCATTCTGAACATTATTTGCCCTCCATCTTGTATCTTAATTCGACCGAAACACAAAATGGTGGACTCCCGGAACGCTTAAGGTTCGCGAACCGGGGCGCTCAACGGTTCGCGTACCGGGTCGCTCTCTAGGAAGCGCACCATCAAAAAAGGTGGGAAAGTAGTTCACAGAAAAGCCACTGGAGACAATTTCACCAAATATAGATTAGCTCATACTACATACCAATCCCTACCATTTTCACAAATTTGATTGGAATTCCATTTAGTCATTTAGCCTGTAGACCTCTCTAAATACCCTGAGGTAAATTACTTCACAAAACACATCTGAAGTGTTGGAATTGACAACCAATGAAAATGTTACTTTCATTTTCTATTTTTTTTACCTGACATTTCATTGGTTATATACCTGAATATATATAAAGGAAGAGAAGAAAACACAGCCATTTTGACTACTACTTCTTGCTGTACATTTCAATAGTATTTTCACTAATTCCTTCAACTTCTTTCTAAAGGTAAGTTTTTATTTTTAAAACTGAAGTATATTGTGCACTATAAGTTAATATGGTAAACTTTTTCTGATAGATATATACTATCCCTCTGTAGTAGTTATAGATTTAGAGAGACTTCTCTGTTATAGTTATGGATGGAGTTAGGCTTCTCTTGTATAATTATGAATTTACTTACGTTAAATCACATACACTTTTTTATATTCCTACTTCCACTCTGATACTATACACTGCCCAAAGATAAATTCACTGATAAAAAATGCCTATCTAAAATTATTCCCAACATTGCCCTATCTCTACTAATATATATTTTTTTAATCCAAATTTCAGGCAAAATGGAAGGCGAAAACCAAGTTTCTTTTGAAATGGACCTGCAAGAGAGCAGCCAAGAATTGATTGATACAATTGATCAAATTGACATTGAATTTTTCGATGAAACTTGGGACAATGAACTACTGCAATGTGTACAAGCAGTAGATAACCTCCTTGCAAATGAGGACATTTTACACCCTCAGAGACTACAATGTATATTCCATGATAATTATGAAATTTCTGACAATGAAATGTTAGAAAGTTTAATAAATTATGAAACACAATCACATTAAAAAAAATGCTTAAAAAATAAAGAAAATAAAAAATAATCAACAAAAACAACAATCAATTAACATACAGCATTTGAAAAGTCTATCATTCATTTTTCATTGCAGTACGCTGCCCAGAACGCTTCCCGGTTCGCGGACCGGGCGCTCCCCACGCAAAAAAAACTAAAAAATTTTTTTGTTTTTTTTGACCCGCGGGGCCCTTTTAAAACCTCCACATTAAACCTAGGGGGTCAGGGAGGATCTAGTATGCCCCCTTATGGTCATTTTCGCCTTTGTTTTGGCCTCCTCTTGTCTCTCAATCCTACCGAGAGACAAGATGGCGGCCGCTCCGGACTGTTTAGAATGTTGACAGACACCGGAGAGCCAATCAGCTTAGCTACGCGAAGTTCCGGTACGCTTAAGGTCCGCGGACCGGAGCGCTGCCCGGAGCGCGCTTACAGATATATATCTTTTTTTAAACGTTAATTTCTCAAAATCCACTGGAGCACATATATTGAGACCTAGAAAAGGCACATCGGGCTACCAGTCCCTACAATTTTGCCAAGTTTCATGGAAATCCATTCAGCCGTTCGGGCTAAAAGTGAGGCCAACCGCCCTATGGAAAACTCAATGTTAAAAACACGTTTTGGGACCCCCCTTTTTTCTCGGCCCCCCCTTGACGAAACCCCCCCAAATTTCCAAGGGCTGCTCAGAAACAAAATGTTCCATTTTCCAGAAAATTTCAGCCAATTACGTCCACAAACGCCAAAGTTATTAGACATAGAATTTTCAAAAATCCCATAGAGAAAAAATCCTAACTATATATACCTACTGGCGACCGCCAGTAGGAAATATATATATATATATATATATATATATATATATATATATATATATATATATATATATATATATATATATATATATATATATATATATATATATATATATATATATATATATATATATATATATATATATATATATATATCACAAAAACCAAGGTTGCCCTCACGGAGTTGTCACACACAAGGAGGTTACTGCACACGCACCACCGGCAGCCGCCGTCACCAGCCTGCCCTCATGCCTCGTCTGTTTTGGCCATACGCGTTTCGAGCGCTGGTATGCTCTTGATCACTGGCAACAGAAAAGCAAGGATTAGCGGATTTCAGGTGAAACTTTTCAATTTTATTCATGATATATATATATATTTTTTTTTATATTTACACACATATATATGTATGTGTGTGTATATATATGTTTATATTTACACACATATATATGTAAATGTATGTGTGTGTATATATATGTTTGTGTGTGTGTGTGGGTGTATGTATTTATATTCAAATTACAAAGTTGTGGTGTTAAGAATAATAGACCCACACACCTCCCTCTGTGCACTTACCTTTGGATATTTTGTCGCCAATATTGTTGTAACAATATTATATCCTATCAATATTTGGGATTATCTATTCCCTACTATAATCAGGAGAGAGCACCATTCTATACTGATAGACTCAATACACCTATATTATAAATCCCTATGCTTTATTTTCACAAATTGTGTTGTTGTATACTGAAGAGAAACAGGTTTAGCATTGATGGGATATCTTGGCCTTGAACAGGGGTGTGATACGAGAGAAACAACCTGACATTTACCAGGTACCAAATATCATCCTGGATGACTTTGCTAACAACCTAAAGCAAGTCCAAAGCATGTTATTCAAACAGTAGGGCACAGCAAAGTGGTTTGTTTAAAATGACTTTTGCAAGTGATCCATTATGTTTTTAAAGCATGCTTTCATTGCCTTCACTGAGAACCTGCTAACTCACTTCTAAATGCTTGAAGGAACAACATAAACTCACAAAACTATAATTATGAACATGATAGGCGTCCAACATAGTGCTTTATGGATTAGCAGGCAATAATTACTGAAGCCTAAAAGGAACTGCACTGTAGAAGTGCCATAAACAGTTAATAAAAATAACATTATTTCAGTCGAATAAACAATGTAAAACAATATTTACCTTGCTCCTGAGTTGCTTGTCCATTGTTTCTGAAACATTTTATTTTTACCCAATCAGCTCTGGCTCTCACTTAACATCAGATGTCATTATTTCTCAGTGCATACCTTCTGTCTCTCTTTCAAGCAACATGGAGAGTTTACATTCTGGTTATCGTTTTAGCGATTCTAGGTTTCCTAATTTTTTGTGCCAGGAAAATCAGCTTTCATAAGTTAGAGCTTACCTCCTTTTCAACCTCTTTCATTTGAAGGTATTAAATGCCTGTAGAGCAAAAAAGTTCAAGTAAATTATTCCTTGGAACCAATCTTGGAAGTTATAAACAGCCTCTGGTATGTACATGCCCAAAATGGTGCGTGCAGGTAAATCTTATAAAAATATCTGTAAATAACGTCACTTCAAACTTACTTAACAAACCTGGAAGTTCTGCACCCTCCTACGTCAATGAACCTTTACCACTGTGTTGGAATGGAGCATTTTTCATAACAACAACATCATTTTTTTAATTTGATGTCCAGCCAATAAAGAGAGTTTTGGTGAAGTTTTAAAATGTATTTTCTCATTAAGAGATTCATTGATATTTTTGTTTCATTTATTCAGGTTAGTCAGATCCGATCAATTACAGAAATAATCATAAAGATTAGTTAGACATAGAAAATAACAGCGTGTTCCATTCTGAATATAGTCCCTATTCTAATCTGAAGGAGCTATCCTACTCTAACAAGTTTCCATAAAGAATTCATTATGGAAAAGAACACGTAGAATTTTGAAGCAAAGGGAGATAACTAAGAAAAGGATCAAATTTCCCATAAAGGGTAGTTCTGGAGGATCAGCTCAGTACTTCGGACAGTTGCCAAAGCAAATGTCTAAATGAGTGAGAGGGTGAGAGAAATCACAGCAGTTGCTATGACCTGCATAAAGATAGAGAGTCTCGTCAATCTGTGTAGGAAGAAATCAAAGAAAATCAATGTCAGCAATAGCTTATGTTAATTCAAGTTAGCACGACAAAATGCTAAGGGGCATGGCAGGGTGGGAGTGCATAGAATGCCTTCACTCTCTAGCTTGGAACACATACTATAAGAAAGACCACTAAACATGTTGCAAATACAGGTGAATATGTCATCAGCATCCAATGGAGGAAGATCTTCTGATGGTCTTCAGGCTTTGTCCTCATATCTAATGGTAAACGTACATGTCTACATGATGTTATTCAGAGGTGGCTACAACGTATTACAAAAAGATACTTCTATGAATGTTCTCATGGGAAACTTTTGCAAACCTACTCTATTATCTGCTTGATGTCCCATTTCTTAACACTGAGCTCCTCTATTTAATGAAACATTTAAATTCTGTTATGTCCTGGTTAGATCACAAAATGTAAGCAGCATTAAGTATTTTCTTTTCATAAATACGCTTGTTCATTAAGAATATAGGGCAGAGAAAACAATCTAAATGCAATGAAGTCATAAGGTGTTAGAAGAGGAGAAATACATATTGCATTAAACAACACATTTCACAAAATGGTCAGTCTCTAAAATTCAGTTACAACGTTAAATCACTATTTATGAAAGACATTTATTTTTCTTAAAGAGATAGAGAAGAATAAACGAATAGTGTGGCCTAGCAGTTGGAGAATTAAAGTAATGAAAGCTTTCTGCAAATTTTGGCTTCATTTTCATTTTTGCACATTTAATAAAAGCACATTTCCTAACGTTTACTTTGTTATGAATTTCAATGTTAAAGTTGTTAACACAATTCTATATCATTATGTGGTACATTTTCCATAAACATTTTCAGCTTTCTCAATTCCCCATCTGTTGATTTGTAAAAGCATCACCTATCTACGTTTCTCATATGAGTTCATTTCAGAGTGCACCTTAATTGTCAGTTGAATCTTGTCTTTTTCTTTTCAGACCTCGAAATGTCAATGAGGTCATGTAGTTATCATTCATAATACCCCTCACACCCAAATCCTTCTCATATCATTTATTTTCCAATTCTTCTCCTCTGTTCCGAAGAATGTATTAACAGCCCAAGAATAATGCATAAAGAAGTATAGGACAAAGCCATTCTACTATTATTGGCATTAATATAACTCTAAAATACCCTTTCTAGCCATCAAATACCAGTTTCCAAATGTGGTAATCCACTTCCTAAAATTCTCAACCAAACTTGGGGGCATATTAGCAAGGGCCATATCGCTGCTTTGGATATTTGTGATATTTTTATCGCCCTATTAGCAAGCTGTCGCTAACAGCAGTTAGCGACAGCTTTTAGGCGATAGCGACCGGTTTGGGGCCCACTTTGCATGTCAGCGATATGTATCGCTAATGACTTGCAAAGTGGGCGTACCAAAACTGTTAGTGACTGAAAGTAGTCGCTAACACAGCTATCGCCTAGTAGCAAGGCAGGCTGTGCGCTGAAAAAAGTTGCGCTAAGCGCGATTATCGCCAGAATCGAACGCCTGCTCAGATCATTACTTAACCTGTTTATCCAATGGGAGGTGGATATTCAGGTTAAGTCCCTATTAGCGCTAATGCCTAAATATCGCTGGATTTCCAGCGATATTCACGCATTGAGCTGCTATCGCCGGTTATTTTATCGCATTAGAAATAAACGTTGCTAATAGCATGTTATCTCTGCGATAATATCCGGCGATAAAAAAAACGCGCTGAGCGCGTTTTGCGGTAAATACCGCATGTCCTTGCTAATATGCCCCACGGTGTTTCCAAATCACTCAATTCAGGTTTTAGATTTGAAATATTCCTTGCTAATCTTTCTCTCCTCTCCTCAGGTATATATATACAGTAGTGAGTTAACTTAAGCATTCAGCGGACTCTGCCCTTTTGGGCAAGTAAAATGTCTAATGCAAGCCGGTTTTCTAATATCATTGACCGTATAGCTATCACTTCTGTGTTTATTATAAGTAGGGCTCCCGGTTTTCCGTTTAAACGGATTTTTACATATAAATACAGACGGAAAACAATTTTTCCTTTGTCTGTATTTATATGTAAAAACTGCAAAATACTAGTACATTTTGCCAGGCGGCCGTGCTTCAGCCAAGAGTTGCCTGGTCCTTATGTTGCTGCCCCAGCCCTTGTTTCGAATTCGGCATGTATTTGCTGTGGCCTAAAGGGACAAATTAATGGTGCACAACGCCCATGGGATCAAAGAGCTTCAGACACCCCCGCCTCCCCACCCCTCGTGTGTGTCAACCCGGTAGCTACAGATCCCGGGCACACACACCAGAGTACTTCTCAGGTCTTTAAAAGACCATTTAGGGGGAGGAGCTTGGCGGGCATCCGAGATGGCCGCTTGAGCACAGCGCTCTCCGGACCCTCGCCGCTCCCGGCATTTTATCCTGACTGAATCCTGATTTCTTGCAAGAATCCGTGTGGAGGACGTTTGGCTGACCAGCCTGGCACCTTTCAGAAATTGATTTGGATCTCGCATTCCTGAGATATGGTGGTCTGAACTTTTGGCCTCCGCCCTTGAGGTGCGCCCGGGACGGGGTGCGGTTCTGTGGCCGTCCTGGAATTGAACAACAACGGCAGGAGATCTGGCCTTGTGGGCCCCCCTTCCTAAGTTTCAGTTTCGATTCTGTTCCGACTTGGGCCACGGGTGTGACTATCGAGTTGCAGCTGAGACCTGGAGGCAGATCGGCTGTTGGGTTTTCCTGCGGACTATTTGCTGGCTTGGCGACCTCCACCCGAGTTGTGCCCCTCATTTTTGTTTACTTTTGATCCTGTGCTTTGGGTGTCGGGCCCGTCGACCCTGGTGGCTTGTCCTGTGACGCATCTTCAAAATGGCGGGCAGAGGGGACAGGGGGACGCGCAAGACGAAAGCACCTCTGCGCGGAGCTCCGGTTCAATCAAATGTCATGGACCGCTATACTCATTCTAAGGGGTCCCCCGGAGCTGCCCTGCCTGGTTCTAGTACAGCGTCCGAACGAGTTTTGGAAGAGTCGGCGGAGCCCTCCCTACAAGACATCATGGGCGCCATCTCGGGCGTGAGGGAATCCATCGGCCTACAGTACGAGGCCTTGGCCCATAAACTTGACACCGTGGCTATTGAGGTTAATCTGATTCGTGCTCATCTCGGCAAGACGAATGAGAGGGTGCAATCATTGGACATTAAATCGTCCAGCCTCACGAAGGACGTCTCGGAGCTCCAGACAGAAGTCGGAAATCTCCGTCGGGTGAACGACTTCATGACCCGACGCCTGGAGGATTTTGAAAATAGGGCACGTCGCTGCAATGTTCGCCTGGTTGGTGTACCGGAGAACCCTGAACCCCACTCGGTGGATCTCCTGGTTGAGGATCTGGTCTTGAACCATCTTGCCCCTTCCGGCCTTACGAAGTTCTTCACGGTGGAACGCGCACATCGTGTTCCAGGGGGCAAGGTTCGGCCGGGAGCCCCGCCGAGACCCATTGTAGCTAAGCTTTTTCATTATAGAGACCGGGACGCTATCCTGCAGGCCTCGCGGGTGAAGGGCCCGGTGGCCTTTGAGAATGCTACGGTTAACTTTTACCCGGACTTTTCCCAACAAGTTCAGAGACAACGGATGGAGTTTCGTGGGGCCAAGAAACGTCTTCGGGATCGGGGCTTACGCTATGCTATGCTCTATCCCACCAGACTTCGGGTCGAGTACAATGAGCGTACCCTTTTCTTTGATCGCCCAGATGCTGTTAATGACTGGCTGGACTCCTTGCCTGACCGTACTCCTGAGACTGAATCCGCCGCTCACCCTGGTGGTGCCGAAGGTGGTGTGGAGATCTGACTGTTTGGCTCACATGTTTTATTTTGAATACATTTTCAGGATTGTTGACCGGCGTTCCTCTGCTATGTGATTATTTTCTCTTTCTTTTGTTAATTTTCGTTCTTGATGTTTGTCGGGGGCGGGTGGAACGGAGACCTTTCCTCCTCCGGGGTCTTTGTGTAGACTAGGGGTTATGGGGCGACAGGCACACTGCAGGTTGGGGTGGCTCTTTAGCTTTTTGCAGGGGTGCAGGGTGGGGGGTGTTTCCTTTCAGTTTGGGGGAGGGGGGCTGGGAAGTTCTTTCTTTTTTGTGTGTTGTTTTCAAGGCGAATTGCTCCTGTGTCTGCTGCTGTTTCTGATGTCTTGCTCATGGATGAGGGGTCTTGGCTCGGGTAGATGGGATGGGGGGTAGAGGGTTGAAATTTGTTTCCTGGAACGTTAATGGCCTGGGAGATCGTATTAAGCGCAGTGTGGTCTTGAATTGTATACGGCGTTTGTCGCCGGACATTGTTTTCATGCAGGAAACCCATTTGATTGGTAATGTTTGTAATGCAATGAATAGATGGGGCTACCGCCTTGTGGCGCACTCGGGGTTTACCTCCGGATCTAGGGGTGTGGGTATCCTTGTTCGATCCTCCCTCCCCCTGGCAATTGACGAGGTGATTCAAGATGACCGTGGGAGATATACTGTCTTGGTGGGTAGATATGAGGGCCGAACCCTGTCTCTCTTTAATATTTATGTTCCCCCGGGTCTACAGACTTCTACTTTCACTGATTTGGGCCGTGTTTTGTTAGATCTCCCTGATAGTACTCTCTTCCTGGCCGGTGATTTTAATTCGGTGCTTTCCGGCCTTCACGATCGCCATCCCCCTAGGGATACTCCGCAGGCTCAGCAGTGGTTGGGTGGGTTTCTAGATACCTTTGGCCTTGTGGACTGCTGGCGACTCTTGCATCCCACTCAGCTCCAATACACTTTCCATTCTGGGGCACATGGCAGTCTGTCTCGGCTGGATTATTTCCTGATGCCCGCGGCCCAGTCGTCGGCGGTTCGTGAGATTCTGCATTTGCCAAGGGGTATTTCTGACCACTCGCCGCTCTGGCTTCGTTTCGAGGTTGGGGTAGAGGCAGCGGGCCGGGTGGCTCCAATTAACCCATGGTATCTTTCCTCCCCTGAGACTCGTACCCTCTTGCTCAAGTCCATGGATGCATATTTCCTGGAAAACGAGGGGTCGGTCCCTTCGGCTGTGTCCCTGTGGGAAGCCTTTAAAACTGTGATTCGTGGACAGGCCCTTTCCTTGATTGTTGAAGCCAAGAGGGCCGGGAGGAGGGAGGTGGTGGACCTTGAGGGGGAGATCTCTGCTTTAGAGGACGAGTTGGAATCTGGTGTCACGCCTGAGAAACTCCATGCCCTGGGTCTAAAACAGTTTGCATATAAATCCCTGGTCACTGACGCTGCAAAGGTGATGTTTCGTGAGCAACAAGGCAGATTGTACGATGTGGGTGATAAGGCGGGTAAACTCCTAGCGTGGTTGGACAAGAAAGAAAGAGTTAATCGTGTGGTGCCTGTGATTCAGTCTGCGAGTGGTGAGAATGTGATTGATCCGACTGCCATTGTTGATCGTTTTGCGGAATATTTCCGTGATGTATATGCTCCCGTGTCTGTGAGGGACGTGGCTGACTCCCGCTTCCTCTTGCGCGATATCACTTTGCCCTGTGTCACCGACCTGGACCGTATTGCTTTGGACTCCCCTTTTACGAATGATGAAATAGCGACTGCTATCCGTTCGCTCCGTTCGGGCAAAGCGTTGGGCCCGAACGGATTGCCTATTGAGTTGTACAAGCTACGCCCCGATAAGATGGCGCCGTATCTTCGCGCCATGTTTCTAGAATCTCGTGAGCGGAACATCCTTCCCTATGATCAGCGTCTGGCGACAATCGTCGTCATCCCTAAAGATGGTAAACCACGTGACCTCTGTTCCTCATATAGACCCATATCCCTGTTAAATGTTGAACTCAAGGTTTTGGCAAAACTTTTGGCGACCCGTCTCCTTTCGGTTCTCGGGGATTTGGTCCATCCGGATCAGTCTGGCTTTATCCCGCATCGCAACACTGCTTTGAATCTGCGGCGCCTTCACGGTGTGCTGGCGAGGGCGGGGCTTCTGACTGAACCGGCCATTTTGGCGTCCCTGGATGCCTCTATGGCCTTTGATACTGTGGAGTGGCCCTATCTATGGGCGACTCTTGAGAAATTCGGATTCGGGTGCGAGTTTATTAGCTGGATTCGGTTGTTGTACGCGGAACCTCTGGCACAAGTTGTGGTAAACGGTAGAGTGTCGGCTCCCTTCTCCTTGGGCAGGGGTACCCGTCAGGGTTGCCCCCTGTCCCCGCTGTTGTTTGCGCTCGCTCTTGAACCATTAGCGGCCTGGCTCCGGTGGGAACCGTCCCTTAAAGGGATTCGCTGGGCCCCGGACTTCGAAGACCGCGTCTCGCTTTATGCGGACGACATCCTTTTGTACCTTACTTCCCCTCGCAAGTCTTTAACTGTTTTATTTGACGTTCTTGTGTCCTTTGGCGCTAACTCAGGCCTCGTCATCAATTGGGCTAAATCCTGTGTTTATGTTTTATCTGGTGTCTTGCCTCCGTTGCCGAGCAGACTTCCTCTTCAGGTGGCCAGGGATGGCTTCAAATACTTGGGGGTTTTTGTTACCTTGGACTCGTCCCTACGTTTTGATCGTAATCTCCTTCCCCCGTTGCTTAGGCTACGTTTGGACGTTGCCCGTTGGCGCAAGCTTCCCCTGTCTCCCCTGGGTCGGGCGGCCCTGTTTAAGATGATGTCATTGCCGCGGTTTCTCTATGCTCTCCAGAATTATTATGATCCTATCCCTAAGTCCTATTTTCGGGAGATTGAGAGCCTTCAGAGGCAGCTTATTTGGGATGGGCGTCCGCGCATTGCTCTCGCGAAACTTTCCATCCCGTGGTATGATGGGGGCATGGCTCTCCCCGACATTAAGAGATATTACTGGGCTTCCCATCTGTCCGCTATCAACCACGCTATGTTTTTGCCAGGTCGTAATCCAGCGTTTGAAATGGATAAACTTCAGCTTCCGGGAGGTGACTTCAACAGAGTGCTTTATTCTCGCTCCGCTGGGCGCCATCTTGTGGGACCTACATTGACTGCTTTGACGGTGTGGCGTGCCGCGAATGTGAGCTTGGGCTGGGAGGATCGCTTGACGTTGGCGACGCCGCTTTATGCTTCGGAACGTCTGGGCGGTCTTTGGTCTTCCAAGGGTTTCGACCGTTGGGACATGATTGGGATTTCTAAGGTGGGGGATGTGTACTCTAAGGGTTCTGTGCGTTCGTTTCAGGCCCTCCAGGCTGACTATGGCCTGAGTGGTCGGGAATTCTTTCGTTATTTACAGCTCAGACACGCCCTGGCTTCGGTATTTGCTCCTGGTGAGATTCCGCCTGACTCTTCCCCCCTTGAGGACCGTATCCTTGATGAGCATCTTCCTGATAGCACTATCTCCCTGATCTATAAAAAGTTGATTAACAATCGGACTGACTTATTGGCCCGACTTCGGGAATCGTGGATGGGAGATGGGTTAGAACTTGATGATGAGGATTGGCAATCAGCCCTCTCCTCCCCGAAGGAGGTGGCTATTCCGGCTCGTCTCCGTCTGGTCCAATTGAAGATCCTTCATCGGGTGTACGTGACGGGACCGCGACTGGTGGTGATGGGCTTTTCCTCCGATGGATTGTGTAAGCGTGGGTGTGGTTTGCGTGCTACTTTCCTGCATATTCTTTGGGAGTGCCCGATGGTGGCTGCTTATTGGGCGGCCGTGCTTGAAGTGATGGCTGTGGTGACAGGGGTGTCCTTGCGTCCCGAACCTCGTCGATGCCTTTTGAATGTTTGGGAGCCCACGGACTACTCGGTGGCGCAGACTAGATGGGCCACCCTGGGCTATATGGTTGCGAAGCGAGATATTGCACAACTCTGGGGGGCCTCCAGGCCCCCTGACCTCTCGAAATGGGAGGATAACATGGATTGGTCCATGTTCCGTGAGAAGACTGTCTATGTGGCCAGGGGCAGACCCGGGGCATGGGTGAAGGTGTGGGGTCAATGGAACGACTACCGTGGCGACATTTGTACTCCTCCCCTTGTGGGCACTATCGAGCTTGCCCTGACTCCTTAGGCAAGCGTTCTTGGAACCTTTCATATAGGGGTTGCGCTGGTGTCTCCGGCCCTCCCCCCCCCCCTTTATGTACTGACTTCTGTGTCCCTCCCCCCCCCCCGAGCTCCTTAGTGCTTAGAGTTTTGCTATTGTACTTCTGTTGCTGTCCCCCCCTTACGTCCATTGAGCTGACCTTCAGTAATACACTTTCGCCTTTTTTGTGTGTGTTTGTTCTTTCATATAAATAAAATCTGTTTTTGTCCTGTAAATAGTGATGAGTATTGCATTGTTGATTGACTCTTACCTCTGCGGACATATATAGTACGTGTCTACTCCTCTTTAGCGGCCGGCCCGTGTGGTTGTAGGCCCATCCTTGTAATTTTTTGCTTACTCAAATAAAGGTTTTAAAAAAAAAAATAAATAAATAAATAAAAATAAAAGACCATTTATTTGCTAACGAGGATTTGTTGTGTGTTCTCACCCCTTCTAAGCTTCCCTGCAGCTCCGCTCCGCATATTGCTCCGAGAATCAGGGGTGATCTTGACATTTACTGGCAGGTTTGGTCCCTCTCACTGGGCCGTTGTAGTGCTCTTTTCTGCATAATTGGTGCTGCGCAGGTAGGTGCACTTAGGGGACTGAATACATGTGTCACTTCTTCTACCTTAGAATCTTTTATTAACTGCAGTCAGTGAGGGAAGGCACTGGGGGCCTCCTTACAGTCATTGATGTCACAGGGTATTGCCTGTTTCCATTCATGGTGGGCAGCTTAAATGTCCAAAGACATGAGTTCTGTGATGGCCGCTTCTATGAATCGGTGGCAAGTGCATTTTACCGGTGTGTTTCCATAGTGGAGGCCCCCACAAGAGTCTTGGGTGTGGCGCACCAAGTAGCTGCTAGGTGGCAGGGTCTGCTCCCATTATGTCTGGTGGCATGTCTTTGCTGTCTTTATACGATGAAACCCGTGTTTAATGTCCATGTCCATGCCTATGTCCTTGTGTTTTTTGTGTCCCTCAGCACTCTGATTTTGTTCACTACTTGCTGTAAATTACGCCCTCGGCCTCCGCTCTATAAATGGGCAAATTAGCTTGGTCCTGTTAGGAAGCTAATTCATGTGACCTATAGGGGTTATCAGCTATGCACGTTGTGCATGCGGTTTTATGAGCTCATTTTCTTGTTCTTTGTTTACTGTGAATAATGCTGCTATGCCCTCAGGCCTCCAATAAGGCCATTGCCATTTTAAATGTCACCTTAAGATATATGGTCATAAAACAGTTACAACGAACAGGTAACATCATTGTAATTTATGGGCATAATCTATACAGTTACATATTTCACTAGCAATTGGACGCTGGCTCTTGCTGGCAATTTCAATGTTCTGGGTCTGCAACAACTAGTCCTAGATCCAACTCTTGTAGCTGGACGCACACTTAACCCCATGTCCGTCTGCGGCCTGGTGGTTTGTGGTGTCCCTTTTGCATTGTGATCAGTGTGTTGAGTTTGTTGCCAGTTAGTTTGTTGTTCCCTCTGCTCTTGTGTCCGTCTACAAGCAGTTGCACATGTGTTTTTGGGGACTGAAATAAATGTGGAAAAATACTAGCTGTAGCGTCGTCTTTTGCTTGTGGCAAAAATAAATGCGGATAAATACAGAAAAATGCCCCAAAAATAAATATGGATAAATACAGACGAAATGGCAAAAAAATAAATACCATAAAACCGGGAGCCCTAATTATAAGCGAAGTTCCATATGTGCTAGGTGCAATTTTGCTGACAGCTGTTGACAGCTTTCTAGTCTTGGAATGATGGCACTAAAAATGTATCCTACTAATACTGCTCCTGTTTCTGTACTACATTTCTGCCTATGTGCAGGTGTTAATGTTAGTGCATCCATACTTTTTACATAATACATCTTGAGGATTAATATGCCTAAGTAGGAAGTCCCTTCCAGTTCGCAGGCAATAAAAAGTAAGCATTCTCTCTGCAAATGTAATAAACCCTGGAATGACATTCTGGTATCCCTGAAATATTTGCAAAGTTCCACCTGTCAATTAGAAAGTGTGTTAACAGCTACTAATCCCTACATGTCTAGTTATTTTCGGGGTCCATATTTTATACACACAAACTTTCCCTTTATGTTGGCTGTCAAGTCTCAGTTTAGGGTAGACCATCTTTCTAAATTCATTTTCCTCTTTCCTCCATGCTAAAACATCACTCTTTTTATCAGCAGTACGTGTCATGTTAGTCCATCTTTCTTCTAAAGCCAATTTGTAAGCTTTTTCTGCAGGTCACATTAAACACATTAAATTGTCTTTATATGACTTTACAATATCTATGGATCTATGAGGGAAGAAATTGTACCAGGATGTATCCATTTCATTTCTTGTGAGTTTAAGTTCATGCTTTCTATTAATGTCACACTGGAAATTATTAGATTCGAATAAAAATGCTCAAAATATTCTCTCCTACAAACTAGCAATAATAGGATACTTTAAGAAATGGCATAAGGTAAAAGCATATGATAGTAGGTGACCTCTTCTAACATTGATGTAGGTAAATGTGCGCATCATAGCAGTCTTTTGTGTTTATGGTGTTAGTTTATTCTTGTATTAACCTAGAATAGACATTAGTAGAATAATCATTTTTCTTGTAGCTTACAAAAGTGTAACTGAAGAAATCTTCTTTAGTGTTGTAAATATGCAAACTAGCAATGTTCTTTGGTTGAAGCTCTGGATTCTGGTGTAAGGTAAAACCCTATCAGTACCATAGTCATCATTATAATTAAACCCATAATACATATATTATTTCTATAGCAACACAGTCTTTGAGTCAGTTCAAAGCACTTAGTTCAATGGGTTGTGATGAGGTTTAGTAAATAGCTTCTGTGGAGAAGTTTTTGTTTTCTATTTGTTTGTTTTTTCTTTTTCTTCGATTAAGCTCCTAACCAGACAATCCCCAGCTCCGTGTTCTTCTAAAATGTTATCCCTATTCTTCTGTAACTTTCAACTTGGACCAGGATTTGTCTTCTATAAAACAACAAACTAAAATAATAAATCTTTAATTGACGCAGTAAAGGTTTCTTTCTTCTTCTGTTCAGTCTCAGATGTTTCTCAAATATGTTTCCACTTGCTTTATTTTGTTTTTCACTTTAGGGAGGTTCAAATAGTTCACGATTCACATTGCACAAATCTTCCAATGTGAAATGCAAAGCAGTGCTCACAAAGTATGACTATTCAGATGCTGAATACCTGTGACAAGTATCTTGGGCTCTTTTTAATCTTCTTAGGTTTTGCTAATTTGTGTTTAGGCTACTTTCATCACTAGATGAAAGTGATGATATTGGTATCATCACTTCAGATATTGCTTCTGGTATTCAAGCTATTGAAGCACTTCTCCTCTGATTTTTGTTTTGTAGCTTTGTGGCCATTCTGCTTGTCAATTGATTCTCCTCACTTCAGTGCTGATTGTTTCACCTAGATCTTCATCTCTCAAAGCCACATTTCAAAGCACTTACTTTTGGTGACTCGATCTCTGTTTCTCTTTTATTAGAGATCTTTACACCACTCTGTGTTACTTCTGGTACTTCCACTTGATTTTATGTCCATTGATTTTCACATCTCTTGTCCTCTTGCTGCTGGACTGGCAAATGTGCTGCTGTTCCTGGTGGTCTCTCAATCAGTGGTGTAACCACCAATGCTGCTTGCTCATGGTCAGAGACCGAAGGAACCTCTTCTGGATTGCTCAATCTTTTGCTGTGCGAGTCATGAATCCAGTTTGGAATTCCAGGACACGTAGCAGCTGTGTGTGTGGTAACCAAACAGTTTATGCACACTTTGCGTGTTCCTAACCAGTCTGCATTACACAGTCTAGTAAGGAACATGCACAGGCTCGCTGTTCCCGTCTGAGCACTGAACCACGGAGCTCAGACCAATCACAACACTGCATTAAAGTCATGTGATTGGCGCAGGAGAGCCTGTGTGCCGGGTTCTTCCTGCTGCCGGCCAAACTGGAGAAAGGAAGAAGGAGAAGGAAGAGAACGCAGGGGAGGTGGCGGGCAGCCATTCCAAGATAAGTGTATTTTTTTTCTAAATTAAACCCCCCTGCTCCACCACCCCAACCGGTAGCAGCTGCTACTCGGTGGATGCACAGAATTTGGCCAATATAGGTTTGATGGTACCATTCATCTGTTCAACAATACCAAAGGCTTCTTTTCTGTAACTGTAATGTAATCTTTATTCAATCTGTAAGGCTGTGCAGATCATCTTTACAGCTTTATAGTTCATCTGTCTGTCTGAAAAGAAATCAGCATGCTGAACCTTGGTATCAATTCCCACACAACAACTTTGCTACAGTGAGCTTTCGCTTCTTCTAGTTGGGTAGGCTTCCACCCATCTTGAGAAGATGCACATAATCACCAGGATATATCTCAGCCTCTTCTGGACTGGCATTTTGATCAAATCCATCTGCATTTTGTTGAATGGGCCACTTGATCTCCTTAGGTGTGTTAGTGACTTGTTTGTTTTCCTACATTTAGCTGTTGACAGGTTATGCACCAATGGCAAACTTCTTCTGCCAGCATTCTGAATCTGGGGTTATACCAATTCTGTCTGAAAAGTCTCATCATTGCATATCTCCCTAAATGTATGTATCCATGGTGATATTGTGTTACTGGAAACAATAAATTAACCAGTAATACCGGTCTCCCATCTGCTGACAGGTGGATATAATTTGCAGTTTTCTCACACCCTGCTTTTACCCAACTATTTTGCTCTGCTTCTGAAACATTTTCCTGTACCCTTTTCAGCTCATTGCTTAAATGAGTGACTGTCATCGGCATGGAAAAATAACTCTGTTCTTCGCAGTCACATGTGAAATCTCGATTAAATGAATAGGCTAACAGGGCGCAGTACCTGGCTACTGAATCAGCTTATTGGTTGCCCATGAAAATGTATCAGCTTCCTCCTTGATGTGCCAAGCCCTTCTTCACAGCAATTACTCCTTGCAACTGCAGAGCATCCAGTAGGTTCTTGACGTGTATTTCATTTGTTATGGGGGTTCCTGAGGATGTAAATAAACCTTGCTGTGACCGTAACTGTCCAAAATCATGGACTACACCAAACCGGTATTGTCTGTCAGTGAATATAGTGACTCTCATTTGTGCAGTTAAACTGCAGGCTCTAGTAAGAGCAATCAATTCAGGAACTTAGGAAGAATAACCTTTGGAAGCCATGAATATTCAACCACATCATTTATAGTGCACACAGCATTTGCTGCTCTAAGTGTGCCATCATTAACTCTCAATCATGAGCCATCTACGAATAACCCATGATCAGGCTCACTAAGGGGTTCATTGTTTAAGTCAGGGTGGGCTTTGGTGCACAAATCTGTGACATCTAGACAGTCATGTTCACTTTCACCACAATCGTCATCCTCATCTACAGGCAATAACTTTGAAGGGTTCAATACTATGCAACATTTTAAGGCAACATTTTCTGAGGATAGAATGGTCTGTTCACACTGTGTTAACTTATTATGGGTCATATATTAAGTTTTTGTTCTGATTAACACCAGCTGCACAGAGTGAGGGGCCAGGACAATTAATGGGTATCCCATCAGCATATTCTTGCTCTTTTCCAGACTGGTACTTACTGAGGCCATCGCTTTAAGGAAACCAGGAAATCCCGCTGCTAAAGGGTCAAGGGTGGTAGGAAAGTAAGTAGCAGGATTCAAGATCCCTCATGTGTTTGAGTCAAAACCGAGAGAGCACACCCATCTTTCTCACTGGAAAATTGTGTGAATTCTGCTGTATAATAAGGTATTTCTACTGCAGGGGTGCAACACAACTTTTTCTTCAACTCTAGGAATGCTTTTGCACATTCATTATTCTATGGAATAGGACCAGACATATGTCTGTTTGTCAGACTCAGTAGAGCCTTTGCCACCAAGGAAACGTTTGTAGGCATTGTCTACAGTAGGCTTCCATTCCCAAAAACATCCTGATTTCTCTCTGAGTATGTGGTGGGTTCATCTGCAAAATCGCTTCTACTATTTCTGGTGACACTTTCCTAGCTCCTTTCACAATGATGTGTACCAGATATTGAACTTCTTTTTGACAGTACTGCACTTTTCCTACAGACACGTTGTGTCCACGTGATTAAGGAGTGCAATTGTATCATTTTTACATGCATTTTGCATTTCCAGCCCACAAGCAAATCATCAATATATTGGATGAGTGTGAATTTGTGTGGCATTATAAGGGTCTCTAAGTTTCTTTATAAAATCTGGTTAAAATAGATGGACTCTCTGTATACCCTTGTGGGACACGAAACCATGTTAACCTTTCTGCTGGAAGACAAAATTAAAAGAAAAATTGATTTTCTTCATGCAATGGCACCGAGAATAAAGCCTGACATAGGTCAATTAGAGTAAACCATCTGCAGTACATGGAATTTGAAACAGTGTGGTGGCTTTATTTGGTACCACAGGACAACAGGGCAGTGTTTCATTTATTTTTCTTAGGTCTTGAACTATCCTATATTTACTTTGGGTTACTGTGAACCCATAATTGGAGAGTTGCATGTTTATGTTTATGTTTATGTATTTATTTTTATATAGCGCATATGTCACCGTTCGGTCTCAGAGCGCTTGCTGAAACTAAAGATAGAGAGACAGGGGGCAATTAACGGATTTAAAAGAGCCAGGTTTTAAGATTCTTGCGGAAAGTTGTGTGGTTAGGGTCAGTTCTGATAGATAGCATGTACTTCCTATCAGTTCTTTTGGGATTCCTATTTGTAAACATTTCATCTATCACTGGTTGTATTCCTGCAATAGTCTCTGGGGTCAATGGATTTTCTAGGATATGTAATGTTTGATGTCACCATAAGTCGGTACTGGCTCTACACCTTTAATTAGTCAGATGCCCTTTCCTGTAAAAATCCCAAAGTTTGGCATTCACTGTTTCTTTCAGATCTTCAGGTAACTCATCACTAGTTGATAAAGAGATTATTCCTGTTTCAGTTTGCTGTCTGTTCAATTTAAAATCCACATCCTTCTCATGTGTTTGGAAAGCTACACCATCAAGTGTATAGTAAATAGTGCAATTTAACTTGCACAACAAATCTCTCCCTAACAAATATACAGGGCTTGAATCACAAACAACAAATTGGTGCTTCTATTAAAAATCCTCCCTTTACTGGTACCCTTTCTAAGACTGGATTTTGAATTTGTTTATGTGTTAATCTGACAACTTGGATAGTTTTCCCTGGAGCTGGTAGCACCACAGTATCGTTCAGAAATGATATGGGGTGCTATAAACCTCTGCATCTGCATATGGGCTACTCTGGAGTATCTCTAAGACTGCACTAAATATGCAATGTTCTTCCTCTCTCAGGCACCATTATAGAAAATTCTCTGAACCAGAAACAACATTTTCGAATAACAGGAATTGTTGCAAGGTATTCTGGTTAGGGTTTTGAAATTGTGGCATGGCATTCAGAAATTGATTTGTATTCTTTTTTGGCATCTGGTTTATATTAAATCTGGGATTCTCCATCTGCCCAGTTGCAATTGGCATCATTGGGACTTCCCCTGCACTTGCATTTGCATTCTCTGTGCGGGCACATTCTATTCTGCATTTGCATACTCTGCAGCATTTGCACATTGCCGCAAACATTTTCTTATATCGACATTCCCGCTTCCAATGTCCAATTCTATGACATGTATGACAAGCTGTAATCTTTTTCATAGTAGCATATCTGACCCGAATCCTGTAACCACAGGAATGCCTCGACCACTGGCCTGCGACATGGGCATTCCTCCTTGACTTCCCTGAAAACCTGATTGTGGCATCACAACTCCCTGCATGTTTCCTTGGTGCCCTATAAGAGAAGCGTTCCGAAAACCTTCCTGAGCCAGCTTTGTCTGACCCAACTTGAATTTATCTTTTATCTTCTTCTGCTTCATGTCCTACTCATTGCTACAATATTTAGCACATCTCATGATTTCGTCAAGTGACTTCTTTTGCCAACAGATCACCCTTTGGATTATGTGCGAGCAGATCTCGGGCTTCAGTCCAAATACAAACTGGGGCAAAATATTCCCATATACTTTTCCTCAGGTTATTCATGCCAACTGTGTTGTTTGAAAATCTGCAACAATCTCTCATAATACTCATGTGCAGTCTCATTTGGCTCCTGAGCAGTTCTTTTAATTTTGAGCCAATCTATATCTTTCAGTGGTAATCTGCTCTTCACGAAAGTAATGTAAATGTAAATGTACATGTATTTATATAGCACAAATCACCGACACAGTATCTAAGCGCTTGCTTAGGGAACCCGTCCTGGTATTCCCCTGTGAGAAACCCCTGGCAGGGTGTCCACAAGGTGAAAGCCAGGCATCCCGCCGCGAGGGGCCGTAGTGGAGATTGAGCAAGCTATTGCCCAGAGTCGCAGAGTGTGACCCCGTGAGTCGAGTAGGCACCGGAGCGAGAATTGTCGAGTCCGTGGAATTTTGAGCCCGAGACCCGCCGAGGCGGGGGAATCGAACCCTGGTCCACGGTCGATCTCAGCTTCTGGGTCTGCCGCCTCTAACCACTGAGCCACGCTTCTCCACTTAACTGCCTCATGGTTCTCCATTATGATAGGAGACGGTGCATTTGTGTCAGCCACTCTTGCTGGTTCCTCTCGAGGCCACTGCACCACAATTTTACATTCAGCCTATAAGTCTACAGGCACCACAATTTCAAAAAACATATTCAAATCAGTTCACAGTGCCTTTGAAATCTTTATGAACCTTTCTGCTTGTGTACACCACTGCACCGGCTTGTCTCTCAATTTGGGAAAATTGTTTGTGAATTCCTCCAAATCACCACGACTCCAAGGAACATGAACATATATTCCTCCTGCTATTTCTTTAAGTTGATAAACTGTTGATTCTCTCTCACTTCGTTTGTCTTGCTTCCTTGGCCTAGCTGCTTCTCTCTTTTTCTGGTCATGTTTCTGAGCCCATTTGATATCTATTTTTTCAATCCTACCCTACCTGCGAATGCACTTGACCAATTCTATATTATGCAAATGCAGTCCTGTAATCCTCATATTTTGAAATGCCAGATCATCCAATTGGACCCTATAGCTTCTGTGTAGTTGTAAAAAAGTTTGTAAGGTCTTGCTCATATTTCTGAGCGAGTTCAGTCAATTTGTCATGAGTTAAAGAGCTCTTCTCGTAACTTCATTGCACATGTACATTAACTCTTTCCTTTGTTACTGTTCTATGTGTTCGAACGCTAAACACCCCCTTAATATTTCTTCCAATTCAACTTTCAATTAAGATATATTTATGGGCTTTTCTTTTTCACTCTCCGACCTCTCAGGGGTTCCCACATTTTCTCCCGTACTAGGTCCTGTTATTTCATGAAACCAAGCTGGTATCTATCCTTCTCCAGTCACAACTATTTCTTCTGATAAGATTGGGGCTGTAAGTACTAGCATCCCTCCATCTATAATTGCTATGGTGGTTTCCAGGCAACTATTTGTGAGTTCTGAGAAGTTGTAACAAATCCTGAAGTGTATACTCCTCTGGTTACAAATTGAGTCTCAGGTCTTGTTTATATAAGCAGAGGAGAACTGGCTATCACCCGAGTTACAGATGGTGTATTAACAACAGGTACTGGGGCTACACTGGTAACTGCAGTTGTGGAAGCCTCAAGTTGAACAATGACTTGCGGTTGAGCTACTACTGGGGAGGCAATTTTCAATATCGGCAGGGGTCATTCAATTTGGCATGCGCTTCCCTGTACTGAAGCAGTTGGCACTATTGAACTGGTATTAGTGCCCGAACCACTCTGCTCTGCTAGAGTCACATGTGATGGGGTCTCAAAGTCAACATTTGTTCTAATATTTCATATTCTGAATCAGTATCTGACTCTTCCCCTTCCTTCATATTGTAATCTTTACCTTTTCCCCACTTAACAGACCCTGAAGTAAGGACTGGATATAATCTAGTCCTTTTTACAATAGCTTTTCTCCATCTACACTGTTCTTTATCCTATTGGGTGTTTGTGTAATTCTTAACTGCCCTATTAAAGCGCCTCTGGTATTTTTCCTTCTTCTTTTCCCTGGTGACTCTCTCCCACGCATTAAATTCTACAAACTGAAGGGGTCTAGGGGGTGGCTTAATTTCATAGAATTTTCTTTTTAAATGATCAAGAACCCTGGTGTTAAATGTCCGATATCTAGGAAAACCCGAAGCACCCTCCTTCTCAGTAATCCTATTCTATTGGCAAAGTCAAGCACATGTATTGAATCCATTTTTGGTAGTCATGAGGTATGCAGGTGTATCCTCAGGAGATACCTCTATACCTTTGCATACTTGAATAGTAACATCCTCTTGTTCTAAATTTGTAAACTCTTTAAACGTTTCATGATGACAATTTAATTCTGAAACCACACAATCTAAGAAATGTTATGATTCTGTTGGGTATATTTCAAGATTTCTGGTAACCCAATTAAATTCCAGTTATTATTTTCACAGTCCTTTGATAACAAATAAAAATCAAGTTTCACCTTTAGCAATCCAATCCCAGCAGGGACTACTAGGTCACCAACCAATCACAGTTCAACGCAAAGTGCTGCGTGTGAAGGGGCCATATTTACAAGGAGGGGAAAAGTCACGCAGGGTGACTTTTCCTGTCCTTGTTAATATGGAGGAGCCACCTGCGCCACCAGTACATCATGAAAAGTGACATACTGGTGGCACAGGGGGCTTGTAAATCTGACCCATTGTTTGCTCTACTGAAGAAATGAAATTTTCCATTCATTCAGGAATCTTTTCAGCATTCACCGGTGAAATCACTACCAGCCTGAGATCACCCAAATCAATGCAGTTTCACCCATTTGTGCAATTCAATTAACATTGATCATTATTAATCATCCTCAACAACCTAATAACCCTATTTTACTGGTGAAGGTGATGGTACCTCACACCATACCTCAAAAACGCTGAAAACAAGTTTTCAATTTTTATTTCATCACAGAAACTTTAGACTACAACTAGTCTGAAATCTACAAACATCTCTGCAACATCTTTTCAAACTATTTTTCCTCACCTACTCATTCTTAGCCAACATTTATTCAAACCAAGGAAATAACAAAATCTCAGCCACAACACATTTGCCCTATTAATACTCACACCTTCAAATCGCAACTGCCTTCGCATACCGCTTTGCTGGATCTTTAAGTTCTGGACAAAAGATCCAGGAACCGGGAATTATATAATTATTTCTGGGTACTATTTTATAGCTCCATTCAGGGTGAATAACCTCTCCTCTGCTACCAGATTTGTGAGCACAGAAATCTTATGAAGATTTCTGTAAATAATATCACTTCAATCTTACTTAACAAACCTGAAGGTTCTGTGCCTTACTAAGTAGACAAACCTTTGCCAAATTGTTAGAATGGAGCATTTTTCATAACAACCACATCATCTTTTGCATTTGATGTTTACCCAATAAAGTGAGATTTAGTGACGTTTTAAAAATGTATTTTCTCATTAAGACATTAGTCAATATTTTTGTTTCTTTTATTCAGGTTAGTCAGATCAGATCAATTACAGAAACAATCAAAAAATGGGTTAGAACAGGCATAGAACATAACAGCTGGTTCCGTCATTCAAAATATAGGGCCTCATTATGATGGTGGTCGGACTTTTGTCTGTCTGCCATCCTGTTGGGAATAGGACCGCCCGACTAGCGGACGGCAGTCTCGCCAGTGGAATTAGGATGCCTTCAAGGCAGTCGCAATGTGTATTCTTTGTATTTCTGCATGTGTTGCGGGCTGCAGCATACCCCGCAATGCAAAAAAACACTTCTGACATATGCCTGCACTATGTGGTAGGCACCATGTGGTTCTTGCCACATGGTGCAGGGATATGTAGGGGCCAGGAGGTCCATGGGGGAAGGGAGGCCAGTTAAGGGACCCCAAGTCACTTTGCGCCTGCCTTTTCATAGCGGCTTAACCGCCATGAAACGGCAGGCAGAAACTGACATTGTAATCAACCATTGTAGGGATTACAATCCATCCAACGGTCCGACGGACTCCGTTGCTGTTAGTCTCTCCGACCGCCCTCCATCCACCTACTATCCTAATGCGGTGGGAGAACAAGCATGGTCCGATGGCGGTGGGATCGCCACCTACAGCCTGATATTGGCGGTCCCACTGCCATAGTAATGAGACCCATAGTCCCTATTCTAATCTAAAGAATGTATCGTATTCTAACAAGAACCCATAAAGAGTTCCTTCTGGAAAAGAACAAGTAGAATTTTAATGCAAAAATTAGAGAACTAAGAAAAGGCTCCAAGCTTCCCATAAAGGGTAGTTCTAGAGACTCAGCTAAGTATTCTGTACAGTTGCAGTAGCACATTTCTAAATGAGTGAGAGGGTGAGAGAAATCACAGCAGTAGCTATTATCAACATAAAGATAGAAAATCTCCTCAATCTGTGTAAGGAGAAGTCAAAGAAAAACACAGTCAGCAATGGCTTATGATAATTTGAGCTAGCACTACGAAGTGCTAAGGGGCATGGCAGGGTAGGAGTGCATAGAATGCCTTGACTCTCTAGCTAGGAACATGTATTGAATAGAAAGGCCACTAAACGTGTTGCAAAAATGGGTAAGTATGTCTTCAGCATCCAATAGAGGAAGATCTTACGATGGTCTGCTGAATTTTCCTCAATTCCCATGGTAAACATCCATGTTGGCATGAAGTTATTCAGAGGTGTCTACAAAGTATTACAAAAAGCAACATCAATGAAGGTTCTAATGGGAACCTTTTACAAGCCTACTCTATTAGATGTATGTTGTCCCATTGTGTAACAATGAGCTGCTCTATAGAATGAAACATTTGAATTCTGGTATGTCCTGGTTAGATCATGAAATGTAAGCTGCATTTTCATTTCATAAATATGCTTGGTCATTATGAATATGTGACAAAGAAACAATCTAAATACAATGAAGTCATGCGAAGTGAAAAGAAAAGAAATACATTTTGCATGAAACAGTACATTTCACAAAAAGGTCAGTCTCTATAACTTATTTATAATGTTAAATCACTATTTATGAAATGCATTTATTTTTCTTGAAGGGATGGAGAAGAATAGAAGAATATTGCAGCCTAGCAGATAGAGAACGATAATACTGAAAGTTTTCTGCAAATTTAAGCAGCATTTCTATTTTTGCACGTTTAATAAAAACACATTCCCTAATGTGTACTTTATTAAGAATATCTATTTTAACATTGTTAACATGTTTCTATATTATTATTGGGTAAATTTTTCATAACATTTTTCAG
This sequence comes from Lissotriton helveticus, assembly GCF_964261635.1. NCBI lineage: Eukaryota > Metazoa > Chordata > Amphibia > Caudata > Salamandridae > Lissotriton > Lissotriton helveticus. Next base: position 202,688,614 of record NC_136073.1, read on the forward strand.
CTTCCTCAATGGCATCATTCAAGGATGGTACATATGTCCCCATTTTACCTCTGCATTATCAAGCCTACCGGCCTCTTTTATGCACTGCCGATTCAGAACCACTCACTTGCAGATTAGGACCCAGGAACATTTCACTATTTGCTCTGTAGTCTATCACAGTATTGCTTACGGGTATGCAGACTTAACATTCTACAGGAAAAGCAATTTCAGGGCCAAAAACTCTGCGCTTTATGAATGCGTGAGCTTTGCTCAGCTTCAGCTGTAATGAAGCTTATCGGATAAGAAAAGTTTTGCATAAACATTTTTTTGGATGAAATCTCATATTGAAAGGAGATGTTTGGCTGACCAAATCAAAGCTTTTTTTTTCAGAACAAATTTTATTCGTTTTTAGCAGTTGACAGAATATAAAAGAAACACTGCTTCCATATAAGCAGGAAGACAGTGAGCATATAAGAGCGATAGAGATCAAGAAATTCAATCAACATTTCCCGATACCCCCCTCCCCGCATTCCAACCCAGTTCCCACCCCCCACCCTGCACGGTGTTTACATTGTCCAGAAACAGGAGCCTAAGCATCATAGTAGCAGCGTGTGGTTCAGTTCACTCAGGGGTAGTACGAATGTGGTCTATATCAGTGGCTCGTGGCGCCGGGGGGTGCAGTAACAGGCCCCTATAGTCTGCCCATTTCTTCCAGATCCGATAGTGCTTCCTGGGGCAGCCCCTGGCCTCAAAGATCGGGCGTTCCAGTCCCATGTTGAAGTCCATGCCCCGCTTCCACACTCCCACCAATGGAGCCTTGGGGGCCTTCCAGGCTTGGGCTATATCCCGTTTGGCCACCGTGAGACCCAGTAGGAGCAAGTGACGTTTGTACAGATTACCCCCCACTTGTTCCATAACATGAAGGAGGCCCAGCTTCGGCGTACGAGGGAGTTCCCATGCCAACACTTCCTCCAGACAGTCCCACACACCGGACCAAAATCTCTGCAGTCGTACACATCCCCATACTGTATGCAAGAACGAGCCTATCGCACTTCCACACCTCAGACATTCTGGGGAGGCTATCAGCCCCGCCTTCCATAGTCGTTCCCTCGTGTAGTATGCCCTGTGTAGGTATTTAAATTGGATAAAGCGCAGGCGCACTGCTATCGCTGCTCCCCTAGGGGCCTCCAGGGCTTCTCTCCAGTCCTTCTCTTCCAACTCCCCCAGTTCTCCCTCCCAGACCGCCCGCAGCTTATCAAGGGAAGGGGAACAATGGGTAACCAACGTTTGATAAATGGTTGAAATTTTCTTTGATTCCAACTCCCCCATAAAAACCTTAGCTTCTAAGGGACTGAATTCCGGCAAGGACGATATGCCTGCTATCGCGGGGGTTAGGGCGTGGCGGAGCTGTAAATACCTGAAGAATTGGGATTGGGGCATGTCGTATTCATCCCGCAATGCTTGGAACGATTTGAGGACCGAGCCCTTCAGAACGTGGCCCAGCACCGAAATGCCAATTGCGTCCCAGCCCTCAAAGCCCCGTAGTGAAGCTAAACCGGGCAATCTCCCATTGTGCCACAGTGGAGTCTCGCCCGTAAGCCTGTTCCACCATCCCATGCGGCGGAGAGCGTCGCGCCATACCCTGAAGACTACTTGAGTGACCCTCGGAAGTCTTTTCCGGATAGCCGCCGAGTATAAGATAGTAGGGAGCGTGTTCGGGTCCATCATATACCTCTCTAGGGCATAGGTCGGGTCGCCTCGGTCCCCGTACAACCATTCGTTAAGGACAAGCAAGTGCGACGCTTGATAGTAGGACTGGACATCAGACGTGGCTAGCCCTCCACAGTAGGTCGACAGGAAGCAGGTGCGGAGCGCCACTCTTACTGCTCCCCCAGTCCATTGGAACCGACCCAAGGCGGAGTTCACCTGTTGAAACCACTGCTGCGGAACAGGGTACGGGTGATTCTGCAATTGCTATAAAATGCGGGTTAGGGCCACCATCTTAAAAATGGCTGAGCGGCCATAGACATTCAGGGGCATCCTGGACCACATCTGCATATCCGAACGGATCTTGTCCCAAACTGGCACTATGTTGCGGGACCACGACACTCCCTGCACATCGGTCAAAAAGACACCTAGGTATTTGAGGCCTCCCGCCGCTTCCTGAAGGACCGAGGCCCAGGGACCCAAGCTCCCCCTGTCGCCCAGGACCCCCAATTTCGACTTCCGTGTGTTAAGTCTAAGGCCTGACACCTCACCGAAAATGCGCATTATATCAAGGACCCTCGGCCCTGATTTATTGAGGTCTGTAAGAAAGAAAAGCACGTCATCAGCATAGAGTGCAATCCTATCAGATGGGCCCCCCACCCATTCCACACCGCGTAATTGGGCATCCATCCTCACCCAAGCCGCGAGCGGCTCCATAGCCAGGGCAAACAGGTAAGGTGAAAGAGGGCATCCCTGCCGGGTGCCTCGACCTATGGAGAACGAGCTGGAGGTCGCCCCCGCTATCCTGACCGCCGCCGTCAGGTACGTATACAGCAAGTGAATGTAAGACAGAAAACGTGGGCCCAGATTGAGCCGAAGGAGAAGAGCTCAAAGGTATGACCAGCTCAGGGAGTCGAAGGCCCGATCCATGTCCGCCAGTAGGAGGGCTGCGGGGATGCCCGCCGCCCGCACCGCCTCCACCACTAGGTGTGCGCGTCGTATATTATGTCTCGTTGCCTTGTGGGGCATGAAGCCTGCCTGGTCTGGTCTGCATGGATCAGGTCCGTGATATATGGGAGAAGACGGTTCACCAAAGCCTTCACCAGTATTTTCACCTCAAAATTCAGCAATGAGATCGGACGATATGATTCCAGGCTATCTTGGGGCCTCCCTGGTTTACAAAAAACCACAATCTCGGCGTGTCTCCAGTCCGCCGGCAGTCTGCCAAGATCCCTAGCCGCCTCCAGGGCCTTCTTATAGCGCATCCCCAATTGGAGATGAAACATCTTCATAAATTCACAGGGGAACCCATTGGGCCCAGGGGCCTTGCCCGAGTTTAGTCCGCCCAGCGCTTCTCCTAGCTCCTCAGCCGACAGCGGGAGGTCCAGTCGATCTCGGGCCTCATCCGAGAGCGCCCGGGGTGGAAGGTCTGCGAGGAATCTGTCGATCTCCTCCACTGGGAGCGATTCCCGGGGGGCATATTGTGTCTCATAATATTGAGCAAACATCTGGGCTAGGACCTCAGGGGCCGAGATAGGACCGCCCGCGGCATCTCGGAGTCCCGGCAGGGGCTGGGCTTGATAAGTGTCTTGACATAACCTATATAGCATTGTGCTAGATTTGTCCCCCCATTGGTAGATTCTGCTCTGCGTAGCGAGCCAAACCTGTCGGGCTTCGTCCAACAATAAGGAGGTGTAGGACCGCTGGAGGTGCAGTAGCTGTTCTACGGCGTCCCCACTCTCCTCTGTCAGGCATTTCGCCTCCTGGCTTTGTACCTGGTCAGCCGCTTCCGCCACAGCCAGCATGCGGGCCTTACGGTTCGTGGCGCACCACGCGATGTCCACGCCCTGAAGGACAGGTTTTAGGGCCTCCCACATGGTCATGGCATCTATACTCCGTCCAATAATGCGCTATAGCCTCCCTCATGTGTGATTGATAGTCATCGTGCTGTAAGTGCCACGCGGAAAGACGCCAGCGAAACGGCTGTCGACGCACACCGAGGCTCAACGTCAACGCGATCGGGGAGTGGTCCGACAGGCCCCTAGGAAGTATGGAGGTGGAGTCGACTCTGCCTATCCAGGGTTGTGGGACGAACAGGTAGTCCAGGCGTGAAAAGGATTTGTGGACCGCAGAGACAAATGTATATTCGCGACAGCATGCATGGTGATGTCGCCAAGTGTCAATCCATCCCATCCCCCGCACCATCCTGTTCAATTTTGTAGTAGCATCAGACAATTGACCCCCCCCAGGCCTACAACAGTCAAGGCTCCCGTCCATCACGTCATTCCAATCACCACCCACTATTGTCAGCACTTGCGGGACGTCAGTCCATATATCAAACAGTCATTCAATCAGGGCGTCTTTTAGTGGGGGTGGAGCATACACACTGCCAAAGACCACGGGCTCACTCCCCAGTCTCCCCTTAATAAAGACATATCGACCATGCACATCCAGCCATTGTGTGTCGTGTGTATATGGGACCCTACGATGTATCAAAATTGCAACTCCCCTGGACCCTCTCGCGAACACAGCATGGAACACTTGTTCATACCCGTACCTACGTAAACTAAGGACTTTGGTGCCCAAGAGGTGCGTCTCTTGGAGTAACAGTACATCCGCTCTTTCAGTCTTCCCCAAACGTAGAACCGCACTTCGTTTGATTTTGTCGAGCATCCCTCTCACATTCCAGCTCAATATGCGCATCGAGGCTTGCGAGAGGCTCGCCCCCTGTTCCTCAGCCGCCATCAATCTCCCAAACTCCGAGATCGTCGGGCCACCGCCCCCCCTGCACACCCTCCCCTGCCCCGAACTATACCAACAACCCCCCCTCCAACCCCCCACCCCATACCTCAGCAACATTGAAGTACCTGTCGCGGTGCAGGCAATCTCAGCCCTCCAACGGGCAGCCCAAGACCCACTACACCAATGGATCCCACCCAACTACCCACAAGGTATTCAACAACTTCCCACCCGAAATGCGGGAATGAACTCCGGGAGTAGGCCCGCTCTCGTACGCGCGACTCCCGACCAACTGTCCACCCATGAATAAGGAATCATGTAGTCAACCGGCACGTGGCATGTCCAAGAGTAGCGCTAGGCCTACTCCATCCGTCAGGGCATCTCACCAACCCCTCAGGCCTATTTCCAGGACCAGCGGGAGCGTGGGGGTCTCAAGATTTCGAGGGAGAAGAATCTGTTTCCTCCGGTGCTTCCGCCGTCTCGTCGCAGGGAGGCGGGTGCTTCTGAGAGCGCGACTCCTGCTGCGTGATCGTCTGGGCGTTTTCGGGGGCCTCCCGGCGGTTGATGAGTCCGAGCCCCTCCTAGTGGGGGTATTCACCTTGACTCGCACCGTTTCGTCTGTCCACTCAAACACTTCCTCCGGGGAATTGAAAAACTGGGTGCGAGATTGGAAGACCACACGCAGGCGAGCCGGGAATAGCAGAGCATAGGGAATCTTGAGCTCTCGCAGTCGTGCTTTTGCCGCAGTGAACGACTGTCTCTGCTGCTGGACCAGTTTTGTGTAGTCCGGGAATACACGGATTTTGTGGTTCTCAAACATTAGTGGGTCCTGGGCGCGGGCTTGCCGTATGATAACGTCCCTATCGTGGTAGTTGAGCAGTTTGGCAATCACCGAGCGGGGGCGAGCCCCAGTGGGCGGTTTGGGAAGAAGTGCACGATGCGCCCGCTCCACCACAAAGCAGCGCGACAGGGAGTCCGGGGGGAGCCATCCCTCCAGCCAGTGGGTCAGGAAGGCCTCCATACTTCCTTTCTCGCATCCCTCTGGGAAGCCCACAAAGCGCAGGTTGTTCCTTCTGGCCCTCCCTTCCGCGTCCTCCACCCGCAGCGCAAGTCCCTTATGGATCCCTTCCATGGCGGCAACTTTCTTTTTGAGAGTCACCACGTCGTCCTCGACTTCTGTGATCCTGGATTCTGTTTCGGTGATGCGTGCAACCGCGTTGCTTAGGTCTTGTCGGAGCAAGGTCACGTCGGCTCCGACCGCTCCAATTTTCACGTCCAGCATGTCCCTTGATTGTGTGATCGCTGCCATCAACGCCGCGTTGTCCGGCCCAGTGCTCTGGGGATCTCCGGAAGCCCCAGCACCCCCACTGGGCCCTGCAAACTTGTCCATCGGGCCCTGCTTGGAAGCGTTTCCGCTGTTGCCCCCTCTCGTCATGTCGTTGGCGGAGTATTGACCCCGATCGTGGGGGACCGGCAGCCCAGGGGCACTCCTGATTGTATGGGCGCTCGCAGGCGGCGAGCATCTCCGAGGTAGCCTGGGTATGCCGTGGCCCCGTGAACTTCCGAGCGTGGCGCACTCTCTGATGGAGCAACTGCAAGTCACCACACAGCCAGTGGTCAGGGATAGTGCTGTGTCCACGCTGCTGGACCACGTGGCAAAGGGGGTCACTCACTCCGCTGCAGGGTCCACTGGAGACGACCCAGAGCCTGCGCCACGTTTCCCGGCGTCAAAGCCAAATTATCCCGGGGGGCCGCCGGCCGGTCTGTAGCCATGCAAGAGTCCGTGGGGGGGGGTTCCTTCCAGCCCACCCCCCTCGCCGCGGTCCGAAGCGACTGCCGAGCGGGAGCGCTCTGAGTGTCCGGCGCCCGGGGAAGGCCCAGCAGGGTCACAATTCAAATGAGGGGGGGGACAGGTAGGAGAGCCGGTATAGTGGCCGCCCTCCCACCGCTCCTGCACTACTGCGCCCCGCGGCTCGAACCCGCCGCTGAGTGGGGCCAGACACGTCCCCTCCCCCGCTAGGCCGCACGCCCCGCTGCCACTCCTTACCCCACCTCGACCTCCGTCCGGGCGCCGACTGCGTCCCCCTCCAGCCGTTGTTACCGCCGCCGCTCCAAATGTCTAGGCACTAGTGGGGTCAGCCCAATCTTCACCTCCGCTCCGCAGCGTCTCGCAACCGGAGCGGCACCTTCCGTTGGCGCACCCCGGCTCCCCTTCACTTCCGGGCGGGCTGCCCGGTAATTGAGGTCCCGGCTTCGGCGTGTGGTGAAGGCCTCGCCGCTGTCCCGGCTCCCGGCGGCTGTAGCTCTCTGATCCCAGACCGCTGGGACGCCAAAGTTGCTGTCGGGGAGTCTCCCCCGGAGCCGCTCGCCGCTACTTGATTTAGGGTGCAGGTTGGTCAGGGCGACGCAGGATTTAGGCAGGATAAGGAATCGGCGGGACGGAGCTCGCTCAAGCCACGTCCGCCATGTTCGCCGTCTTGGCCACGCCCCCCAAATCAAGGGTTTTTTTTTTTGTTTTTTTTTAAATGTGCAATATTTGCCAAGGAACTTGCCAAGATTTGCTGGAGTGAAGTATCAAAATATTTGCACCATCCTATTGTTGCTATCATGGAAGAACTACTGAAGGTTATGCATTTGGCCCTTGGAGAACTTATGGTCATATGATTACCACTGGTAACCTTCCTTTCATTAAACTATTTTATACGTTGACTATGGGTAAGATAAATACAGACACTACAAAAACACTCTCTCACTTACTATTTCAATATAAAATTTAAACATGTGCTATTAAACCAATAATTCAATAACATATCTAACTTGTTTATTTTGACTTTTTTATTATTTTTATTTTTATTTTTTTATTTTACTATAGTTATTCTGTTATCTTTGTTCATTTTCAGCATTTATCAAAAGCACATATTTATATTATTTGCAACAATCTCTAATACAAAATTATTTTCCACAATTATAATCTATTTACACCCAGGTAGAGAACAAACCCACACATACCACTCAGTCATACATATACATTACATCCACATCTCATTCGCAACTCTGTATAGCTATCCCAATTTACACGTCCAGTTGGTTTCAGTCTCTATGACCCTATACAGGGCTGCTGCTAAATAGTTGGATTTTGAAAGGACTTGGTCAACGTGTTTCGGTGGCATAAAAAAACGTAGGAGCCACCTTCATCAGGACCCGCCAGAGATCACACCAATGGTTCTCAACACCCTGGAATTTCCTGGAAAAATATGTAAAACATTCAATCAGTTACTAGCCCATGACCTATAAATTTAAAAGACACTGATTGGACCAATTTTCCAACATTTTTAGACATATTAAAAAGTGTGTTGAAACACCTGATGAAGGTGGATCCTGAAACAAACTGGACGTGTAAATTGGGATAGCTATATAGATAAATGCTGAAAATGAACAAAGATAAAAGAATAACACTATAGTAAAATAAAAAAAGTAAAAATAAACAAGTTGGATATGTTATTGAATTATTGGTTTAATAGTCTATGTTTAAATTGTATATTGAAATTGTAATTAACAACATATAGGTCGTGAGGAAGTGTTTTTGCAGTGTTTGTTGTTATTGCCCCTCTTCTACCTGGCCTTTGAAAAGTAATTTGTGTAGAGGGGGTCCCAAAGCTTCTTGCATATGATAAATACAGACCCTTATAGAGCCACATAACAACTTGCTGTCTTAAAGAGTATTTATGGCTGCTCTCATAATTGATTCCAATTCTCAGGCATCCATTTATTGTATGATATATGTTGTTAGGAATGTGCTCAAATCAAATAAATCTAGTAATAATGATTACAGAAATGTTTCTTTAATGTGAATTCTGATGGCTTTTATTGATGGCCTCCCAACCCATTCACAAATAGTGAAAGGCGACAAGGGAATAAGTGTTCCCTGTCGTGTTCAAAGCCGAATAAACAAAGTCTGTTATAAAATTAAGGACTCCTCTTGAGGTTGCCTGGGGAATTGTTCAACTGACTTAGCAACCTGCCTCCTCCTAAATTTAGAAGTGTGATTTGTTTTCCAAGCTCTGGACACATATCTTGTCTTCTTTTACCAGAGATCATATCAAAATAATTTTAAGTCTTCAGAAAGAGTGGAGATGATTTTGGTCTTTGCAGGATCACACACAAGGGGAATGTATGTGGATTGGCAGGTGGAATCGTAGTTTGGGAATTTGAAATGAGAAGCACATATGTCCCCTGAAAGTGGATCTCAATGGAGGGGAAGGTTTTGGAAGGTCAGTGAATGAGTAGGAGGTAAATGATAAAAGGGTAGGTGTTGTTTTAAAAGGACATTAACGTTTTTCTGGCTTTGCTATCGTAGTGTGAACAGAGGATTTGTGATTGACCCAGCAGTTAATTTGAGACAATGAAGTTGTGAAACCATTAATATTACGAGGAGTCATTGCCTTTGGAAGAAAATTTTCTTAGCTGTTGTGTTTTTAACACTGTGCAGTCTATCTGGTGTGTAGTATGAGAGTTTTGCATGGAGTATGGTAATGTAGTCTAATTTGACATTGCAACGAGCGATAACCTGAAAGTTGTGAGCAAAATAACAGGTGGACACCTCATCTGAGTTATCCATGATTAAAAAACAGAGGGGCAAATTATCAAGGGGGGGCGATAGGAAATTATCGCCGCTTTAGCGGCCGTTTTCAGCCGCTAAGCGGCGATAATTCTATCGCCCTGTTAGCGACAGCTTGTAGGCGATAGCGAGCGGTTTGGGGCCCGCTTTGCATGTCAGCGATATTTATCGCTAATGACATGCAAAGTGGGCGTACCCAAGCGGTTAGTGACTGAAAGCAGTCGCTAACTTCGCTATCGCCTATTACCAACACAGGCGTAGCGATGGAAATATTCACGCTAAGCGCGAATATCTCCAAAAACTAACGCCTGCTCAGACCAGTTCTTAGCCACTATATCCAATGGGAGGTGGATATAATGGCTAAGACCCTGTTAGCGATAATGCATGAATATCGCTGTATTCTCAGCGATATTCACGGATTTTGCCGCTATCGCCGGGAATTTTATCGCTTTTGAGATAAACGTTGCTAATAGCACGTTATCTCAGCGATAAAATCCGGTGATGCGCGGCGATAAAAAAATTGCCGCTAAGCCTACTTAGCGATAAATATCGCTATTTGTTGATAATATGCCCCAGACCTTTTACGATGAAGCCAATTTGCATGCAAAGGCTTGGAGAATTGTCCAGGAAGTCATTAAGGTGCTTGAATACTCGTTAAACGGAGTATTTAAAAGTGGAGTTGGTGTGTTGGTGAGTGTTTTGTGTGTCAACGTGCTTTCATCTGCATGGGTTATAATTTCATATCAAACCACTAAACAGGTGTTTTCCTAGCCTTGTTTATATCTCTATCTGAATTGCAGAGTTCTAGAGTGTGTTGAGAATACCGATTTTCTCATTGAGTTGCAGGCACTTTCTTTAGTATGCTGGTATGGTGCAGATCACGAGCGTGTCTGCAGCAAGTTGGTACTTCTCGAGTACTGTAGATAATGGACATGAGGGCCAGGAGGAGTAAAATCTGAATAATGTTCAACTGTGATGACTAGAATGAATACGCTTTTAATTTCAAGGACAGCTAGAATTGTGCATGCGTGATGACTGCAGGGAAGAGGTTTGGTCTAGCTTTGTGAGATGGGGTTTAAACGGAAATAAGGTTGTTGGGTAAAACGAAGAAGATGGGATCTATGTTAATGAAAATAGCTTGTGAAGCGCTACAACATTTTTGCATATCATTGAATTGTTTTTAAAAATGTTGTGATTGGAACAGAGTACTTTGACGTGGTGTGAGTGATTTCTTATCAGTGGGTCTGTGGGTGTGTTGGATTATCTGCAATAGTTTGCAGGTGTGTGCAATCTGTTTTGTATTCTAAAACTAAAGTCAATATTTTGTTGTGATGTTATTTTGATGCTAAATGATTTGGACTTCAATGGATAAATGCTTTTGAATGGATTGAGAATATGTGAGGCACATTCGGTTCTGCAGGAGATTGGTTTGCAAAGGGCTCTTTACACAGACACTAGTGGTGCAGTGGTAGTAATATTGAGCCAGATGTACGAAGAGTAGAAATGGCGATTTCCAAATAGTGATTTTATCCGAATCACTATTTGGAAATCGCTATTCCTTATGAATGGAACGTTTTGTTTCATACTTGTGATTCCAAGTGGGTCGCTAATTGATCTACCTCATTAATATTAATGAGGTAGGCAGCAGTTTACCACCCATTAGGAATGCCTGCCATCACAGAGATGGTGTCTTGCTTAGGTCAGCAGACCACCATGTCTGTGATTGCCTTTAAATAAAGGGTTTTCTTTGTTGAAATGCGACTTGTTTTCCTTAAAGTAAAATGGGATGCATTTCAGCACTAAAGAAAGAATACGTTTTGTTTTAATTTTTTAAGAGCACGCAGTGCTCTCTGGGACCACTTCTTGCTCTTAAAATGGCTTTCCCAACATTCACAAAGGGTAAGGGGTCCCATGGGCACCCCTTACAATTTTACGAATTCATTACCACCAACTTTGAGTTGGCAGTAAAATATCAATGTTTTTGGACCACATTTCGATCACAAAACCTTGATACACCAACCTGGAAATCATTATTTTGCAGTCACGCCCTAAACACAGCCCTTCAAAAAAGCGATTTCTACACTCAAACTGCGATTCTGGAGAATTGCAGGGTAAGTGTTTGTACATTAAGAAAATAATTGTTGCCATCGGAAAAAGGCCTAATTTTGTGTTTGCGATGGCAAAAATGGTTTGTACATATTGCCCCATGAGCTTTAGAGCATATTAGTAATTTGCTATCTGGTGAATAAGGGGAAGTTGTGAAGATGGTGTCAGTAACATTTCTCAAAATCCTTTAGATAAGTTTGTTTAGTGTTTGTTTTGTGAAGAAGTCTGCCTTGTTCGGGGACAGAGATAATAAAAGGAAAGCTTGCAGGTATCCCCAGGGCTTCTGAATGATATACAGTAAATTATAAGCAAGTTTGCTTGAAGCCAAGGAAGTCCAAGCAGTTGTTAATGGGCTGTTTATAACTAAATGCATTTATTTGTGGGGTTGGTGTCCAAGCATTTTAAAGCTGGATAGATGTCTGTGTGGTCCACTGCAAAATTAAAATCACACTGTAGTTGCCTAAAAAGGCCCAGAGGTCAGAAAATGATCCAGTAAAGTAAAAAAAAACTTGATGTGTATTACGGCACTACTACACAGATATTTGTTTTATACTAAATATATTGAAAGGGGGAAGGAAAGTAATGCTTAGTGTTGAACTGTGAGGCACTGGCCTGCCAGGAGTCCAGGATCGATCTTGGCATTTTTTGTAGCTGCCCTGATGCCAAGGGGTCTAGGTAACTTGCCTCCACAGTAGTTATAGAGCACATGGAAAAGCCAGGCTGGGAAGAGTCAGGCTACAAATGTGTAGCTGCACATAATGAGCCTGATGTATAAATGGCAATATGGAATATATAAAGTAGTACGACAGTGTTGCGACTTACTGCAAAATGCAGTTTACAAACCTGAGTAAATCTCGACCTCCAACTTTTCTATAGGGATATTCTTACACATGTAAGTTTGCTGCTTAGTCAATGTGCGAGGGGCCAGAAAGGGTGGCTAGAAAATGTGGAATATTTACTATTAATTAAGAGAGTTTTAGGGAGGAGGGGTATAGGAAGGGCTAAGGAGTCCATTGCGATTCACAAACTGCACTTCTAATGTTACTGCAGGCAAAAAGTAGTAAATGCACTTCTGCACAGACCTGGATAAAGTCCAGCACCACACATGGGCAACAACTGGTACTATAACACCCTTCGTTTAAATATAACGGAGGCAGGGATTTAAAACAGAACCACAAAGGAAATAGTGTCTAAATAATTTAATTATTTAGACTTTTTAAAAGTATATATAAATGTAAGGTAATAGTTTGCCCAGAGCATATGTTGTAGATGTTGCTTTATAGCACCCATTTCTACCTTATTCACATCTCTTCATGCCAGTCTAAAAGCCACTAAATCATAACTGGTAGGCAAGCTCCATACTGTGGTATAACTTTGAGTACCGGTCAAAGCACAACTACTTTCACTACCAGACTGGTCAGTGGGGTGAATATTGACAGAGGCTACAATATTAGGACTGGCACAGCAATGTCTGCATTTCACAGTGGTGGCAGCAAGGTCACTACCATATTAAATCATTTCAAAATCAGGATTTGTAAAGTGCAGCTATTCACCCACGAGGGTAACCAAGTGCTGAGGGCTGCCTTGGGTGGATCAGTTGAACAGCCAGGTCTTAAGTCCCTTCCTGAACTCTAGAAGAGAAGTGAGTTCTGGACAGTATTGGCTCCTGGAGGGAGTGCTGCTGGGTGGTGGGCCGGGGCCGGGGCCAGGGGCAGGATGTAGGGTAGTAAACTCCAGCATACGGCCGATCTGAGTTAGGTAAAGAAAAGAAAATGAATAAATTGTGCACGTTGCATTGCATTTGGCATTGCAGCGCGTGCAATTTAATTTGTTTTGTTTATTTCTTTCTTTACCTAACTCCGATTGGCCATATGCTGGAGTTCAATACCCCTCCACCCTGCCCCTCCCCCGCTCTGCCCCACTGCCCTGCAGCACTCCCTTCAGGAGCCGCAAATGGGTCTGGAGATGAAGGGGAAGGCCATTCTAGGACTTGTCAGCAAGGTAGGAGAAGGAGCCTCCTCCGCTGTTGTTTTGGCAGGTTGGGGGGTGTGAGGGAGGGGGAGGGAGGCAGAGCGCAGGGGTCTGGAGGGTTGATGGAAGTTCATGCATCGGTGGATGTATGCTGGTCCTTGATCGTGGAGGGCTTTGAAGGCGTGGATGTGGCTGCTGTTTTCTGAATGGTTTGCAGTCTCTTCAGGAGGTGAATCCTATGTAGTCCAGTCAGCTGGTGACTAGGACTTGAGTGTCAGTTCATCTGGTGTTAATGGGGAGCCATTTAAAGATTTTCCGGAGCACACAAAGAGTGGGGAAGGAGGCAGATGAGACTGCAGTGATTTGGCTTTTCATGGTGAGTTTGCTGTCCAGGATGATGCCAGGGTTGCTAGCTTGGTCTGTTGGTGTGGGTGAAGGTCCTAGTTCGGAGCGCCACCAGAAGTTATTCCATGGGGAGGCTTTGTTCCTGAAGAACAGCACCTCTGTTTTGTCAGTCTTGAGTTTCAGGCAGTTGTTTTTCATCCAGTAGGTGATGCTCATCATGTACCTGTGGAAGTTAGCCCTTGTGGTGCAGGGGTCTTCTGATATCGAGAGGATGAGCTGGGTGTCGTCTGCATAGGATATCAGTCCATGGTTCTGACGATGCTGGCTAGGGGGGTCATGTAGGTGTTGAATAGTGTAGGGCTGAGTAATGAGCCTTGAGGGACACTGCAATGGATGCTTTTGGGTTCCGAAGTGAATGGTAGTAGACAGATTCTCTTTGTTCTTCTGGTGAGGAAGGAGGAGATCCATTTGAGGGTGGCACCTAGGATTCCGATGTGATGACACCTCTTGATAAGAATGTGGTGGGATACTGTGTTGAATGTCGCTTAGAGATTGAGGAGGACTACGACTGCTCTAGTTCCCCTGTCCAGGGGTTTTGATGTTGTCTGTAGCAGTGATCAGGGCAGTTTCCATGCTGCAGTTGGTGCGGAATCCGGATTGGGAGTAATCCAGCAGGTTATTGTTCTCCAGGTGTTTGGTGAGATGGTGGTTGATGGTTATTCTGAAGATTTTGGCTGGAAATGGGCAGTAATTCTTGAGTTCTTTGGGGTCAGCAGATGGTTTCTTGGGAAGAGGTTTGACCTCTGTGTGCTACCATTCTGCAGGAGAGGTGGCTGTGGTGATGGATAACTGGAGGTAAGCTTGCTTCAGATCTTCTTGCTCATGAATTTAAAAATGTGGTGGGGACAGAGGTCCATAGGTGCTCCTTAGTGATGAAGAGGTGGTCAGGGTTCGTATCAGTGGGAGTGAGGAGAGTGTAGAAGGTGGTGGGTTGGGTTTTGTTGTTTTGTAGATTGCGTAGATCTCATCATGGAAGAACCTCTATCCAATCACAGCTCATCTCTCGTCCTCAGCCACACTGCAATGCTGTCCCTGGCTTCTTGCTCAAAAAGGTGAATAAGATCGAATCAGATCTAAATTCTGCTTTACTCGAACTCTCAACTTCTCCTGACGCCTCTTTACCCACGCCCCTTCCCACGTCTCCCTGTCTCTCCCCAAAAAATAATGTCTCTTGGAGTCAATTCACACCCCTCAATAACACTGACATCCTCAACATACTCTCGACTCTGAAACCTTTAAATCACTTCAATTACCTCCTTCCCCCAAACTTCCTTAAAGAAATGATAAGACTACTAGTACCGCTCTGGTCCAAGATCATCAACACCTATCTTCTTCAATGTGAGATACAGGACTGCCCGAAGGCTGGCCTAGTGCTCCCTATTCTCAAGAAACCCTCGGCTGACCCGGAAGACTTGAATAACTACCAACCAATCTCAAACATCCCTACCCTTGCAAAACTACTGGAGAAATGGGTACATGAACAACTGCGCAAACACATTGTGAAATTTCAACTTCTCGACCAATTCCAATTGGGCTTCTGCACTGGCCACAGCAAAGAAACGACCATCACTCATATAGTGGACGATGCTCTCACTTTGCTTGACCAGAATGAAGCTTGTCTATTAATTCTACTTGATCTCTCATCTGCATTTGACACTGTCAATCATGACAATCTACTCAACCTCTTGGAATTCAAGATGGGGCTCTCAGGTACTGTCCTGAAATGGTTTGCCTCTTTCCTCAACAACAGAATGCAAAGTGTCAAATCCAATCAGACTTTATCTAACCACAGTCCCTGCATGTTGGGTGTACCCCAAGGGTCCTCACTCTCTCCCATGCTCTTAATCATTTCATTGAACCACTGACTGTAATACTCAAAGAATCCAATATCACATGTATGCAGACGACACCCAACTGTACATGAAAATATCCTCTCCTGAAGGCATCAAGTCACTTAACGGAACCCTGCTCAAAACCCTAAACTGGCTAACCTCCAACCATCTCAAACTAAACGCCCTTAAAATGGAATTCCTCCTCATTTCACCCACTAGGCATACCCCCACTGTTGTGAAATATCTATGTAACCCCACCACTCTCAACTGCACACCACACATCATTGATTCCACGAAATCACTGGGAATTTTGCTATATAAGAACCTAAACATGCAAGATCACATCAGAGCATCTACCAAAGGAGCGAACTTCCAACTGAGCATCCTAAGAAAAGCCTACCTCCCCCATGAAGACGTCAAATCAGTGGTCCAAGCACTGTCATCGCTCTAGACTAGAATATGGCAGTGCTACTCTATGCGGACTGCCGAAACTCAGTTTAGCCCCCATCAGAGTATATCTAAATGCTGCAACTAGACTCATCACCTGCTCCAAGAAGACCAACCACATTTCGCCGGACCTGAAATCACTCAACTGGCATCCTTTTGAGGCAAGGATCCAGCTACAAAATTCCGTGTATGACCCATAGAGCACTACACTTCAATACCCCACTCTACCTGTCAAATAAGCTGGAACTGTCTGGTGGCTCCAGGCCCTCAGGGAAGCACCAGCACTCTGCTGCTTTAGCTAAAGAAATTTAAAAATCTTAAAACCTACAATCGTATATTCTCTGGCATTGCCCCGAGAATCTGGAACACCCTACCTGTGGAAACAAGACTGTTTTCCTCAACACTTGCCTTCAAAAGGGAAGTTAAAGCTCTACTAATGAACACTGCGCTGAACTAGAAGCTTTCTACTCTTGCCTCGATCCTGTTTAGCTGTTTTACATACATCTCATTTGTTGCGGCCCATTGTCGGCCGCCATAATGTCCTTATCTTTTGCTGTTGTTTATTGCCTTATGTTTTTACTTTTCTCTCTCAACTATCTTACTATGTCTTCTACAACCGAATGTAAATTGCTCTGATACCCGCTTGGGTCATATTCGCGCTATACAAAACTTTAAATAAATAAATAAGTCAGCCAGGGAGTCACAAATTTCCTGGAAAGGGGTGATGATGTTTTTGTTGGCTGAGGGGTTAGCGAATTCCCTGATTACGTTGAAAAGTTCTTTGCTGTGGTTGGAACTGGCTTTGATGCGGTCAGCTAGGGTGCTACTTTTCATGTCTTTCAAGAATTAGTGGCATTGGTTGAGTGTTGCTTGAAGGTGGCTTGGTCTGTGAGATATTTGCTGGTGCACCATTTCCTTTATAGTCAATCGTAGTTGCATTTAGAGGTTTTCAGTTCTGTGGAGTACCAGCTGACTTCTTTTGTGGATCTTCTGGGTTTGGAGGGCTTGACAGGGGCGACTCTGTCAACAAAACTGGTGATCCAGGATGAGAAGTTCTTGACAGCCTGTTCTAGTTTGGTTGTAGTGTTAGGGTGGGCGGTATTGAGAATCTCTGCAACTTTGCTCGAACTGTCGTCTGAGGTACTGGGTGGCTTGGTGATGGTGGAGGGGGTCCTGAGATGGTGAAGTAGATGATAGCATGGTCTGTCCAGATGAGCTTGCTGACATGACTGCACGTGACTCTTGCTGGCCATGAAGATGGGGTCAAGTGTGTGTCCAGTGTTGTGTGTGGGGTTGGTGACGAGTTAGGTGAGGGCGATGTTGTTTGTACTCTCAAGGAGGTTGGCGGTGTTGGTGTCATTGAGGACTTCAATGTAGAAATTGAGGTCCTGGAGGAAGATGTAGTGCTTAGAGTCAAATGGCGAGCAGGGCGATGAAGTTAGCGATGGCATTGCAGAAACCGGGTCGTAGTCCTTGATGTCTCTAGGTACTCTGGGGTCCAGGGCTCGAAGCTCGGCGGTGGAGTATCTGTGTGTGGCAGCAGGGCCATGGTTCCTGGCACTGGGCCCGGTCCAGGCTCGAATGGGTACAGATGGGCTTGCCGTTGATGCATCTTTGGTGCACCCGCTGGATGTGGTGCTGTGTGGCCAGTCTGCAGCCTCCATTTAGTAGGTCCTGGCAGGAGGGAGTGGAGTAAGAAGTCAGTAGCAAAAAAAATGGTAGGAAATGAGCGAGTGGCAAGGGGGCTCAAAAAAGCACAAGAAAAATGATCAAATGTGGAAACAAAGGACAAGTAAATCACGACGAATACAATGCGATAACAAAGGACAAGTAAAGAATACAAATATGAAATGGCTAAAAATAAGGAATTCAACAGAAAATGGCTATGAGAAAACAGTATGAGTGTGAGTGACAAATTACACAGTAAATGAGTAAAGTTCAAATGTGGCAGATAGGCGGACAGCAGAGGGAACGATCGGCAGAGTTAGTAAACCTGCTGAACGAGCAGTAGCAAGAGGGAGCTAGATCAGGGACCTGTTTGATGGGGTCGTGCTGTGGCCTTCATTAAGTAGGTACTGGGTGGAGGGGAGAGGACAGGCAGGTGGAAGCAATGAAAATGGCAGGAAATGAGTGAGCATCAAAGCTGCCCGACATAGCACAAGACAACTGATACAATGTGGAAACAAAGGACAAGTAAATAATAGCAACTAAAATGAGAAAACAGAGGACACGTTAATAGTAACAACAGGAAATGCCTAAAAATAAGGAATACAAAAGAAAATGGCTATGATAAAACAGTACGAGTGCAAGTGAAGAAGTACACAGGATCTGAGTATAATACAAACATGGCAGACAGGCAGGGCAGCAAAGGGAACAATCGGCAGAGTTGGGAGACCTGATGAACAAGTGGCAGTGAGGCGGAGCTGGATCAGGAACCATACAATGCAGTGATGCTTTAACTATAATGGGCCACACCCATTCGGCTCAACCTGTTCTCACAAATGCTCATCTGGACCAATTCTCATTCTCTTAGACTTTTTGTGGCATTCAATACAATAGGTCACCCATCATGGTAGTTTATCCTGGCACACTAAGCATCAGTAGCATTGATCAACATTGGTTCCCAACCAATCTTATTAATGATCATTCTCTCCAAGCGTGTGTATCTCCAACTCGTTCTGAACACCTTAAGTTCAAGACATCTTAGTCCTGGACCTGCTCCTAGTTTCTCCTGTACAATGTCTTTGCTGTGGCATGTTCTTAGTTTTTAACTTTATCCATTACCTAGGTATTGAAGCCACACAACCCTTCTTCTTATTTCCACCTCTCTCGACCAACATGCCAATAAAGATCTCTACCACCTGATAGTCATGAGCAATGATGACCTTTTTTCTCTCTCATGTTAAACTCCTCTTTCATTTCCATTCATTCCCTTACACTCCTATACTCGCCAACCCATTGGTTTTCCCTAACTCAATCATATAATACTCTTAGGCAAGGGACCTTAGTATGCAGTTGTATTGGAATTCAGTCATTTATCAATTCCTATGCATCAGCATGCCCTGCTGAAAATCGGGAAAACTTTGATTTTCAAACTTTTAAATCTTTATTAAGTGGAAACTGCACTACAGTGGTTGCCTCCTAGTTGCACTCCATCAGTACTCCTTCTCCCCCATGCGATACAATTAATCTTTCCACGTACAAACACTAACCTTCCCAGATGCATATTAAACTCTTACTAACCAAATTATTACCAACCAAACATTCGGGCACGGCAAATGTTAACCTAGTCCTTGAGTCACCAGAAGGTATTTTAGATCCTTCTCTCTATCAAACTTTCTCATGTTATGCACCACAGTACTCATGTGTTGCAGCCAACTGCAGTCTGCTATTAATACCAAAAACACTCTATGGTTCCACAACTATAATGGGATCCTTCAAATTCTTTGGACTCCTCTTTTAGAGCCCTCTCTCTCTTATACACTATTCAGAATATGTTGCTACCATTCTGCTTGCAATCTTCATCAACGCCAGACTCCCAGCCTTGAGAACAAGAACTGCTGCCAAGCCACCAGAGTTCATCCTGTGCACTGTTGTGTAAATATGTAAGATCTAACTTAAGTACATGTTTAAGCAACTTTTGTTAGTACAACAGGTTGCAGCTATAAATTCATCCAGAAGTGGGCAGGGAGGCAAAAAGTTGAAGCAACTCATATGAGCTTTCATTTGCCAAGGACAGGGATGATATTCACAGGAGAGATATATGCGGTCAAAGAAAAAAGATAGCTTACTTCCCTCCAGTTTAGCGGGTATATCAGGGGCACTTTGTATTCATGACTAAACGGTACATGAGAGGTTCAGAAAGCTGAGATATAGTATTGGGCTGTACTTCGATAGTAAGATGCTTGAAGGAATTATATGTTATGATTTCAATCTTTCTCTAAGTAGAGCCTTGCTTATGAGTAATGACCACCTTAACTCCTAGCTCTTTGTTTTTTTCTAAGTGCTATTTCATCATCTTCTGGGATCTGAATCATCACCATAATGAGTGGCAGCTTGTTGATCCAGGCGCCTGTCAAGTATATACTGCTGGGCTGTGCACATTTTAGTTGGTACTCTAGAGATGGCTTGGCTGTATTTTGCATGTACAGAAGGAGTTTTACCTTATACCTTACAGTTTGTATATCAATATGTCTTATGACCTACAATATATGTGGCTGGAGCCGGTCTTTAATGTTTAAAGTGGGTAGTATCACGTTTGATGAAAGTTCATCTGTGGTGCTATCATCACATTCTGTGAATGAATTTAATTGTGCTGATTCCTTTGGGCCGGTAAGGGGCAAAGAAACCAGGGGCCATATGTATCATAGTTCCGTTTTGCGAATTCTAAATAGCGATTTTTAAGGAATCGCTATTCAGAATTCGCAAAATGGTATGTATGTTAAAAATCGCATTTCTTTTGCGATTCCATACTCTTCTTTATTTGCGAATTCGCAAGTTGCGAATTCGCAAATAAGGAATAATTTCCCATTCAATCCTATGGGCCAGGAGGCCCATAGGAATGAATGTGAAATGCATTTCATTTTGCGAATCGCAATTAGTGAATTCGTAGAATGAGATTGATTTCAAGGGTGCAGGGGTGTCTCAAGGACACCCTGCTGCACCCCTGAAATCAGCATGTGTGTGCATATGGCGCACATACATGCCCTATGGGCATGTATGTGCGTCACATGCCACATTTAAATATGCCAATTTGTGCATTTTTATGAGAAATGGCAATTTACCACCAATTGAAAGTTGGTGGTAAAATGCGATTTCTTAAGCTTAAATCGCTATTGAAAATTGCATCATACATAGCATTTAAGGAATCGCAAAATTGCGATTCCTTAAATGCTATAGCAAAATAAGGAATCGCACATTTTTGCGATTCCTTATGATGCGATTTTTACATACATACCAAAAAATGCAAAACAGCCTTTGCGAATCCAAAAAGGCTTGATACATATGGCCCCAGAAATGGATGAAGTTGAGAAGTATTGAGGGGTAGCTGATATCGCTGGCTTGCCCGTGTAACAACAATTGCTACCCTTGGTTTCAGAGGTCTAGAGGGTGGTGACAAAACGACAGTAAGTGTTCTCTCATAGAGCCTTTCTCTTACCATTCATCTGAAAATAGCAGGCTATTGAGGGTGAAAGTGCAATAAATGTTCAAGTCTATGATGTTATGAGCAGTCAAAGGTATATGATGTCACTTTCCGTATCGATGGCATGATCGACATCCATAAGGGAACTTTTAAATACTACATGAAACACAATCATTTAACTGGTTTATTTTTATATTTACTAAGGTAGCTTTAAGCAGCACACAGACCCTCTTTCCTTACGTGCTGACAACATGGTGTCTCCATTTTCTTGTTCTGACAGTAGTCTCTACAACCTAATGTAGTAAAGTGGCTCAGATATATAAAAAATGTGTTTCATCTATAAGACAAAGCTAGGATTAAATAAGTGTAAAGATCTAGCATGGAAGGTGGGAAAGATAGGGAACGTCTGAAGATCTAAGTGCCTGCTGGAGAGATTTGTATATAACCTATGAGACTCTTTGAGGACTGAGTCAGTCTTTCATTTGTCTTAACTTTATTAAATGTGTGTGTTTGGGAAACAATGGCAGTCATTATACAAAAATAAGCAATAGATGACTTTATTGGATGCAGTATTGACGGCCAGTGTAAGTAATGTGGCTGTACATATGAAGTACTTCTATTTCATGTATTCCTATATTTCAACATTTTAAATCTTCAAATAAAGTAGGTTACTGGTAATAAGTATGTTGAATGAATATATTGATCTCAGAGAAACCAAAAGGATCACATATGCTCACTAAAAACAAGCCTTGGTAGGTTTCCTTCAGTAGCTCATGAAGGAGCACAAAGAAGCAGTGTAGAGCCTGAAGTGGCAAAAATATCCTTAGCCCAAATCACAAAAATATTAGCACATGTAAATCTGGATTACAAGGACAAATAGCCTTTTTTATGAGTGCAAACCCACTTTTTGATTTCATCAAAGATGGTTTAGCACATGTAAAGCATTAACTAACTTGAACATTTTCATGTGAGTAAATGTTTACCAAATGCTGAGAAGTATTCTAGATCTGAAATTCCCTGTGGGTTTGTGCCCTTCCCTGTGTCCTACACTTGATGCTTGATAACGAGTGTCAGGAACGTACTCCTCGCATTGGACGGCCAGGAGATTAATCTCTTTACATAGTGGAAAAGCACAGGGAACACACCTAAAATGTGCAGGGAGGGTGGCTTCACCCATAGTGAAAAGTGAAAAATGAATTTGCAACACAATATGTGTGTATATTTAGTTCTATGTGTGTACATTTAGTTCTATTAAAATGACATCTGCAAAAGTATTCCCGGAACTCTATGGCTGTCACATATGCCTACGCATCACTTGACAAACCTTTGTGAATTCCTAAAGTGAGTAGATCTACACCAATAAAGGATCAAAAACCTCTGAGTGAGGATGTACTCATGTCCACTGTGTCGTAAAATGAACATCAACAACTGTAACTCCCGATTGCACCTAATTGTAGTTCATATGTAAAATTTAGAAATAGAAAAATAGAAAACTACAGTAAAGTGCAAACTCTATGGCCTAACATAAATGATGATACTAACTACTAAAAAAAAAATCAAAGTTCTAGGTGGAAGCCATACAGTTAGTGAACTGGAAGATAATTCCAATTAGGCTTGGATCATTTAAAAAGAAGGCTTCCAAATCCTAATGATTTCAATTTGACCTACTCGTCTAGAACTCTTAGCTTACATTTGAATCCCAAGAGTCAGACTAGTGTACTCCTTGCTTTCTCTAAGACTCCTAGTGTACTCTTGTACCACAAGATTAAGCACACTAACTCAATGAAAATGTTTCTTCATCAGGTTCATAGAATCATTTATTCTTAAAGAGATTGGCAAGAAATTCAACATCATCCGTCTATGCAGAGAAGGAAGGACTAATGCTCTTGAACAACCTGCATTTTGGAACCACAATCTTTAAGATATTATCACTTCCATGCTCACACTGAAATTTAGGCTTTTTAGGTCGGTAGGTTGTAATGCCAATTGTCTTCCTTAGAATATTTTGTATGCTACCTTTAACTTTAATCTGACTCGTGGAAAGCAAATTACTTTGGAAATGCAAGCAAACCTTTATTGATCATTCTCGTTGCCATAAGGTGTTGCTTCACACACAAAGCAAATGTTTAACTTGGACACAATATTGTGAATACAATCACTTAAATGACTGACACAACCTTGCTGACGTTGTTGTAGATTGAAAAAATCACTAACACATTATGACCACTCGAATGTAAAATGTACATTTTGTTGGTACAAGTATGAGTCAGTACATTTTTTGTGTTACTAATATGTGCATTTGTTTTCAAACAGTTCATGAATACGGGGATTCACCAATAAACTGTAGATTTGCCGACAGACGTGAATGTATACCCCCACCTTTTGTCTATGATTGGGATATACACACCCAAATTCTAGCAGTACATGTGCCAGTACAAATCAGCATGCTAGCTTGGTTGACTGCCACCATTGCAGAGATTTCTGCAAAGATAAGATAGGAGGTCTCCTGCCAAAAGTTTGTGATTGGAATTTTTCATTATAAGACTGTGGCTCAAACAAGAAAGACAAAGGCAAAAAGTAGGAAAGGAGGAGGAAGAGCCAGATGTAAAACTGTAACAAAGGGAAAAAGTATGGTTGAAAAAGAAACCGCAGGGGTGAGTAAATACACAGAGGGTGTATGGTGGTGGATGAAAGAAGCATGAGGTACAATCAAAACTAGACAACCATGGTATTAGGATACCCTGACATTCAGCAGTCTGGGCCACAGGCCTCTGAGGAAAACATTAGGCCCCTTCACATGTTCTTTTACAAATTAATTAATGTAGCAGGATGTTATCTTCACAATTAACGTTCCAGGAATCACTTGGGGTGAAGATACTCCTCCACAAGCATCATAAACCTTTTTTCCAGGCTCCACTGAATCTTACCTTGTGCAATGAGGATCGATTACCAATCCCCAAGTATGCCTCAATGAGCTACCACTTAGCATTTATCACTTCTGTACACACTGCACACTTGCCCTACTGCTCTGAATCTCCTTGCACGTCACACTACCACCACCATCCGTCACTGGGCAAATTCTTCAGTGTTTGGATGAAAGCATTATTTCATCCTACAATCCTCCCTCCCTCTTCTTCATGTAGTTGTGTACTAATGCATGCAGGTGTTTGTAATGTTTGACTATTGCCTGTTGCATATCTGATCTTGTAAACGACGCCAGGCGTTCTGCACGGTCTAGTCTCGGAGGCTGGACGCGCATTTAAGCGAGGCAAACCTTCGGCGGGCGCACTAACAAGCAGGCGCTACACTAAGAAGACCTCGTTTGGATTGTGCTGCATTTCAGCAGCTTTTTTTAAATTCCCGTTTTGTCTGCCTAATTGCATTTTTGATTTAATACTTTTTACCCTGTTTTTAAAACGTTAAAATTGGCCTATAACTTACTGCACTCTGCCCCGCTCACTGCACATAATTTGGATACCAAGCACCGCGCTTTGCGGGTCCCTGCCCACGTCTCGGATTAGTGGCCATCTTAGGTGGGGCTGACGATGCCAGGCGTTCTGCGCGGTCTAGTCTCGGAGGCTGGATGCACATTTAAGCGAGCCATGCTGACGCGCAGCGTCCTCGCGCAGCGGGATCGCCGGACTTCCGCCGGAGTTACGCCTGAGTTCAGCCCGTCTGCGCCCGTCCGCGCTGAGGACGGGCTGCAGGACGGGCTGTCCTCTGCCAACATGTCCTCAGGTATGTTAACTCGGGCTGACCGCGTACATTATACCTCCATGGCTCTACATTCACTGCGATCCCCCACCCCCACTACTTGCACCTTATGCATTTTGCCCTCTCATTACTTTACATGTGCTGGCTGCGGTTTTTCCACCGGCAAAATGCAGCTCTCTAAGACGCAATTAAACATAAAGCATTACCGGGGGAAAAGGAAGCCTACCAAGGGCCGTACTTCATCTTTTTCTCCTCTCTATTTTTGGAGTTTAAACTGTAGATCGCTTCCCAAGAACAAATCAAACATCTATGATTTCATAAGTGATGAATCTCCTGATGCAGTGTTCCTGACCGAGACCTGGCTACATGCTAGCTCGGGTCCGGATATTGCTGCAGCCATCCCTCCCAACTATGTCGCGTTGCATCAGGACAGACCCTCCGGTAAAAGTGGTGGAGGAATCGCAATCATCTTTAAATCTATCTATCAATGCAAACTGGAACATTTACATCTTCCAGGTAGTGAGGCAGCACTATTTAAACTAATGATTAACTCCCGACTGACGCTTTCCGGTCTGCTAATTTATCGGCCGCCCGAGAACGCAGCTTCGTGGATTCCCTCACTCGTTGATTGCCTTTCTGCAACACTATTGAAATCGAACAATTTCACTATTCTTGGTGACTTAAACATCCACTTAGAAGATGTTAATAACCCCCTGAATAAATCTTTTTTATCTGATCTTGAGGTCTTTAATCTCAAACTTTGTAATTCAGGGGCTACCCATCTCGCAGGCCACCTCTTGGACCCTATCATTTCTACTCTTTCGCTCGATTGTACTCAATCAGCGCGTCCGCTACATTGGTCTGATCACTATGCGATACACTTTATGCTACCACCTGGTCTTTTTTCGGCCAGTGTTCATGTGGAGGAAACTAAATCGTCCTATCGATGGGACAGGCTCGACATGGTTGCTTTTAATCAGCGTCTGACTGAGTCAAATCCGGCTTCTATCAAGACAGAGCAGGACCTGAACTTTCCCATTTCTTGTTGGCTGACAGACGCAGTGACTGCTCTTACCCCTCGCTCGAGTAGCAAATACAGATCCCTGCGCCCCCCTGCACCTTGGTTCTCTAACGAGTTGAAAACCCAACGTGCTAAATGCAAAGCCTTGGAGAGGAAGTGGAGGATTTCATACTCCGCTCCTTGCAAGGTGACTTATAAAGACGAGCTGAAAGCCTATCATGCAAATTGCAAACGTGCCAAGGCCATATACATTGCTTCTACCATTACCCAAGCGCAAAATTGTCCTCGGACTCTTTTCGCCACTGTAAAGAAACTCACAGGAGCAGATACCATCCCCTCCTTGCCGGCTTTGAATGGCACACAATGTAATGCCATTGCGGACTTCTTTATATCCAAGGTTGAGGGTATCTATCAATCTTCGGCCTCCCTTTCACTGCCAATTGATTCCCCTCAACCTGGCTCCTCTTGCAGTGTTTTTTTCTCTCCCACTGTATTCATTCATAACTGGTTACCATTTGATGACTCCTCCTTCCTGTCTTGTCTAAATAGTATCAGGTCAGGTTCCCCTCGGGACCCAGTTCCTATGAAGATACTAAAACAACCTGACCTTGAACCACGAAGATTTTTAATGAGGCTATTAAACATCTCTCTTATTGAATCTCGGGTGGCACAGGATTGGAAACATGCCATGGTCGTCCCTTTGCTCAAAAAATCTGGTGCGGACATTACAAACCTTGCCAACTTTAGGCCTATATCCCTGCTGCCAGCCTGCTCCAAAATATTGGAACGCCATGTTAACACCCAGCTCAATGAGTTTGTTGAAAACGTGGGATATCTCCATCCATCCCAATCAGGCTTTCGCGCTAATTACTCCACCGAATCCGCACTCCTTGGGGTGACTGAGCGACTCCGACACGGTATCGACAGCGGTGAGACCTTTGCGCTTATTCTTCTTGATTTAAGCGCTGCATTCGATACCGTGTCTCATTCCACTCTTTTGGAGTCCCTCCGCTCCCTTGGTGTTGATGGATCTGCGCTTGCCTGGGTGGCCTCATTTCTTAATGAGCGCACCTTTCAGGTTTTCTCAAACAAGGCTGAATCTGCGATTTATTCTTCAGCTTACGGCGTCCCTCAAGGGTCTATATTAAGCCCATTGTTGTTTAATATTTATATCAGACCTCTTGCCTCCATCGTAGAGGATGCCGGTCTGTCTATATATTCATATGCAGACGACACGCAGATTGTGTTCTCTCTTTCTAGCAGCAGGGTTCAGGAAGCCTCTGCCCTTAAAGTTGGCCTATCTCGTGTTGCAGCTTGGATGCAAGATCATCTGCTGAAGCTTAACGGAGAGAAGACGGAGGTTATTATACTAGGCAAGCATAAAGATCTGTGGGGCTCTAGACACTGGCCATGTGATATGGGTCCTCTGCCTACCCCTGTGCCTGTTGTTCGTAACCTCGGATTCCTGATTGACGACAAACTTTCAATGAGGCAGCAGGTGACCAAGGTTGCTGCAGTCTGTTTTAACACCTTACGATGGCTGCAGAAGATCTTATGGATGCTGCCTGAGTCCACCCGAAGAACTGTCGTCCAGGCCCTTGTGATGTCTCGCATTGACTATGGCAATGTGCTTTATCTGGGAGCGGATAAAGCAACAATTATTAAACTCCAAGTGGTACAGAATTCAGCTGCTCGCCTCTTGCGTAATGTTCCACGGAGAACGTCCGCAATGCAAGCCTTGCGCGACCTGCACTGGCTGAGAATTTCAGATCGCGTTACTTTTAAAACACTGTGTCTTCTGTTTAAGATCCGTCAGGGTTCTGCCCCTACCTACCTGCAGAACCTTGCCCAGCCTTATCTACCTGGCCGTTCTTTAAGGTCATCTAATAATGGCAATTTTTTGACTCCAAGAATCCGACTAGCAAAAATGGGAGGCCGTTCATTCGCATATCTTGGACCAAAGATGTGGAATGCTCTCCCGCTGGCGTTAAAAACAGAAACTAATCTTCTGGCTTTTCGTAAAAAGTTGAAGACTTTTCTGTTCTGATTTCCTCCTTTTCGTGATCTCTTTTTGCACCTGCTTGATCTCCTTCTTCAGTCTGTCCCTGGCGCCGGGAAACCCACTGCGGGTAGCTGTGCGCAATACAAATTCAATAAAATAAATAAATAAATAAATAAATAAATGTGTCATGTCTGACTGATAGAATGAATGTCTGGTGGGACCAGCACCATTATGGAGCACTGACCTACACATCCAATAGTTTGTTATGAAACTCACAACATAGATTTAACAAAATTCCATGCATAACTGATCATGTAGTTCAACAAGGTTAATTGTAAATGGAATGGAATGTATTATGGGTACAAACAAATGAGCAGTAGTAACATTTATATGGCCATTTGGAAGAGCATGCCCCCAGGGAGAACGATGGTGATTAAGGAATGGGAAGCAAAAAGATCAGCAACAGGGCAGGAAAAAATATTACAAGGCCCTGCACTGTCCAAGGAAAGTAATTTCAACAGTGGCAGGACAGATAAATAACCATTTGCAAAATCAATATAGTTAGCATTAGCAAGCTTGTAAGATTATTAATTCTTGAAAATACATACCTATGCCACAGAAAAATGAAAAGAAAAAAAAATGAAAACATGCTTTCACCTAAATATGATGGCCATTTACTTGCACTAAAAGTTTTAATTAAAATAACTAACGGTGGCATATCAAGAATGTAGAATGTATACACGTATAGATTTTTTATTTTACAGAAAGATATGATTGTATTGGTGCAGCAAAAGGTACTATAGCCTTTAAATTGCACACAAGAATGACTAAGAAAATAAACAAGCATTTGCAAAGCAAATTGGTCTCGCATTTGCTTGAGTTTGAGCCACTGGCGTTGTAAATGACAATGTATTTTATTAAGTTTGTGGTTGCTGGCTTTGGTTGAATTTTGTGTGACACATTTGTAGTGGCTTTGCAGTTATGGAAGACACCCTTAGACAATTCAGAAATAACTTGTATAGGAAGCAGCAGAAATAAATAATCTGTGAAAGAAGTACTGCATTATATTCTGGTGGCAGGTGCGTTCTTGGGTACGGGGAGGTTGAAATGAAAGACAAGGCGGGTTGCATAATGGGCCTGGGTACATTAGAGGAGGAGATCTAAGATGTAGGAGCAGGTGAGTGGATTGTAAGGATCCGTGGGCGGGTGGCACCAGTGCATCAGAAGGTTATTTAAAATGGGAGGCGCAAGATGTGCGGTCAGTGGGTATAGATGAGATGGGACTATTAGGTAGAACAGAGAAGGTGCATTAGTTATAGAATGCAAAGGGGTGTTAGGATATGGAGGCAGGGTGTAAAGATGTATATATCTGCACCGCAGAATAATGTTGCTTCCTAGGGGAAGGCTGTCAAAAGCAGGGCACAGGTGGCATCTATGTTATCTCTTTCTGAAATAGATATGTGTACACCTGCCAGGTCTTCAGCAGCTGCAGACACTGACAAAAAAGATACTTAACAGGAATCTGCTCTGCGCGTGAAAGGTGGATAAACTAACACAATACTAATACAAAGCGAGTATCACAGGAGTTTAGACAACCATTTCAAGTTCAAATAATTACTTTTGAGACTAATGTGGGCCAGCTCCGATGTGCCATTGTCTAAATATTACTCATCAGCTACAGCAGGTTGTTTGTCCTATGTGGTGGGTTCATGTGCAAGGTAATCAATAGCCTTCAATATGCACTTCGCTGCACCTTCCCCACAGTGTGCCTCAGCCGCATCCTCTAGCTTAATCCCTTACCAAAGGCAGAGCACAGGGATCAATCCACCACTGTAAGGGCCTGTGATGGGCCCTAGGCCCTCATGCTGCAAGCATACATGCACTGACACAGGACACACTGGAGGTCTGGTGCAACTGGCCCAGAGCACGTGCGCTCGGCCTCTTTTATTGATGCTGTGTCACATGACCAGTGACATCAGTGGTGGGTGGGTGTTAAGTGTGAATACAGGCTTCAGCACTAGACTGCTAACTTATGCTGGGCATTACACACCACCAGGTCTCTCGCAACCATACCAGCCATCCTTGCCATCTGCACAGCAGCAGCAGAACTCCAACTTCCTGTGTGACTGTTAAAAAATCACCACACGTACGGCGATGCCTACAACATGTGAAGCCAACAGATCTTCCGCCCAAGCAATGTTCCAAGTTACGGCTGTCCCACTGTTGCCATGGAGAAAGTTTCACCCTTTAAAGTTCCAGAAAGTTACATTGGCCATATTGGAATAGGAAGCTTTAGCCGTTCTGGTTTCGGAGCAGAAGATATTTGACTAAATTGACCATAAAGCTGGCAACAATTTGATGTGAAATAGCAAAATGTTTATTATTCTTTTGAAATTTTTTAGTTTTTTGTCATATTTATTTTATATGATACATCATACTTTGGCCTGTACTCTAAGTAGCTAGCGCATTTTTCAGTGGCGGCTCCTCCGCTAAGGCAGAGGAGACTGGACCCACTGTTTTTTTCACCATTGGCAGACAAACAAAAAATTATAATAATTCAGTTATTAATATTTTATTTTTTCCTTTTTGGTGCACGTCCGCAATGTGAGGCGAGGCGGGACAGGGCTGACAGA
Organism: Lissotriton helveticus; assembly: GCF_964261635.1. NCBI lineage: Eukaryota > Metazoa > Chordata > Amphibia > Caudata > Salamandridae > Lissotriton > Lissotriton helveticus. The sequence goes on from NC_136073.1 coordinate 202,718,931, forward strand.
GCAGCCGAGGAGTGGTTTGCCCCCACTCCCAAGTGTGCAAGGACGGTTTGGCTAAACTCTTGGGATGCCCGAACCAGTCATGATCACTTTCCCTCTTCTCCACCCTGGCTGCATTACAGCCTGTGTGAAGAACATGCCCAGGCCCCCATGCCCTGTCTGAGGGCAGAGTCACAGCGCTCAGACCAATCACAATGCTTCATTGCAGTATTTTGAATGTCTCAGGGGAGGCTGGGTGCCGCCAGGCTGCTTCCTCTTCCTGCTGGCGGGAGGAGGAGAGATGCGACCAGAGGATTGGTAAGGAGGACACAGTAAGCAGGTAAGTTAGAGAGTGTCAATTGAATATCATTTCATTCTAATTTAATGTATTTCATGATCCCTTGCCCATGATTTATGAGTCTTACCACTGAGAAGGTTTGGTGTTATCAGTTATAGAATGCCAATTGAACATCATCTTGTTTGAACTTGATGCATTTTTCTCAAGATTCCATTCTGGTGTTCAACATAGTTGTCTCGTTATGTATTTCACATTCATGCACAGGTTTGCAAGTACTTTATATCATCCTGCTTTCAAATAGCCAAGATAGGTTACTTCGAAGGATAATTTGAGCCACATGCATTAAAGCTCTTGAGTAAGTGTACAGTCGCCACTTCTTCAACACCGGTAATGGGCTGCACTTTTGAGCATGTAGAGTATTTGATTGCGTTCACGGGATCGTATAACTTTGTAATTCATCGTTTTTGAATAACCACCAAAACGCCCACTTTACTAGCCGCTTTAACCTTCACCTACTTATAGGGATTTCTTCATTCTTGTCGGTAATGGGTTTCATTGTTGAGCACGTATCTTCATGAATGCAAAGTTTCCGATCGCATTCATGGGATCGCACAACTTTGTAATTCACCTTTTTCCGAACGACTGCCATCATGCACAGGTTTGCAAGTACTTTCATTGCTTACAGTGATTTCTTCAGCCAAGTAGAGATTTATCCGTATCTAGGATATTTCACACCTCGCATTTTGTTTTACATTAACCCAACACATGTTAACTCTATTGGTGCACTTTTATTCAATTTTTGATTCACAACAGTCGTAACAGAGAATTCACCAACTGTGAGTGAAGCATATTGTCTTTAACACTCTCATTGACTTCGTCACTCTGTTGGTTGATTTCATTTATAACACTCTAATCAATTTATTAGAAGTTATTAATCACTCATTCAACCATTGACATTTGCGTTGGTTTCCTCATGGTCATTAGTTCTTACTTTACTTTTATAGATCCTATCCCCTGATGAAGGGCAAACTGCCCGAAATACATTGGGAAAACTAAAATGTTAAAATCCATGTGATTGACTGAAACACTGATTGCAATGCATTCTGGATGTTGTATGCTTCATGAACGAAGTTAATTTGTGAAAAACAGCACAATCAATACATTCAATGAATGAATGATGAACTTGGATTACTGTTGTAATTTCTAAAAAGGATCCAAAAGGAATTGTAGTCCTCGGGTGAGAACTTGTTTGGTGCCTATGGGGACATTCCCCATGGATGGGATGCTACACATTGACAGTCTAAAAGAAACTGCCACATTTCTCCCAACCTTAAAGCTCTTAATTGGCTACCATTCGAAGCAAGAATTTAACTATAAATTGCTTGCATCACTCACAAAGCACTTCATCACAATACCCAGAGTTTTCTGGCCCAGAAATTGGAGCGCTCATGGGGGATCCTCCAGAAGTTCCAGCACTCTTCTTCTGAAACCACAACAATTTGCCAAAAAGAAAACAGACAACCGGGCCTTCTTTGGAATCGTTCCAAGGATCTGTCTGGAATGCACTGTCGTATTTTAAATTTTTAATTTATATAGTGTGATACATAGGTGAGTGAGTGTTGCTGATCCCTTGAAATGTTAGGGAGAAGCACTAAGTATTTTTAAAATACCCCTCACACACTAAGAATGCCATAGTGTCATGCTTCATCATGGGGGTCTTCCCATCCTTCTACGGGGCGGGGCGTGCTTCAACCTACGAATACGCGGGAGCACTTGATTTTATTTGAACAGGCTATGTGTGGTGTGGGTGGTGAGAGTGGTAGGGAGTGTGCTAAATACAATTTTAAGGGCTATTAAAAATTCCCTTGCTAGTGGAAAAATACATTTTATTCCCTTTCCTAGCTGGAAACATTAAAAAGGGTAAGTGTATGTAGGGGATAAGTGTTACACCATACTTGGTTCGTAAGCAGTCCCCAGTGCTTTACTCATCAGGACCTAATATGATCCCTACTTCACTCAAAGCTAATCTTTTTATATGTAGTATGCCTATTTTTCACAAAACAGACCTCAACAATTGGCTGGTCTGTTGTCAGGGGGTCAATTAGCCTCTCAGTGGGCCCACGGAGCAGCACAAAGGTATTACACGGGCAAGGGATTACCGATTCTGACTGATCATTGTAAAGGAATCCTCCCCCCCCCAGTGTTAGCTCATGTGGCCTGATTACCAAGAGAAAGTATACCAATTTGGTTATTTTTTACTGAGGAGCTACAGTGTTCTTTTGTTCATCTTTCTTTCCCTTGTAAAGCACTCTGATACCCGCAAGGGTCACGTTCGCACTATATAAAACCTTCAAAATAAATAAAAAACAAATAAATACAATAAATACATTATGCCAGCTGTGCTATGCAGTCACCAAGTTACTATTTGTAGTTTTTTTCAGGATGGAATTCTCCATCGTTCATGTATCCATTCACAATTGTGCACACCGCTGAGTATTGTTGCTTAGTCTCTATGGCAGACTGGACAGAACCATTAGTATATATGATGTAATCATAGCGATCTAGAGGCATTATTTCATTAGTCAGAAGATATTCTTGTTCGTACTGCAGAAAGACTTGTTTTTGTAGTGTAGAATCTTCAACTGCTGATAAATGCATGTCTTCATCAAGAATTGGGCACCTTATAACAACTTACATTGAGTGCTCCTGGGTGGTGTTTTCTTTCTTCAATTTTAGGTATTATTTAGTTTTGTCTTATTTTATGTGTGTACAGCTTGAGTCCTAAAAGGACCATTAAATTTAATATTTTAATAGTTGTTCTAGCTCTGAAAATGTAGTGACTGATTCACAAACATTTTGCTTTGTGTACCATATATTGCACTCTGAGGGCCTGATTCACAGAGATGTTGTTGTGACATACCCTTTGGAGTAGTGTGGCTCACTGGTTAGAGGCGGCAGGCCCGAGAGCAGAAGTCGGCCCGGGACCAGGGTTCAATTCCCGACGTGACAGGGTCGAGGACCTTGGTCAGCGGACTCGATAATTCTCGCTTCGGTGCTTACTCTAATCAGGGGTTCCACTCGGCAACTCTGGGCATCAGCTTGCCTAATCTCCACAATGGCCCCAACAATTCTGGGGATGCCTGGCTCCACCTTGGGGACTCCCAGCAAGGGACCATCCCACAGGGAAAGCCAGGACGGGTTCCCCAGAGTTATACAGCGCCAGGAGACCTATGGACAGGTAGCAGTGCGCTTTACAAGCTCAAAAACATTTACATTTACCTTTTTTACTTTGTTCGATTACTCCTGAAGGTAAACAGCCTTAACAACGCGGGCTCAGTCATGCATGCCGTTTCCCCGGAAGCCGGACCATGCATGCCTTAACTATGCGTATGCATTAACAATGCATATCTAGTTGCAGAGTGGTTGGGCGGGCACAGGAAGACAGGAAGAGAAAGGATCATGAGAGGACGCAGTGAGGTAAGCGGGCTGCCTCTTGTGGGAATGGGGGTAGTTTTTCAGGGTTGGGATAGTTTTAAGGGCTCAGGAGGAGATTGGGTTGTTTATAGTGCAGGGAACGGTTTTAGGGCTCAAGGTATGGGGTGCTGGGTTGGAGTACTTTACAGGTGTAAGGGATAGTTTTTGGGGCGGGTGCTAGGTAGTTTTTGTGGCATGGGGTTATTTTTAGGGCTCAGGGCAGGGTGAAAGGGACAGTTGAGACTCTGTGGTACAGGCATGTGTTGTTCAGTCATGCATTGTACCATCATCTAACTCTCCTGAGTCCTCCAGAAGTAAGGTAGAAGTACTAACGGAGTGAGTCAAATCTAAATCTTTGCGATCAGGCACTTAGAGTGCAATATATGAGACACAAAAGAATGCACGCATCTGTGCATGTTACTTTCTTGCATGCAGGCTGTTCTTCAATGGTATGGTGTGTTTTGCACTGAGTAGTTCCTACTGACTAAACTCCACTGTGTACCCTTGCTTTACTAATTTGTTGTCTGAGTTTCTTCAGTTTTGCTGCACATCAGTATTTATTTACATGGATTATGCTAAAACTATCTTAAAAGGAAATTGCATCTGGGTAAGTCAACCGAAACTGTATAATGTTCACCCTAGGCTCATGGAATAAGAGCTGTTATTTGTAGCCATGTTTCTGTAAAAAGGGTGCTTTCTGAGCAGCGAGTTTGAGAATCACTCTGTAACCTGCTTGAAATAGAACTGCAGTAAATTCCACTGTTGCCGAAGGGAAAACTCAGAAATATAGGAGTTACAGTGTAAGCGATCTCTCATCCGTTTTACCAGCTAGGTTCCATGGGTATAAATGGACAGACTGTGCATCAGAGGGAGGGTGTGTCCATAGTTTTATGTGTCTATGGTTGGGGGACATAAACTACATGAGTGCTCTCATTATGCACCAATGTGTTGTCAACTCCATGCTGCACACTGTGAGGCTGTGCTAGTTTCCCAAGTTCTTTTTGCAGACGCCACTGCAGTTATGCAGCCGTTATGCAGCAGCAAATATCATTGTGCTTTTTTACACTTTTTTTAAGGCAATATGTGCATTGGAGTCTATGATTGTGTTTGTGTGTATGAGGGTGATTTGGTATATGAGTATGTGTATGTCTGTGCTTTCGATGTCAATGAATTAATATGTGTTTTAGCAGCAATGTGCCTGTGCCCCTACATCTAAACATGTATTTATCAGTTTGTGATGGTAATTTGTGTCTCAATGATTGTACACGAGTGTCAATCAATCAATCTACATTTTCCATTTTAGTTGTTTATTGCTTAAGGATATGAATTTTGTCCATCTTTATTCTCAGCTTTTTATAAATGTTCGCATGTCGCTCTATGTGTTACGGTGGTTTGTTCCACCCTTTTACGATTTTTAACGAAATCAAATAAAAGTATTACTGATTGATTGATACATGAGTGAATGTAAGTTTGTTTTATAAATGCATGCACGAAGATCTGTATAGCAGCAAGGATAAGAATCAATGGGTATGTCTGTAGAAGCATCTTTATATATGTAAGTCAGCTTGAGTGCCTGTCAATCAAAGTGTTTATATTTGCATATAATTTGGTGCGAGTTTATTATATGTCAGTTTTTGTGCCTTTCTAAATGTGTCTATGATTCTTTGTGATTTATGGAATGTTTTTACTTTGGGGTTAGTGATAACATATACATGTGTGTGTGTAACTTCTTGTGCCCTCGAGTAGCGTTCTCTACTCGTGTTTCTGTGTTTGCCCATCAGCCAGGCGGTATCTGTTTTCAGATCCCTTTCAGGGGGGAGGGGCTCCGCGCAGACAATGGTTGTTGAGGTCGTTTGCCTCTGGAGTCCTGGGGTCCATCTGCAATGGCTCTGCAAAGTTCCAGGGTCAACTCTAAGGGTAGCAAAGGTGGGCAGTCACAGGGTGCCAATAAGAAGAGGGTGGGGGGAAAGAACTAAAAAGTCAAAATTCAACCAACAGGCATTATAAACAGACACCATAAAGTAATGCCAATCCTAGTGCTTATGCAATATGAAAAAATAAGTACTTTAATCACATAGCAGACCTAAATATTACACAATTAATTGAGGAGATCTGCAGGGTTGAAAACTACATTATGATAGATCAGGGGTTCCCAAACTTTTTTGACCCACTACTCCCTTGACCTTAGTGGCCGTTGTCCACGGCTCCCCATTATGTTCCTTTTTTTTGGCGGGTGGGGGGATGCAAGCCCGACCTCTAGAGTACTTACATTTTTGTCCCTGAAAATAATTGGGGTGAAGCCAATGAAGATATTGTGATGATAGATGCAAAAGCAAACATAACGCCCATCTTTGGATGAGTAGATGGGCAAAGTTTCCAGGGTGCAGGTTCAAAACAAAATTATGTTTTCATTTAAACAAAATGTGTGTGTAGTTCCTTCAAACACATATGTGGCACCATGGGAAGAAATGAATTTGCTTACAAGACAGCAGTAGGCAAGGGAAACAATCTGCAGCTTACACATTCCTACAGCAAACCCCGGGGATGAATATGGGGACTACAACAAAGGCTGCGGGGTGCCTTAGCCTGAGATAAAAGCAGAACTCTCACTGATCAATGTCTTGGAGGCAGCAACGGCTTTGAGGAGAGCACTTGAGCAAAAAACATGACTAGGACATGTACACAAGCCTGAGCCCACGCACATCCAGTAAGAAAAACTCTGCACCAATGAGCTGCAAGTGGCCATGCCACAAGGCAGAGATGAACTCGTGCATGCACTTTCATATTTTAGTGTCAGGCACTATGATTACAAGTTATGTCAATTTATGGACGCATGTGCAGTATCAGCAGTGCTTAATTTGAGCTGCTGGTGTAGCTTGAGCCCACCACCACTCATGAACACTGTGCACCCTTGGTGTAGACCACGCCCACATCCAGTAGGGCCGGCCCAGAATTCCAAGGAAAATCTTGTGCCCTGGGACTTATTCCTGTACAAATGTAAGCACTGTCAGTCTGCACAAAGAATGACAATCGTAAAGAAAGATACGACAGTGACCACAATGCTCTCTCCCTAGAACTTAAAGGAGCACCATGCTCATCTGAGCCATCAATAGAACCCAAACCATTTAACTGTATCATTACTAGCAATAATAGAAAGAGGGTTAAATGACCCCAAATAGAGAACAGCGCTGAAACTCTGGCACAGATATACAGTACAGTTAGTGACTTTCCGATGACTCTGGAGGTTGACAATGCGGAACAGCAAGTTAAGGTAGATACATATAAAACCCTAGTTAAAAATATAAATACGTTTTTTTCCAGAGTTCACAGAGGAAGGAGGATGACCAAGAACAAAACAAATGAGTGGTTTAACGAATACTGTAAATAAGCCCGCCAAGCATTGATGGAAGCAAGTTAGTCCGGCCTGAGAGATAGGATAGCCATTAAAAAGGAAGGCTTACAAAAATGCACAAAATGAGACCCACAGGAACTGGCACCTAGGGCTTTGGCAAGATCTATAGTCGCAGCCAGCACTAACAATACTAGAGAATTCGGGCACCTAATCGCGAAAGGATCAAGATCTCAGGTAGTGGAATAAGATTTTCATGTTCTCCCACAGACCTGGTAGGATCACTGCTCCAACTTATATGTAGGGCCAATGGACAAGGGTGTAGTGCCCATAGAGCTCTTTCTCTCAGGGCCAGACAATGATTGTTTAACTTTTACTATAGATGAAACATTCAATGCAATTGTATCTTTGCACAGGGGGAAAACCCCAGGATTAGATCTGATCCTGGCAGATCTCTATCTATCAGAACCCCAAATATGGATTGTTATTCTCAGTTGCACATACAACGCCACATTAAAAGGTGCAGAAATTCCAGATTCCTGGTTAGGTGCCCAGGTTGTCCGCATTTAGAAAAAGAGAGATAAAAGAGACCTGCCTAATTACAGGCCTAAAAGCCTTATAGATATCGCCCAAAACATATTCTATTGTCAATTGTTGGGGAGAATTAATGATTGGATAAGGGAGGGGGATCTACTTTCTCCTCTGCAGGCAGGCTTCAGAGCGAAGACAAGTACCGTAGCTCAAGAATTCTGTTTCCCCCTCATGGAAAAATGTAACAATTGGCAAGGGTGCCCTATATGTGGTATTTGTGGATCCCCGTGCTGTCTTGGATTTGGTGCCATGAGGGAAACTTTGGGTAGCTTTGGATAAACTTGGGATCCCAAACTATCTCCCTCAAACCCTCAAGAGATTGCATACAAACAACTATGTCCAAATTAGATGGAGGAAGGAAGGTGGGTCCACAAATCGGATAGGGGTGAGTTGTGGAGTAAGGGTGCATTCTTGCACCAACACTTTTTACACTTTACATACATGGTATGATTTCTTCATTAATAGATTGCAAGGGCGATCCACCCAAGCTTGCAAGCCAAGAGGTGCCTGCATTACTCTTTGCAGATGCTACCCTGCTCATCTCACGAATGCCGATGGAGCTCCAAAGCTTAGTAGACAAGTTTGAGAGGGCCTGTATAGACCACTGATTGGAAATTAACACAAAAAAACGAACTTCATGGCTTTCAACTGACCCAAGTCTTTTAAGCGTAACATAATGCTGGGCTCAACCAGACTACAAGAGGTGAAACAATTTGATTACCTTGGGTTGTAGTTTATAAACACCCTATCTTGGTCACCACAACTAGTAAAGAGCCTGCTGCCATTGCAGAATGTGGGGATGGGTCTAATTAAAAAGTTAAGGAAGTCAATTTATAGACCACTGACCCAAGCAATTGAAGTATATCAAGCCAAGGGATTAGGGGCTGCACTATATGGTGCAGAACTGTCAGGATATATTAAGGTGACTTACATCGAAAAAACTGAAAATAATTGTATTAGATCTGTTTTGGAGCTTCTTTGAAACACCCCACTAACACGCTTAGATTTGGGCAATAAGGGCGTTGCTCATGCAATTCACTTGCAGCCTTTAATGTTTTGGATGCACATTTGGTCAAATAAGTCCCCATTGCCAATGAAAGAGTCACTACAAGAAATATTATTGCTGGACAACAAAGGTAGTGTCCAATGGCTAATCCATATTAAGCAAGGGTTGGGTAAACTTGGTATGAGTGACCTATGGGTATCCCCTGAAAACATCCAAAAAAATCTGAGTCTTCTCAAACAGAAATACTGGAGCCAAGTAGAGGACACTTGGTTAAAAGGGAATAGTGTAGGGGCATTAACAATTTTATTTCTAAATAAAAAAGACAAGATGCAGCAAGAAGAATTCCTGGACAAAATTGAGCCACTGTTTGCAAGATCACTCTATTTAAAATCCAGATATGGCACCCTTCCAGTCAACAGCTTTGTTGGTTGCTGGAGGGGCACCGATGTCTCAACTAGTTGTCCTGGGTGAAAAGGTGTTCTCAAATCAGAAGTTCACTTTCTGTTTTTTTGCCCCATGTATAACCAAGCAAGAAGGACTTGGTTAATCCCAATTTGTCGAATTTTGGCAGCCAGTCGCTTAGTAGAGATTGTTAAAATCTTGAAAAGTGGCAGTACAGAATACCTAGTTTTTGGCTTGTCCAGATATTTATTATATAGATGTCTCGAAGTAGAGTATTAAAAACACAGAACAACTAGGGTCAGGGGAGTGATTTTACCATGAAGTATACTAGGCTCCTACCAATAAGTCTATATATACATTCTAGATACACCATAATGTGATTTTAGGCTGTTTTGGCTCAATAATTATGCTGCTATCTTGTTCGTGATGATTACCTTGATGTTTATGTATTTGAAAAGGGGATATTAATTATAACCTCGATATCTCATTTACAAGTAAAGGAAATATATATTTTAACTATGATTTTACTGAATATATTCAATTCCAAAATGATTGTTTACATGTTTTATAATCGTAAAGGCACTACGCACTTAATAAATAATGTTAACCTGATGTTTTATGTATTCGTGAAGGAAATACCAATCTTAACTGTGATTTCACTCTATGTACTCAATTTTGTTTACATAGATTGTTCAGAGTTGTGTGATCACAAAGGCACCAAGCATTATATTAACAATTTGTTACGATCTATAACAAATATAGGGATATACAGTATGGCTCATAGATACATATTAAGAAATAGATAGTAGGGATTGTTTCAAGACTGAGGAACAAGTACAGGTGTTAATTATAATCCGATCCCATATCAACCAAAGAACATTGCTGTGGAACTTGTTCTTTCTTCCCTCCTCCAACTATCTGTCTGAAAATGTATTGCCTAAATGTATGTAAATTATGTGTTTTTATGTTTTTATAATGAAAATGGAATAAAAATAAAAATCCATCTATCTATCTGAATGACAATGGTGCACCAGAAACTTGAAACCTGGCTGCACTTCTTGGCTAAATTCAGGTCACGTGCTTAGCACAGGATTCTTGGCGGTTCCATTGTATCCAGATCTATCAGGAGTTGGTTGGGCTCAGACTTACCATGAGAAAATCTCTAAAATAAAACTCATTAGCGCTGTGTGCTGAGTGCTGTGAGTGTGCAGTGAAGGTAGTGAGAGTGGAGGGGATAATTTAGCTCAGAGCAATTAGCACTCTTTGATGAGATGAGTGCTCAAATCGCAGGCCAAAGTGAAAGTGAAAGCTCACTCACCCGCAGGGCTTCCAAAACCATTCATCCTTCTGAGATAGATAAATGAATTGCACATTATTATATTAGTAGGTTGGGAGGCAATAACAACGAAGATGGGCAGTACAGCAAACCGAGGTATCACGTGCTATACAAAAATTGCATTTTTATCGCGTTTGCTGGGGATGATGAAGTGGATTATGCCACTGTCTTGCAAAATTACATTCTATCACAAAGCCGTAGAACTAAAGAAAACCAGGAAATGGAAGTAAATTGAAACAAAAGCTTGCAGGGTAGCTCTCTGGGTTGATCGTCTGGTGCATAAATCTGGAGATCACAGATTCGCACATCTGCATGCCCAAGTCATACTTTCATCCTTATAGGGTAGATTGTTCAGTTGCACTGCAATAACCTCCATTATTTATAGGCTAATACAAGTTTGATTTGTGGTGTGCAGTGTGCAAACCGGGGATCGTATAGTCTCCCACAGAAGCGGTGATGCCATCAGGCCTTTCCACTTGAGGTGACAGGCTTGCTGGGAACAGGCTGCCAGGAGTGCTTATTTTATGGCAGGTGCAGCTGAAGAACATATCTGCACCATATTCTCACCCATTCAAGATGGAGGGAGGTGGGAAGGGATCAATGGCCTTGGAAGGTGAACTTCTAAAGAAGAGCCTCAACTTACCAATGCAACCTATCTAAGATTTTCTGCAATGTACAGTGGCTCCCAAACCGTGTGCATCTGTTTGCGCCACCCCAGGCAATTGTTTAGGGTGCACCGAAGTGCCGCAGTGCACAGAATGGGAACCCCTGTAGATAGATAGTAAATTGCTTAACTCCCTACTACCTGGTTTGTTCCTGGTATCTCCCTCTGTGGATGAGATCCATATCTATAATCCCCAAAACACTACAGAATATAGGCAAGGTTAGGACACAGCAGCAGATCGATTAATTTCCTATACAGGGGATTTGCACAACTTCAGGTTTTTTTTCTCCAATTCAGTATAGCACAAACTCGACCCAAAGGTATCAGAGCGCTTTACATGAGCACCAGTTGCATTACAGATGGACACATACAATTTTAGGCACAGAGATGAAGTGATTTGCCCAGAAACACAGGATGTTTGAGCCTCCTGCCAGACTCGAACCTGGTTCCCCAGCTTCAAAGTCAGCCACTCTAGCCGTTAAGCCACATTTCAACAATTCAATGTCTTTTTAGCCCTTCTTGGCAGAATGTCCTAGTAGGTGTGACAGACCTATTTGCCAACATTCAGTCTTTTGTCCTTTAAGCAACCTAGACCATGACATCTTACCTGCTGGCTTCAGCAGCAGTGCAGACAGCATGGTGGGAGCTGTCCAGCTCCCACCCTTTCAGAGGCTCTACTCAGGTGTAGAGAGAATGGTCTTAGAGGTAATTTTTGGGGCAGGACAGGCATCAGCACCCGCAGCAACACCAGCTCTGTGTTGACAGTCCTCTTGACCAGATACAGTGATGTCCTGAAGTGGCAGTTGCAGCCTCTGGGTTGATGTTATCACAATGAAATCCTCTGGCACTTGCAGCCTCTGTGCTGATTAGGGCATTTCACTTGCAGTGATGTGTTCCTTTCTTACCATGCAGGCAGCTGCAGCATCTCCTCTCGGCCTGCTCAGTGAAATGTTTACATTTTCAGGTACAATTTACAAGAAAAGTGGTGGGGGGCTCATTCTTGACAGGAGTCACTTCTGGCTTCACACTCTGGGATGAAGTCAGCTTTCTCTATGTGCTCTTCAAACTGGGACCATGTGTCTTCTCCTGCAAGGCCTGGCACAAGTACCTCTCTCGGCAGGCAGCCAAGCTGCTTCTGGCATTGCATCTAGAACCTCAGCTCCTCGACCAGAAAGTGTAGACTTCAGGATATTCCCCCTTCAGGTTATGCACTGTGAGGCAGACACCGGCAAAGGTTGCACAGCTGCTGTTAATGTAGTCTGTGGAACATTCCCTTCATTGGTCTCAAAGAACTTTGAACTTTTATACCCATCTTTTAGACAGAGAATTTGGTTCTAGAGACTGAGGTTTGAGAACCCATTTGAGTGGGTTCTCTTTCGAATGTCTTTTTCAGGCTACTCTTTGAACACAGCCTTTGTGAATAGTGATGACTCTCACATCATGTAGATACATGCCCCAAAAAACTACAGATTAATAAATGTGTTAGATATTGGGGAAAAGATCTTTGCAAAAATAATATTAGGAAAGCTCAAAGCTTGGGCGGAACAGGTTCCAGTTATACCAGTAGAACAGGGTGGTTTTAAAGAAGGCCACTCAACCATAGACCACTGCTTTGCCCTTTGGGCTCTTGCCCGGAAGTCAATAGAGCAGAAGGGGAAATTGTATTGCTGTTTTGTTGACTTCCGGGCAGCATTTGACTCAGTAAATCGCAAGTGTCTATGGGAATGCCTGACTAGGTATGGTATACCTGTGGGGCTATTGGCCATCTTAAAGGAACTACACAGAGGAAATTGGGCCCAGGTAATCAAGGATACACAAGGGGCTCTGACGCAGAAAATAGCGGTAAGGAACGAGCTAAGACAGGGCTGTGTTTTGGCTCCCTGCTATTTGCCTTATTCTTGGCCGACCTACGAGCAGTATTAGAAGTGGAAAGGAGTGCAAGCCCTAAAATGAGCAGAAATAAAAGTGGCATGTCTTTTATATGCAGATGACCTCGTGATACTGGACCAAACGGAGCTCGGGCTCCAAAGGAAATTAAATGTTTTTAGTAAATATTGTGAGGCAGAGTTTTTAGTTGTAAATATGGACAAAACAAAGATTTTATGCTTTGGGAAAAAGGATAACAATTTTAGCTGTTTTTTAGGAGAAACGAAACTGGAGATTGTAAAATAATATAAATATTTGGGCCTCTGGTTTGACAGTGCCCTAAAATGGTGTACCCACCTAGAAGCCCGAAAAGCAAAAGCCTTATCTTCAATATGCGGTCTGAAAAAATGTAATAAGCAATCTGGGGACATTTCCCACAGACCAATGCTAAAAGCATATGAAGTAATGATCCCCTCACAGATATTGTACGGGGCAGAAGTCCTGTACTTAAGTGGTAAATGCAGATGGGACCTGGAAGAAGGGAATATCCTAAAAACCTTATTGTCTCTGCCAAGCTTCGCAATGATCCAGGCTGTTAGAATGGAGACAGGAACAACAGCATGGAGCATTCAGAACCAAATGTCACTTTTAAGATTTTGAAAACAACAGGATCCAGGGGGTTTGAAGAAGGTCTCACAATGGTGTAGGGAGGAGATCCAAAGTAGCAGCCTCAAGTGGGCTAGGGAAGCAAGAAAAAAACTCCTGTCTATAGCGGAGAGACTAAAGGTGAGTCTAATTCAGCACTCACTGGAGTTAGAATTTACCAAGTGTTCACTCAGACTCCAAGGTCAGGAACAGTCAAGGAAGAATGACTTGGCTTACCTGAGTATGAAAAAATCGGTGCAAGGTACAAGAAACTCATGGGTAATAGAATCATGGTACCCGTACCTGGATACCTTGCCGAACAATGAGCTTAGATGTGAAATACTAAGAATACAAATTGGTATCAACCCCTGGCAGTTGGAGGGAAAAACAAAGGCCGAAATGATACATGCTGATGGAACTTGTAAATGTGGGCTTGGAACCAAAAATGATACTCTGCACATATTGGTAGATTGTCTAGCAGTTTTAGCTTTGAGAAAAGTGTTTTTAGGTCCAATTTTCTTAAAATATGGAATAAGGTCACAAGCTCAAGCAATAGTAATGTTTACAGAAATGTCAAATCTTGATATTGCCATTGCACTGGGGAATTACATGAAGGGCATAAAAATGTTCCTGAGGGATAGACTGAAGGGGGGTTAGTAATTCTATCCCACCTTCTAAGATCCCCTCTTCCAGCTTACGCACTATATCTCAGCTTAATGTATATACTACTGACATGTGTCGAATTGTTGTTGCAATTATGGAAAGGAAGTGGATATCGTATTTTTAATATGTACACATGTGATAAGGTATTTTTAATGAATTGTACTGTTACTTGTTTATTTAGATTAATATATATAATATTGAATTTCATTGGGTTAAAAGGTTGCTGATATTGGGGAAAGACCGTGGAATCCGTACCCTTATTATGAATATATTATAAGGAGGTTTTAATTAATTGAATTGTAATTTATCTATTGTGGTTTCTCGTTGTGTTTAAAGACTATGGTTTAAATAAACAAAGAGTTGACAGTGACAATGGGGCTGGATCCAAGTAGATGTATCCAAAACATGGGGCCAATGAAGTGCACCTTGCTGTCATCAACTATCCTGAAGGAGCAATGAGAAACAGACAAAAAGGAACACCCTACCTAGAAATATACCATGATCAACAGAAACTGCACTGCTCCCATTTACTGTTTACCAAGTGGTAGTTCATAGGAAGAATTAAGTTGTCCTCTTCCTCCATCTTGTGCCATATTAAACCATGGAATTCAAAATAGTTCATACTTGCCACATTACTCAAATGAACACAACCAAAATGTTCTTCTTCCCATACATCATGTACATACACGCACTTGATATGGCCATGGGATGTCAGCAGCAGTTTCTGGGTGTCACATCACAGCAGAACTTTGCACTGACTTAGGAAAAAGGTCTGCTCACACTATAGATTCAAAATGTGATTCGCTGCCACCGCTGCTTAATGTGATGCACCCATGGCATGAACATTAGTCCACAGACTACTATAGAAATGCTCTTAGCCCACCCTTTAGGTCACTGGACAGGTCCTGCACCTCAAATAGTTAGAGAAAGGCCAAGGCCTCTGCATGCACATTTTCTTAGCTTGATGCCAGGGTGAAAATAAAACTCACAATACAAGTTTCACTTGCAGCGAGGCACTCAGGGTAGAGGTACATGCCCATTCACCAAGAAGCGAACATACACAGCACAACATCTGGCCTTTACTGTTTGTATTTGCGTATGTTTGGGTATCAACGTCCACTGATATGTGCAGGCCAGTCTGCACATTTGAATGTGTGATCTTGATCATTTGTGTGCTTCCTGCATGTGGTCCTGTGAAAGTTTACAATGTAATATTTTTGCTACTATTTCGGGTCAATGTATGTTGTTGTTCATTTATTTTTTATTTATTTTCATTTGATATGGCTCATGTTGGTGCAAGATCACTTGGATCTTGAAAATGCAGAAAAAGGCAGATGGCAATAGAGAGGTCAAAAAAGCAGATCAAAGAGGCTAGCAGGCAAAGGTTGTATTTAGATGGAAACTCTCTACAGTTATTTTGCACTGTAAAGGATTGGCTCATGTCTGAGATGGAGCAGAGGCAACTCTGATCTCCTAGGTCCATGGGTTATGTGGAACTGGAAAATCTTTAGAGCCCATGTAAAATCTGATCTGATTCTCAGGTTCATTGTTAGAGAATTCCAGCGGGAAGGAGCCTTGGTAATGTAATGCTTGTCTCCAAAAACAGTTTGCCTTATCAATGGCCTCTAGACATGTTAGGTGTTCAGTTAGCTGACACAACTGGAATGCACTTATGAGTTAGGGAGGCATATGGAAGAATACCTCTTTTTTTAGTTTGTCAATGCAAATTGAAGTTCCTTTAGTTTCAGAAAATGCACTTCAGTTATTACTGGAGAGATGTATCTTTAGAGTGTAAGGTCTAAAGTGGTCGCAGTAGACCAGCACAAATGTTATTGCTGTGATTGCAGAATGACCTCAACACTGTAAGGATGAGTGCTGAGAAGGATGATGGCTACTTACATCAGGAGGATATGGCAGATGTTGGACATGGCCTTTTTTGCAGGGTTAGCCCCAAACGTTTTGCCTTCTTCCTCCATTTTTTTCGGACCTGCTTGTGTTGGTTTTAGGACTCTGTGAACTTTACCACTGCTAACCAGTGATAATGTGCATTCAGTCTTTTTCAAAATTGCACTGGTGATTTCCTTATCAATGATAGTGACATTTGATTTACTACAAAGTTCCTAGTAAAGTGTACCAGGTGTGGCCACGGCCTGTAAATCAAATGCAACTAGTGGACCTGCAGCACTGACTGTGCTACCCTCATGAGTAGCCCTGCAATCGTGTCTCAGACCTGCCACCGCACTGTCTGTGAGTGCAGTTCAAAATGCCATTTTGATGGCAACCTACAGATCTTAATGTGGAACAGAAAACATGAGCGACATTGGGTATGGCCCTGGCAAAACAGAATATAGCACGGAACTGGGGCTCCGGGGTGACACTCTCACAACCACAGTGGGAAGAGGATATGGACATCGCTATGATAGCTGAAAAGGCGGTTTACACGCGTAGGGGCTGCCCAAAGAAGTGGATGCGGGTGTGGGGCAAGTGGAATGAAGCCTGGGGGAACTTATGTGAGCCGCCACATACAGAACTCACTCCGGAGAGCAGCCCATGACAGACACGATCCTTGTAATGCCCGAGGGCTTGCTAATGTTTGCGGGATTAAGGGGCGGCGGGTGGCGTGATAGGTGGAAGGATCAGGATGGTTTCTTCTGTAGGTGTATTGTCCTAAGATCACATAATGAAACTGACATGATGTTGATTAGCCTTGGTTACTGGAACAGGAGATGACTGTATTTGTTTGATTTGTTCTCACTGCTTGATCAATTGAAAATAGAAATTGTTTAAAAAAATAATAATAATAATAAAGTGCCATTTTGACCTGGTAAATGCACCCACTTGCCAGGCCCAAATCTTCCCCTTTCCTACATGCAAGTCACCCCTACGGTAGACCCAAGACACCCCCATGCAGTGTATTTGAAAGGTGGACATGTACTGTTGTGTTTTACATGTCCTTTTAGTGAAATACTGCTAGTTTTGTTTTTTCACTATTGCAAGGACTATCTCACTTTTAGAAAGTGGACATTTTCTTACTTAACCACTCTGGGCCTCTGAATGTCTGGAGAATCCACGTCTGGGTGAGGATGACAGTTGGGCTCTTGTACATTCAGTATAGACACACACACAAATGAAGCTGGGTTGTGCCTTGCATATCCTGATGGGCTGCCACCAGGCTGATGGGACTTCCTGAGCCAGTGTGGTGGGAGGATTTGTCACTGACACCTGAATAGGGCTGTGCCTATCCTCACAAAAAGCTATCTCTACCCCCCTGTACTGTGTCTGAAGTCAGGTCAGGGAAAGGCATGGTCTTGTGCACTACAAAGATGTTCCCGTGAAGCTTCCCAACATCAAAGGCAGAAAGGGATATAAGTATTGGACCTCTGACACTCTCAAATCAGAACTCTACTGGGCTAAAGGACATTCTGCCAGGAAGAAGAGTGGGATGCTGTACGAGGGACTGTTACTCTGCAAATTGCTTTGCTGTGCTGGCCTGCTGCTTGTTGCTTCTGTCCTGGGAGTGAAAGGGCTTTTCTTTCTCAACCGTGTTTCCAAGGTTCTCCAAGGGCTTGTGTGTGCTTGCCTCCTGTTAAGAAGTCTCAGGGCCATCAAATACTTCACCTACCAGTCACTTTGTGGCTCTCGCGCTCCGTTTTCAGCAGCGCCCTCATTAGCAGCGCCCTCATTACAGCGCCCTCATTTGCAAGCGCCTGTATTTTTAATTCCCCGGTTTGTCTTTTTAATTTTAATTTTCCTTTGGGCACTTACCCCTGATTTTAAACACTGGCCAAGCATACTCCCACTACTGCCATCCTACCTGCATTGTAATTGGTGAAATCACCGCATTTTGCGGGTCCTCGGCCACAGTCTCGTCAGCGGCCATATTGTAAGGGGCAGGAATTGCGCGCTCCAGTCTGCTTTCTATCTTTCAGGCGAGTACAAAGGCAGGCAAATTGTTTAGCTCGCTCTTTGTGGCTCTCGCGCTCCGTTTTCAGCAGCGCCCTCATTAGCAGCGCCCTCATTACAGCGCCCTCATTTGCAAGCGCCTGTATTTTTAATTCCCCGGTTTGTCTTTTTAATTTTAATTTTCCTTTGGGCACTTACCCCTGATTTTAAACACTGGCCAAGCATACTCCCACTACTGCCATCCTACCTGCATTGTAATTGGTGAAATCACCGCATTTTGCGGGTCCTCGGCCACAGTCTCATCAGCAGCCATATTGTAAGGGGCAGGAATTGCGCGCTCCAGTCTGCTTTCTATCTTTCAGGCAAGTACAAAGGCAGGCAAATTGTTTAGCTCGCTCTTTGTGGCTCTCGCGCTCCGTTTTCAGCAGCGCCCTCATTAGCAGCGCCCTCATTACAGCGCCCTCATTTGCAAGCGCCTGTATTTTTAATTCCCCGGTTTGTCTTTTTAATTTTAATTTTCCTTTGGGCACTTACCCCTGATTTTAAACACTGGCCAAGCATACTCCCACTACTGCCATCCTACCTGCATTGTAATTGGTGAAATCACCGCATTTTGCGGGTCCTCGGCCACAGTCTCGTCAGCGGCCATATTGTAAGGGGCAGGAATTGCGCGCTCCAGTCTGCTTTCTATCTTTCAGGCGAGTACAAAGGCAACCATGCCTGCGCGCAGCGGTAACGTGCAGCGGGGACGCCAGACTGACGCCGGAGTTACGCCAGAGTTCAGCCCGTCTGCACCCGTCCGCGCTGAGGACGGGCTGCAGGTCGGGCTGGACTCAGCTCAAACTCCTTCCCCTCCTGATGAGATACTCAGGCTGTATTCCAGGGCAGAAATCCTTGCTCTGAGTCCGCCATCTTTGCAGTGTCTCCACCGCTATTCTCCTGAAGGGATCTTGCATTCTAACAGATGCCGGGCATGTACGGCCTCCTTTGTATTTTCCGGTACTGACTCGGCTAGACCACATCCTTTGTGTAAACTGCAGGATACGTCCAGGAGATCTGGCTTTTTAATTAATGTGCGATCTCTTATTAGGCATAATGTCGCCTTCCACGATTTCGTGGACAACCGTCAGCCGGACTGGGTGTTCATTACCGAGACCTGGGCCTCAGATACCTCAGGGCATGACCTGACTATGGCCATTCCTGATGGTTACTCTCTTCATAGGCAGGACAGATCCTGGCGTCGAGGAGGAGGTATTGCCATTCTTTTTAAATCCTCCTTTTCGTGTCTGATCAAACCTTTATCTAAGTCCTCTGATCGTTTTGAAAATCACTATATTTTTGTATTACCTTTTCCCCTTCGGTTTCTTTCACTGGGATTCTGGTATATAGGCCCCCGGGTCCTAGAGCCAGTTTCTCATCAGAATTATTGACAATTTTGGAACCCTACTTCGGAAAAGTGGCTTTCACCATTTTGGGTGATTTTAACTTTCACTTTGATGAGGCTAATTCTAAGGACACTACATCATTGGTTGAGTCACTTGGAGCATGTGATTTTGTCCAGCTCGTCAATAGTCCCACTCATCAGGCTGGGCATATACTAGACGGGGTATTTTCCAATGATACCAGGCTCTCTACTGGTCCCCCGTTACCGCTGGTTTGGACTGATCACTATGCCGTGCCACTGGAACTTTCCCTTCCTGTCTCAGGCTCTATCAATTTAGTAACCTCGCCATTTACCTTGAGGAGAAATTTCAGGAATATTTCTGATGAGGCTCTTGCCCCCCTTGTTTCCACCCCTGAATCTCTATCTCTAAAAGATGCAGCTGATGCAGCTCAAGATCTGATGGACTCCATCTCTAATGCTGTGGAAAAACTTGCCCCCCCATCTCTACGCTATGTAGCTCGCCAAAAGCCTACAGCACCTTGGTTTTCTGATCAGTTGAGACTCTTGAGGCAAGGATGTAGGAGCAGTGAGAGAATCTGGAGGAAATCATGGGATCTTAATGATCGAGAGGCTCACAAGTCTGTACTACGGGAATACAAACGAAGAGTGGTAACAGAGAAGCAGGAGTATTTCTCCAATCTCACCAGCTCTCTCTCCTCTTCTAGGGAGCTCTTTAAAATCGCTGACACCTTATGCTCCCTGCAACTTCCAGATCCCGTAGTCAGTTCACAAGAACTTTGCAATAGTATTTCTGACTTCTTTCATAGCAAAATTTTTGACATACATGTCTCTTTGGAAGCTCAATGCCATGCTTTGGATCAATCTATCCCGCCTGTCATCTCCAGTTTGGACTCTTTAGGTAAAGATCCTTCCCACTTACTTATGGAATTTCCATCCCTATCCCTTGAAGGACTGAACCTGCTACTTGACAGGACTAAATCTGCTTCCCCCCTGGATCCTCTACCTCTGAAAAAACTGAAAGGTTGTAGAAATAGCCTTCTTCCTCCTATGCTTGAGACTATGAATAAGGCTATCACCCAGAGCTCCTTTCCATCTGTATGGAAGAAGGCGACGGTGAAACCTCTTCTTAAGAAACCCTCCCTCGATCCGGCCCTTCTGAAAAACTTCAGGCCGATCTCCCTTCTCCCTGCTCCTGCTAAGATGCTTGAGGCGCATCTGAATCTTCATCTGTCTCTCTTTCTTGATTCTTCTGAATACCTTGATAACACGCAGCATGGTTTCAGAAAACACCACAGCACTGAGTCCGCCCTTACTTGTGTGGTCGATAACATCCGACGCAAAGTGGACTCTGGCCAAACTACTGTATTGGTTTTGTTGGACCTCACGGCCGCGTTCGACACCCTGTCCCCTGCCATTCTTACATCTCAGCTTAGGGAAGCTGGTGTCACGGGGACGGCCCTGAGTCTCCTCAATTCCTTTCTGTTGGAAAGGGAGCAGAGAGTGATGCTTGGGAACCACCTCTCCCCTGCTAAGTCATTGCAGTGTGGGGTGCCACAAGGGTCGGCCTTAAGTCCGACCCTGTTCAACATCTATGTGGCTCCCCTGGCAAGACTAGTTAGATCTCAGGGGATGGAGGTGGTGTCCTACGCAGATGACACCCAGATTATGGTATCACTGGCTCACTCCTCTGTCAGGACATCTGCCGCCAGTTTTAGGGTATGCATGCAGTATGTGGCAGACTGGATGACTATAAATTCCCTAAAACTGAACGGCGAAAAGACGGAGGTGCTGATTTTCGGGAAGGACCAAGATGCTTGGTCGAGTGAGTGGTGGCCACCTTCTCTTGGCATCTGCCCCACTCCCTCCCAATCTGCCAGAAACCTTGGGGTAATTTTTGACACCTCTCTCTCTCTATCCCTTCAAGTCAACAGGACCGTGGCCACCTGCTGGGGTGTGATTAGGGTACTGAACAGAATTTGCGGGTATCTCTCCCCCCAGGCGCGCAAACAGGTTGCAGTCGCCCTGATGGGCTCGAGGCTAGACTACTGCAACTCTCTGTATATGGAAGTCAATAAGAGTCTTTTACACCGCCTGCAGATTGTTCAGAATGCTGCAGCGCGTTTTGTTCTGGCTCTTCCGAAAACCTCTTCTGCCACTACAGCTAGGAAGGACCTTCACTGGCTTCCTGTCCAGCACAGAATCTCTTTTAAAATTCTCTGTCTGACCTACAGAGCGCTGACAGAAGGTTCCTCGAGTGCTATATGCTCTCTTATTACGCGCTACGTTCCCACAAGAGGTCTCCGCTCTGCGGGACTGTGTCAGCTTGTTGTGCCTCGTGTAAAACTCACTAGATGGGGAGCCAAAGCTTTCTCCGTGGGTGCCCCTCAGCTTTGGAATTCTATCCCTATCGAAATAAAAACTCTCCCCTCATTAGAGCTATTCAAAAAGGCCCTCAAAACTTATTTTTTCAAGAGTGCCTACTAATGAGAGAATGCTGCTGTGAGGATGTCTTAACTCCTATATGTATTTAGGCGCCTTGATGCCCATTGGGCTAAGTCTGCGCAAAATAAGAATCGTTTCATTCAATCGTTTCACTGGGCTCTTCAGCTGAGAGTCTTGACTTGCCAAGTGGTACCAGATCCCCACATCGACTCACAATGTCTGTTTTCATCAACGCATTGCTACAAACTTTAATGCATTGCCGCAGCCAACGTCCATATAACCTTTGTATTTTTTTGTGGATTTTAAGGTGTTTGTAATTTTACTTACTAACTATAATGTCCCTGTAACCTTTGATTTTTTCAGTGAATTTCTATGGTTTGGTAGTGGTTCTATTAAGGTGTGAGTAGGTATATGAATGACTGTATCGGTGTGTGAGTGGGAGTGTGACTGGCCATATAGATGTGTGACTGGGTGTGTGAGTGGCTGTATCTGTGTGAATGCATGTGTGAGTGTTTGTATCAGTGTACAAGAGTGAGTGAGGGAGTGGCTGTATCTGTGTGTAACTGGGTGTGTGAGTGTCTGTGTCAGTGTGAGTGGGTGTGTGAATGGGTGTATCAATGTATGAGTGGGTGTGCTGGCTGTATTTGCGCATGACTGTATGTGTGAGTGTCTGTATCAGTGTGCAAGTGTAAATGTAAATGTACAGGAATTTATATAGCGCAAATCACCAAGCGGTTTCTAAGCGCTTGCTTAGGGAACCCGTCCTGGTATTCCCCTGTGAGATAACCCCGGCAGGGTATCCGCAAGGTGAAAGCCAGGCATCCCGCCACGAGGGGCCGTTGTGGAGATTAAGAAAGCTATTGCCCAGAGTCGCAGAGTGTGAGCCCGTGAATCGAGTAGGCACCGGAGCGAGAATTGTCGAGTCCATGGACATTTTAAGACTCAAGACCCCGCCAAGCCGGGAATTGAACCCTGGTCCCGGGCTGACCTCTGCTTCCAGGTCTGCCTCCTCTAACCTGTGAGCCACACTTCTCCAGAATGGGTGTATCAATGTGTGAGTGGGTGTGTGGCTGGCTGTATCGGTGCATGACTGTATGTGTGAGTGTCTGTATCAGTGTGCAAGTGAGTGTGTGAGTGGCGGTATCTGTGTAAGTAGGTGTGTGACTGATTGTATTGGTGTGTGAGTGTCTATGAGGGTGTGTGAGTGTCTGTATTAGTGTTTAAGTGGATGTGTGAATGGCTGTATCAGTGTGTGAGTGGGTGTGTGAGTGGCTGTATCAGTGTATGAGTGGGTGTCTGAGTGTAGGAATGGGTGTTTGACTTGGTGTGTGAAAGTGTGTATGGGTGGGTGTGTAAGAGGCTGTGTGGAGATGTCAGTAGTGATGTGATTGGCTCTATGGCTCTGTTAGTAAGGATGTAAATTTCTGGTGGGTGTGTAAGTAGGTGTGTGAGTGTGTGACTTGGTATCTAAGTGACTGTGTAAGTATAGGAGTGAGTGTATCAGTTTGTGAGTAGCAGTATCAGTGTGAGTGGCTGTGTGAGTGCTGCACCAGTGTATGAGTGGGTGTATAACTGGCTGTATTAGGATTGTTAGTGAGTGTGTATGTGTCTGTGTGGGTGTGAGAGTGTGTACATGGGTGTGTTAGTGGCCGTTTCAGTGTGTGAGTGGATGTGGGAGTGGCTGTATCAGAATGTCAGTGGGCATATGACTGACTAAATGGGTGTATGAGTGGGATTACAATAACATACTTGACACTTCTTGCTACACGTAAAGTTTACACAAGATATGTTCAGAAATGTGACCACATGTTGCTTTGTATAACTTGTCTCAGCAGAAAAGGACACGTTACAACACCAAATTTTACAATACCTGCCTTTACAATGCAGTTTTTCCATCGCAACATCCATTACAACACATGATTTTACAATGCATGCCATCACAGCGCATTTTTAGAAACTACACTTACAATGCATGCCAACACAACGCATTTTTAGAAACTACACTTACAATGCATTCCATTGCAACGCATACCATTACAATGTATACCATTAAAACGCATAATACTTTTAGGGCAACAGTAGTGTAAGTGTTAAATAGTGTAGGGGTAAAAATCACTGTTCCCACTCCTGTGAGTGCAACAGTAGGGTAAGTGTTGGATAGTATAGGGGTAACAATTAGTATTCCCACTTCAGTGAGTGCAATAGTAGGCTAAGTGTTGGATAGTGTAGGATTACAAATTACTATTCACACTCCAGTGAGTGCAACATTAGGGTAAGTGCTGGATAGTGTAGGAGTGAAAATTATTATTTCCCAATGCATTGTAATGGCATGCGTTGTAGTGGCATGCGTTGTAGTGAAATGCGTTGTAATGGCTGCGTGTAATGGCATGCTATGTAAAGGATGTTGCATTGTAATGACTGCGCTGTAATGGTTGTTTCCCGTCTCAGCAATCTGTCAAAGGTCACACTTTTGCAGTCTGGTAATGTTAAATGAATAAATTGCTCTGAAACTATTTCTGTAGTCAATCTGTATGAGCAATCTTCACATTTATGGTTCTATGAATAAGTCCAAAAAAGTCATTAATAGGTAGTTCATCGTCTTCTAAAACAGCAAACATCACCACTAAAAACTCCTGTGCATCCTCTTGAGTGTTTGGAGTAAAGTATACAGATCCACTACATATTTCTACAAGGTCTTGAATGCGTGAGGCACAATCTGTTTTAGTTCTGTCACTACTCAGACCTTTCTTCAAAAAACACAGTGTAGAACACAATGCCTTCTTTTGTTTCTGTTCAATTGCATCTACAACACCAGGTAATGCAAACAGTACGTATAGCACAACATCAGCATAGCAGTTAACACCAGAATAGTTTGACAACTGATAACCAACAATATCTACGTAATTTCCAATTTTTTGTTTCTTAACAACTTCCTTCTTCTCTTTAATTTTCTTCTTTGCAACAATATTACTAGACTGCTTTGAAAGTTTCCGCTTAGGACAGATGGAGCATTTTTCATTTTATTCATTTATTTATTTGAGGTTGTATAGAGTGCGAACATGACCTGATAGTGTATCAGAGCACTTTCCAGGTATAACACGTTACGTACAGGTTAGGCACAGGCAAAACATAAGGATGGGCATGGGGAATTGACTACAGTAGGACAACAGCCAGAATTAAATACAATAATCAGGACAGAGCAATAGTCAGCAAAGCAACATGTCAGCGATAAAGAAAGAAAAATGGCAATTGAGTACGAGGGGAGATATGATAGCAAAAAGGCAGAGAGAACCAGCAAAACATTTGAAGGAGTAAGAGTTGGTACACGGAAAGGGCGAAGCAGTACAGGAAATTATGCACAGAAACAAAAGCCATGACAAAAGGTGGTATGTGAGATAAAGGAGAGTTATTGGAGGAATTTGCTAATTTGGAAGGTTTTAGCTTCCTTTTTGAAGATTGACAGAGAAGGTTTTCTTCTGATGGATGATAGTAGCGAGTTCCAGATTCTTGGTGCAGCCCCAGAGAATGCTCGGTTATAAGTTTTTTCTTTGCGGAAGAGGGGTGGCTGGAGCACACGGTCTCTGGAGGACCTGTAGTTTCTGAATCCCCCAGATACCATGTGTTTCTGGGCGAGATATGCTGGGGCATTCGTGTACAAGGCTTTGTGTGTGATACAGGCCAGCTTGAGCTGGATTCTGGCTTCAAGCGGAATCCAGTTCAAGGCCTTCAGATGTGGTCAAATGTGGTCAAGTGTTTTTGAGCCAGATAAGAGACTAGTTGCAGCGTTGAGGCAAGCTTTCAGAGGGGCCATGGAAGTCTTTGGTAGGCCAGATAGGGTAGAGCAGCCATATTAAATTCTGGAGATAACTAACGCCTGAACTGCGGTTTCTAGGTCCGCAGTTTCAAAGAAGGGTTTTAGCTTGCTCAAGTAGCTCAAGTGGAACCTAGCTGTTTTGGCCATCAAGTTGAGGTGTTCACGCATATTCAGGTTGCTGTCCGAGGTTATACTGAGAGACTCAGCAGAATCCACTATTGTCGGTGTGCAGTTAAGTGCTGTGATCAAGTTAATCCATTCCAGGATGTCATTGGAGTTTTTAAGGGGGGAGATGGTAAACATCACTTACAACGAAACTTTTACAACGCACTACCATTACAACGCGGTCATTACAACGCAAACTATTACAACGCATTGAGCTGGGGGGCGCTCTAGGATAGGGAATAGGTTAATTTACTATCCAATAACCTTCCCTAGTGTCCACGGGAACTGGAGTTGGAATAGTAAATTAAACTATTCACTATCCAACACCCAAAAGCGCTCTGCGTTGTAATGGTATGCGATGTAAAAACCGCGTTGTAAAGGCAGGCGTTGTAATAGCCTGCATTGTAACGTCATGCATCCGGGGGAGATGAGTAGGAACTCCGTTTTTTTAGGCAATCAGTTTGAGCTGGTTGCTAGCGAGCCATTAAACAGTCAGTTTCAGGGCGTCATTCAGATAGGTAATCTCCTCAAGAGAAGATATTTTGTAGATCTGAGTATCATCGGCATACATGTGGAAGGAGATGTTGGCCGTGCAAAGAATTTTAGCTAAAGGTTCAAGGTAGAGATTGAAGAGGGTACAGGACAGAGTAGAGCCTTGTGGACACCAATTGATATCGGGGAGGGAGCAGATAGGTTGCTGTTGTCTAAGAATCTCCGGGTGCGGTTCTGGAGAAAGGAACCAAACCATTTGATGACGGTACCTCCTAGACCCATCCTGTGTTCATGGGGTTCAAGATGTTTCTCTTGGTTGACTGGTGAGAGGCGGAGGGAAGTTTAAGATGGTATTAGGTTCATTAACTAGAGAGTTCATTTTGGTTGTAAAGAAGGAGTAGAACTCATCACAGGTTATTAGGGATTTTGTTGTTTCTTTGGAAGACTTAGCTAACTTGTTAGATTGAAGTTTGACTATTTCAAAGAGTTTGCGGGGTCTGTTCTTGGTGTTTTCCAGTTCTGATCTGAACAACTCTTTTTTAGATATGAGGATTTTCTTGTTGAAAGTATTTCTTGCCTGACGGAGAAGTTTAAGTTGGGAGGCTGAGAAGTGCTGTCTCCATTTTCTTTCTGTAAGTCGAAGAGCTCTCCTTTCGCTTTTATGGGGTCCGATGAACCTGGGGTTTTCGTCTTTGATTTGGGACCTTTTGATCTTTAAAGGGGCCAGATCATCTATTATGTTAGACATAGTCGAGTCGTAGTGCTCTGTGAGGTTGTTGACCTTAGATAGATTTAGAAGGGGGGATTAGGTCATTCTCGCAGCGAGCAGTCAGCTTCTCCAGGTCAAGGTTCTTAGTGTCTCTGAGCCAGCATTTCGGTTTCACTGGTTGCCCAGGTCTTTTCATGCGGTAGTCAGGTCAGGTAGTCAGTCACATGGATCAATTGAATTCAGCCTGACCGCCGATGCCTTAGCGATGATCCAATTCAATGTGACGCCTTTCGAGTGGGTTGGAAGGGAGCAGGCCTGGGTGAGTGAATGGTCAGCGAAGAAGGCTTTGATAGCGTTGACCTGGGAATCATTGGGTCATTCCAGTACAGATTAAAGTCACAGAGGAAAATGTCATTGGAGTGAGGGGAGACGTTAGTGGTAATGATTCCCATGAGGAGATCCATGAATGTGTCCTTCTTGCCGGGGGTGGTAGAAGATGTGCAATTTGCACAACTGAGTAGTGTTGTTGCAAATGGAGAGAGCAAGATATTTGCAGGAATCCGTGGGGTCTGCATGGAGGTCTGTAACAAGGAGGTCAGAGCTGTAGATGCAAGCACTGCTCCCCACTTTTTTTATTTGTCTATCAAGTCTAACTATGTTATACTTTGGCGGGATCAGTAAGTCAAGGTAAGGAGATGAAGATTCATTGAACCAAGACTCGGTTAGGATAGCTACATAGTTTTATGGCTTAGGATGAGGGCGGCGATGTCAGAGGCATATCTTGCAGTTAAGAAGGAGGCCAGAGAGTGAAGCATCCGGACAAATGTTGTAAGAAGGGGAGGATAGGGGTACTTGTGTTACGTTGTTGCTGTTTACTTTTCAATTACAGAGAGATGATAATCTATTGGTGTTAAATGAGACAGTGGGAATCAGGTAATCAACGTTCTTGTCAGGAGGACGGGGGCACCAAGGGAGGTCATGTAGGATAAGAGGAGGGCTAGAGTTTCCTCCTCCGAGAGGTAGTTGGGATGTTAAAATGGATACTGCCCTACATGGGTAGCTTAATGACATTGTAATCAGTTGTATTCTTTTACACAACTTCGATCTGCATTTACTTTGTTATCATCAAATTAAACCAGATACAAACTAGACAATGTCCTAACTCAAGACAAGGTAACATATGACATACCTTCTTTAAACACTATACTACCAGTATTATTAAATGCTGAATCTAAACTTAACCTTTTGATTTATGAATCGCAACAGCATATGCTAGAATAATTGGAAACTGTTGCTGTCTAACAGATAAATCTTCACATGCTGTAGATTTTCCAATTTGTTTTGCATTGTCAATCTGATCAAATGTAATTACAAGGTAATCCACCTCATTGCTATTAGGAAAATTAATAATATTATCAACTTTACCCATAGCACCATTAACCAAACCTTCTTCAGCATTTACATTGTGGCACAAAATCTATCTGCAGTGTTTGCATACACTTAAACATGTCTCCAATCCTGCAGTTTGTGAAGCAAATTTCTCTAATGAATCCAGCTTTCCTTGTAACTTTTCATTTAGCAATACAGTGATACTTTGGTGTTCCATTTTATCTATTGCCTTCAATTGCACAATTTCTTCAACTTCAATTCAAGCTATTCATCGTTGAAAGATGCACACTCCTCCAGTGTAGGCATTAGACACAGAATATATTTACTTTCTTGTATAAAACTGAACATTAGTTCTGCCAATGTTTTCATTGTTGGCTAAAACAATGTAAAAAGACAATTTCTAGAACACACCTTTCCTCTTTTGAGAAATCACCTACTCTAGAATCCTTTGGAATATTTCCATATTCAATGTCAGATGCTTGTCTCATATTCCTAATTATTTTTTTGTATTGGAGATGTAACCAAATATTCACATTTCCAATGCCTCCCAAAGAATTCTTACTTTCATCATGTAGCAGTGTTTTGAACACAGGCAGACTCTTCACAGTTGTAAGTTGCAGCTGATCACGAAAACGTTTTCCTACAAATAGAACATCCTAATCCGTTCTCAAAACAGCTGGCATTCTCAAATGCATGAAGGTTAGAATTAAATTTGAGGCCATGCTCAGCTCATCGATGATCAAAAGTTTCAACTTTTTAAACACTCATGACACATCATGACAAGCTTCACCGGATAACTTTTGTTATTTTGTTTTGTTGCATTG
Organism: Lissotriton helveticus; assembly: GCF_964261635.1. Taxonomy (NCBI): domain Eukaryota; kingdom Metazoa; phylum Chordata; class Amphibia; order Caudata; family Salamandridae; genus Lissotriton; species Lissotriton helveticus. The sequence goes on from NC_136073.1 coordinate 202,748,344, forward strand.
TTACGCTGTCAGCATCAGAAGAAGATGAAAAGTAGTACCTTCAATATTGTGTGCTGCTAGTCTAGTAGGTACGATAACCACACATGATAAATTACAGTCTGTAGTCTTCTGCAGAAAAGCAGTTAGAACATGTATTAAGAACCCTTTACAAGTAACAGTTTGACCACTCACATACACCATGTAAATGTTGAACATGCACTCTCTTTCTTGTCATGAAGCAATCCATGCTCAACTGTAGATTTCACATCCATATATATGCCCATCGATTTGCTCATCATTTAGTAGTCCAACTAAATCTCCCAAATTTTCTGTTGTGCTTGCTGCATTGCAGTCTCCACCTCATTCATTGCAATATCAACCTCATTTTCTATGATTGGTTCTCCAAGTGGGTTTTGACTTTGAGGACCTGAACTTTTTCTGCTTTGTGAACTTTCGGCTATCTCAGCAGCAATAATATCTTCCTGTTAAATTTCATCATTCAACATTTACAAGTAGTTTGGAAATACAGAGCACTCAATGCTATCATTTGCATCATTGAAGGAGTCTTCATAGCAGTCAAACTCTCCTAGTACTTCTGTTTCAGAATGCCAGGGTTTAAACAGCTGCAAGAGTGCCAAATAGAAAAGTTCTCTCAACTTAGTTTTCTAAGGCTAATTAGACTGACCTTGCTATGTCGTACCAAACACCCATTGCAACCAACTACTGTAAATTTGTCTTCATCTACGGTTCTGTGACATTGCTTCTGTCTGTGAAGTACTGCAGTACTTCATATGGGCAGGCATTTTCTAGATGTACACTCCGTTTTGGATAGTAAGTATCCAACATGTTTGTTTTCACAATGCCTGTAGTATCTAGCTCAAACTCTACAAGACATTCAATTTCTGCAAAAGATTTCAAAACCTGGTTTTGACTTGCTGCTAGGCCTAGACTCACCCAAACAATACCTTTCAACTTAGAATATTATCTAGCAGAACTCAACTGATCACAGTATTCATAGGATCCAATTTCCCTGTAAGAAAGCATCTACAAACTAGAACTGTACAATTGTTTTGTTAGAGACGTTTCAACAGAAATCTCTTTCCACATATCTTTAATCTCCGTCTTCTTATATTTGTTTATGTATTAAGTAAAATAACATGCAACAGCTATAGAGTTGACTGCCATAAATTGAATATCCATTTCAGGATTTCACAGTTTCAAAAACGCAAGATTATAGTTATTAAAATATTTTGAAGGCACTGTTCTTCTGGGGTTGTATGTGTTTTTAGGTGATTTATGAGTATGTGTATGCCTCATTGCAGACATAAAACTGCTCACTCTTACTTTTGAAATAACAGGTCTTGGAAATCCAAAACAATATTTTATATAAAATGTTCCTTTTGCTCTCTACCTCCGCTGACAGTACTTTCCACATCTATGTGATTGGAAATGCAGTACTGACATCTTTAGGCATTTTCATGAAATTCTTTTGTAAGCAACATCAAATATTCTCCTGTATGAAAGAAAAAATAGACTTATTGGTGTCTGTTCCAATATTGAGATGCATCTTTTACCCACAACAGCATGTGAATAGGAGGAGCACCTCTTGCTGGGTCCTCATTTCACCAAAAGATTTTGCAACTGAAGGACAGCATACCTTGAAATCTGTGGTTAAAATACCTACTAACATTTTAAGGATCGAAAGATCAAAGTTCTCCTGGTGTCTTCAATTCTATGCATTTAATGTTAGAGTTTGCTTCTCATAAAAAGTCATGTAAATCATCCTGTGCATACTCTGCTCAACTCAGGGTTACAAACCAGGTTGGTGCACCTACATTTCGCAACATACACTTCCGCTCAACACGACAATGATACCAATACTCATTGTTCCAAACGTTGGCAAACGTTGGCATGCCTTCAAATTTATCACATTTTAATCCAGCTTTTCATCTTTTCCTGCATTTTTTCAACAAATTCTTTTACAGACATATTTTGTAAATGAACTCCTGTCTTTGGAATATGGTTAACAGCATGTGACAGTCCAGAAAAATCACTTTCAAATTAGAGATAGAATACATATGGAGTACTATGTCACAAACTGGGATCCTCTGAATATAATCTTGTTGACCTATACTCAGCTGCAGGTACATGCATAGGGCAATCATTATACCGTCCACCCACTTAAGTTGGAAATAGTTGAGGAAAATATCGAGCTTCTAAACATTTCTCCCACACACTCATTGGAGCTCCTTTTGCTTGTTTCATCTGATGCAGTTCAATAGCATCACCCATAACCTCTTTTGAATGCAGTGGATGGATACTATATGGGCCTGAAGCCACTTGATGGGATGGGTTCTAATCTGATTTATTGGCAAGGTATGAACATCTAGAGATGGATCGTATGTGATAACAAGCCATAATAGCCAAGGACTAATAATGAATCATTTGGACTATGGAAACGCGTTGGTGTCCTCAATCAATGAATGCCTTCTCACTCGGCTTCAGACTATACAGAACACCGCGGTTAGGCTGGTTCTCAATCTTCCGCCCAAATCCCCTTCGGCCCCCAGCCTAAGATCTCTACACTGGCTTCCTATCAGAAAGCGGATTCAATTTAAAATGCACTGTCTAATACATAAAAACATGTACGGTATCGGCCTGGCATATTGGTCCAAAAAACGATGCTGGTACCAGCCCGGTAGGTCCCTTAGATCTAGTAATGAATCATTACTCACACCTCTCAAAATTTGCGCCGTCAGAAGTGGAGGAATATCCTTTTCCTTTCTTGCCCCCACTTTTTGGAACAAACTTCCTAGAAATCTACGCACAATCACTGATCACAACGGCTTCCACAAGAAGCTAAAAACATGGCTATTTGACAACTAATCAAGCAATCTCTCAGAGCTCTCTGCAAGCGCCATGAGACTTTCTTTCGAGTCATATGCGCGCTGTACAAATATCCCTGATTTGATTTTTTTTTTATTTGATTTGCCTTTTGTGTGTTACCAGTCCACTTCTCAGATACTTTGATATAAATGGGAAGTTTTACCTAATTTTTATTATTTTGAATTTCATTATTAAAACTTACAATTACAGTAAATGTGATTATATAAATTGATAATAATTATAATAGAAATTATGTTTATATTAAGTACACCACGTAAAATGTATAAATGTTTAAGAGCTAGTTGTGAATCACTGTGCATCATCATAAAGAAGACTGAAACAAGCTCAATCCTGTACCTCTGATCCCAAGTGTATATTTCATTTATGGTCAAATGTCTAACAGGGATATGCTGACAAGCCTGCAGGACTATTCATCATGGAAAACGTTGTTAGAGGCAGCCCAAGTAAGGAATCACATTCCACTGTTAGACATTGCACGAAATATGGAAAGCAACATGGTACCCCAAGTATTTTAGCATAGGAAGTACAGTAGCCTGTTTACTATGAAGAGAGATTTACAGACTATTAAGCGAAAAGCTGAAGCAAGTGTCAGTGATGATGCTGGAATGTGAGTAAAGGCTAAAGCAGAAGAACATCATTAAAGTCAAACATCATGAAATCAGACAAAGCACTATTTGGTTGAATCATTGTGACAGCACAGAATGTGAACCTTCAAATGGTGGATGTACTCTCTCATCTCTTAGGACCTTTAACAAGGGCTTTAGCAACTCCAGATGGTATGTTGCAAAAGATAAAAAAAGCTGTTTTAGCAACATACTTGCAGAAAAAAGTTACCCCTGCTGAGAAAATACTTGGAAATTCAGCCACAACGGTTGATGGTATGGTTCTTGTTCAGAGAGTTAAAGGAGAGGAATCAAACTTTGGTGAGGTGGCTATGTCTGTCTTGTCCATGGCTTTGCCAGAAGGAAATTGGGGTCAAAGAATCAATGTTGTGTTTGATACGTACAATGAGGCAAAAGGACACTTCACAGGAAAATCAGAAGACTTCGTGGCAACGCACTAACAACGAGTAAAGGTGTAAATCTACAAATCAATCAGTTAAGGTGGAAATACAAACAGGAAGTATGGACTGCAAAGAATTTGCATCAAAAAAACATTTGGCTAAAGCTGCAGCAGACCTGTAAGTCAAATAATAACAAGAAGTTCTGGGCAGAAATAAATAATATAGCAAATGGCTCCTTCCGTCACCACAGTGCAAACATCCATGAGGCAGATTGGATAGCCCAATTATGTAGCTACTGACAAACATTTGTATGCCCAGTGCCAATCAAAAAGCAACCATGTAGAAATTGTCTCTGAGGGTAACTGGATTGAAATTACCCAAGTTGAAACAGTTCTAAACAAACTTAGATCCAGTGTAGCCCCTGGCCAAATGGCTTGCCAAACAATCTTTTTAATCACGCCTTTCAATCAAACAGCATACCAGCATCATGGAGAGGCAGAGTTCTGCCCCCGATTTTCAAAGCTGGCATCAGATCAGACCCGGCAAACTACATATTAATTGCCGGGTCAAGTATAATCTGTGGTGGGGATTTTAATTGCAAATATGAACCCAAGGTGGGAATGAATGACCTCTTTGAAGATCAAGAAATGGCATATAGAATTCCAGTCCAGATTCTTCTAGAGAAGTAAAATGTACGGTCGCGGCAGTCCAAATTATGACAGTAATGGTGGGACATGAGTTACCGGCATGTAACGGGCGCCCTTCGTCAGATAGACCTAGCGGCCCCACATTCTGTAGAGGCAGCACATATAGTCAGATAGATTATATTATAGCTTCTATGAATCTGTGGCACATTACCATAAACTTAAAAATTGGCAATAGAATAGAGAGCGACCATTACCCTCTAGAACTTGTACTAGAAAGCCATATTTTTAAATCTACTGAGGTATTGGTGGAGGGGAATACCCAACCAATTGGTGATTTAAGAATAAGCAATAATAGGCGTGCACTGAAATGGCCCTATATATTGACTAAAGACACCACAATGATAAATATATATAATACTTTCTCCAAAATAGTTAGCTCATTTTATGAATTAAGAAAAGGGGATGATGATGTGCTAAAACTGCATCATACTTTGGTCGAAGCCCTCCATCCATTGCTGACAAAGTTATACAAAAAGGATGATGGAGGCAGTAATAACTTAAATAAGACGGCCAACCCTTGGTTTAATAAAGAAAGTAGAAGAGCAAAGTTGGAGCTAATTCAGACAATTAAAACAAAGAGCGATATAGAAATTAGCATAAGTAGGCACAAATATAAAAGGCTATTAGTGGAATTAAAAAAAGCCTGGGACAATGATATATGGACGGATTTAATTATTGCTGCTAAATCTAAAGACCAGGTAGCCTTTTGGAGCCTATTCGCAAAGGGAAATAGGTATGGGAAAAGTCCCAAGGACTTTTTCCTTGATGAGAAAACCTGGATTGACCATTTTTTCTAATCTCTACGAAGAGAGCAGCAATGGTATACCTGTCACAAGGAATGTCATAGAAGAAGAAATATCTACTGACTCAGAATTGCTCTTTAGTTTAGAGGAGTCAAAAAAAGCAATAGCAACTATTAAGCCAGGGAAGGCCCCAGGCCCGGATAAGATTCCAGGTGACCTGTTAAAGCACGATTTAGAAGTTTGGGGCCCTTATGTTAATTTCTTATGCAACTCAATAGCGGCTGGGACGCCGATCCCGACACATGGAAAGGGGCAGAGATTGTGACCATTTTTAAAAAAGGAGACCGTCACAACCCAGCCAATTATCGCCCTATCAGTTTAATTGATATTTTACAAAAAGTATATGCTCGGCACATTTTAAATAGATTATTAGAGTGGATGGATGAGGAGGACATTTTAACAAAGTATCAAGCAGGGTTCAGACCAAAAACAAGTACTGTTGATCAAGTTTTTAGGTTCTTGTGCATTTATTGGAACTATGTAGTGTTTAGGGAGGGCAGCCTATATATAGCTTTTATAAACTTAAGAGCTGCATTCGACCTAGTTCCCCGTTCCCAATTATGGACTACACTTAAGGAAATCGGGGTACCATCAGAGTTACTTAGGCAACTAATTAGGCTACACACAGGGAACTATGCAATGGTAAAATGGGGACCAAAGGGAGAATTAACTAAACCAATCCCGGTGAGAAGAGGAGTTAGGCAGGGGTGCGTACTGGCACCAACCCTCTTCTCACTCTACGTAAATGATATCCCCAAGTTCCTTCTAAATTGTAAGCATGACTCTCCACACCTTGGGGATGAAGCCGTTCCGGCTTTATTATTTGCCGATGACACCATTTTAATCTCACAAACACCCAAGGGATTACAATGTTTGGTGGATGCCTTTAATAGCTACTGTGTATATATAAAGGCCTTGAAATAAACCCATCTAAAACTAAATATATGGCTCTGAACCCCCACAAGTCTTTAAAAAAAAAACTTGTTTTAAATAACAAGCAACTAGAATATGTTGAAAGTTTTAATTATCTGGGAATTACTTTGGAAAGCAAAATGGCTTGGAAGGGACAATTAGAAGAAAGCAGGATAACGCTACTCCAGAGCTCGATCCCCATATTAAAGAAGCTAAAACTAGTACTTCAAAAGCTGTTTCACCAGCTTTGGAAGTATATAAATTTAAAGCCCAATCGGCAGCACTTTATGGGGCCGAGATTTGGGAATCTCACTGTAAAAAAAAATTCGAGCGGGAGGAAAATAACTACTTTAGACATTTGTTAAACCTTCCAAATAGGGCACTTTTGTTGCCAGTAATTATGGATTTGAATATTAAACGCACAGATCTTTGTGCTGTACTAACACCACTATTGTTCTGGATAAGGATCTGGGTGACCCCAGAACTAATCCACTATAAAGCTGGCCTGGAGGAAATTACAAAGGTGAATAGACCGAGAGATATCCCATGGCTGAAACATGTAATGTCCTGGATGCAAAACTTAGACTTGTCCCACTATTGGAGTGACCCTCAAAAACGTACACCACCTTGTAAAAATAATCTAAAACTGACTTATTGGAGTTATATAGCTAACAATTTGCTAAACAGTGCCACTTGGGTTCTCTAACTATGAGGTTTTTAGCATTTAAAGATGTTGCTATTCGAGAACCTTTTTTAGGTGAGATAGAACCACCATTAGCAAAATCGTTATTTTTACAATTCAGGTACGGAATTTTGCAAATAGGTGCTAATACATCTAGCTGGAACAGAGAAAATGGAAAAAAGGGAAGTGATCTTTGCCCCCTATGCATAAAGCCAGCAAGGGAAAATGATGTGCACATATTATTTTTCTGCGCAGCATATATCACTGCGAGGAAACGTTGGATCAAACCCCTTTGCAGACTCTTAGGCACCAGGAGTTGTAGTAACGCGTTACATATTTTAAGAAGTGACTCTTCGCAAAAAATAGTTTTTGCTATAAGTAGATTCTTATTCAATGTATTTTTGACAAGGAAGAGAAAGGGCTTAAAGCTATAAACGGAAAACAAGGAAAATTATTGCTTTACAGTTCACAACATAGGCCAAGATAAGCATTTGCACTTTCAAATGGTTAAGATTGTATGACTCATCCGTCCTATTCTTCTTTTTCTTTTTGCATACTTTTAATGATGTGAAGGTTTTATAATTTTGTAAATAGATAGCCAGCATGTTTTTTAATGTTATTTATGGATTAGATAGGTTTTATGGCGAAGCTGAGGTTGTGTATTTTAAATTTTATTGTTAAAATTAAGATTGATCCCTGTCCCTTGTGTCCTACCCGCCTTTGATTATATACGAAATTATGGAGGAAATATTGAAAATGTAATGTCTTTTTTTAATCAAATTGTATCTTTTATGGTTATATGTTGACCGAAAACAAAGATTAAATGAATGAAACATGTTAATTGCTATTATTGATGTAGAAGCCAAACTAGATGCATGAAACCTCCTTATCGACCTCGAAGAATTGGTCTCTTCCAGCAAGATCCTTCCAATTTCACAAACAGGTTTCAGACCCGGCACAAGCAACAATGTGTAACCTCCTGGACCTGAATCTCCTTGTTGAAAAAGCGCAGGGAAAGTCCATCAAACTGTACACGTGTTTCGTCAACCTGAAAGCGGCATTCGACATGGCACCCATAGATCTCCTAAGGCAAAATGTGGAAAATGTGGGTATGATGCCTCGGCTACTAAGAGCTATAATCAATTTGTACTCATCCACTTGGGTCCAGATAAAATTATGAAATGGAAAAAGAACCACACCAAGTATACCAATGCACAAAGGCCTAAAACAAGTGTCTGTGCTTGCCCCCAGCCTATTTAACATATTTACAGCAGATCTAGATTAAATGGCCTACAGAAGTTCCAAGTGACCCTCCAAAGCTAGCACACTGCCAAGTCAGAAGTTTGCAGTATGCAGATTCAAATTAAATTGTTATTCCACAAAGATATACATTGCAAATTCTAGCCACTTTCCTCTGTTTTCTTCTTCAGTTTTTAAAGACACATCAACATCTTGAATTTAGCCTTTGTAGTGGGGGTGCCGACATCAAATACAAACATAGTTTAGTTTCTCTGTAGAAACTGCATTAAACTTTGAGTTTTCTTTTCTAAACGTATCAGTACTAATATCTGTGTTTTGTTCATCTACACCTGAACATACCCAATTCCTCATTTTGCCAAGACTGCATTTCAAGACCAATAAAAGTTGAATGAATATCTTCACAAACTTTTTCAACCTCTGATACTGCACCATATAGAAGTGCTTTATCCATTTCTCTTAAACACAATGCAGGACGTTTGCAAAGTAAAGTCTTCTAACTAAATGTCGCATCTTTGAAAGATGAACAGCTAAATCGAAAATGATCAAAAGTACTTTGGCACACTTTCCTGGATAGACACACCAATGAGGCTCAGTACTAGGCATATGCTTCCTTTCTCCTTTGAAAATTTAGCAAAATTACTTCTATTAATAAACCCATTTTTTGGGTGTCTTTTTTCATAGACAACACTGTTTTATTCAGTGTTCTAATTCTGTTTAGTGTCAAATAAATAGTTTGCTCTTCAGAGCACACACTTTTTCAACCACACTCTCAACATATTGATTTTGCTTTAATGCTGCCCTTCTCTTCTTATACTGCTTCATCTTTTGTACCAAATTCTGTATTGCCCTACCTCTAAACTTTCTAATTTCTTGAAAGTGTTTCTGCCTCCTTGTCAATATAGGTGTTTTTCTATTTAAAAAATTACTTTTAATTTAACTTACTGCTTCTTCGTTCTGAGCCAATTGTAAACTTCGCTTTTTATTTATAACATTTTCCACATTTTTCTATTTCCCATATACTGTTTTAACAAACTCCTTAGTACTCTTAACAGAAACTCCTTTTTTTCCAATACTTTCACCATATCAAATTACTCTTACTTTCAAGCAGATCGGTCCGTTTCCTCTGTTTTCTTCTCCTTTCTGTCTTTTTTAGCATTATAAATCCTCCTTTTAAACACAAGTAGATATCTGAAAAGCAATACATACTATTAAATTACATAGTATAAGCAAGTGAGTAACTAGATAAGTGGTTATGTCAGTGCGCAAGACACTGTGTATGTGTCTCAATATGGGTGAATAAATGGTAATATAAGTAGCTGTAAGTGAGGGTGACTTGGTATGTGAGTGGTTGAGTACATATGTGAGTGACTGTATCAGAGTCTCTGTGCGTGTGCCACTGCATTTGTAAGTAGCTGTCACGGTGTGCGACTAGGTGTGTTAGTGACTTTATGGGTGTGTAATTGGGCATTTAATTGGCTCTATGAAATGCTACTGACTGTGTTAATGAGTGTGTGGGTGTACAACTGTTTTCCAATGTTGCTCTGTTACTAGCGGATATATAAGTGCTGTGCGGGTGTTTGAGTGGTTGTGTAAGTGCCTCTGTCGCTATCTGACAGGGTGTGTGAATGGCTGTATAGTTTTCTAAATGGGTATCTGGGTGGCTGTATGGGATGGTGACAGGGTGTATACCTTGGTGTATGGGTTTTGAAAAAAATCTGGACTTTTGTTGCAGTTACCCTACCCCACCCCACCCCACGTTTTGTCTCTTTTTTAGCCACTGATGCTGAGTTTTGACTCTGACCAGACTCAGTAACAGCACACCTTCCCTAAAATAGGGTGTTGTCTAATTGTGCTACAATTGGTAAAGGACATTTGCACCCCTGTAAATTTCTTAGTAAATGGTACTCCCGGTTCCTAAGGCAGGGGTACTAAAGAAGGTCCCTAAGGGCTGCAGATAGTTCATACCACCCTAAGGGACCCACATACAAATTCCACACAGACTGCCATTGCAAGATGCATGATATGATGCAAACCATGAGTGAAAACATAACATGGCACATTCCTGTGTGTCATGCCAAAGACATTGCATCTAATATATGTCACCTCTACAGCAGGCCTTTGAACCCCAAGGCAGGGGGCATTATATTTTATGTGAAGACATATCTCAATGAGCAGATATGCCCCTGTGATGTCTAGTTCAATTGCGAGATATTGCAAGTGAGCAGGGAAGCCATCTTAAGGTATGTACTGGGCACTGGTAAAAACGTGATCCCCAGTTGCAAAATGGCTTCATTGAAACATATGGTGTTTGGTATCAAACACCTCGTATTAGTAAACCCACACTGATTCCATTGATGGATTCAAGATCCAAGTCTCCAAGAAACCCATAGGCCCTCTGATGATTCGCCAATTGCCTGAAGAAACTCCCTTGGAGTAGAAGAGATACTCCCCTGCAGCTGCAGACACCAAAGACGCAAGGTGTGGTCCACTGAGTTGTCGCTCCTCGGCCAGTCAGATGCAGGAGCTACCCAGGAAGAAGAGCCCTGTGCTCCTGAAGGTCAGATCTGTCCAACCACAAAGTGAGAGAATACCAGAACCAACTGGAGATGCACAGGACCAATACCCGAGGTAATAGACCCCTTACAGTAGCCAAGGCTAGGTGTGCCGTGTCCAAACACTAATGTAGAGGAAGCGTGACTTGCACATCGAGGGACTTCAAGGACAGTGAGAGCCACATCAAGAGTGGCCCAGCTGTCCTGTTTGCCCCTCTTCTGCAAAACAAAGACTAAGCCATAAGTCTGTGACCACTGTCACCTGATGTCTCAAGGCACTTGTGCTCCCGCACTCCAGAGCTCAAATCTAAGGGAGGTGATTGTGCCAACAGGGTCCTCAGACCCACAAGAGCTAAGCCCATGCTTGTGTTTGCCCAGACTAGACTTCAAGTCTTAGCCTGCAGCCTCTCTATGCAGGCCCTCTCCAACAGCATGAGACTCAAGCCCCATTTCCAACATCAAAAGACACCACTGCAACCAAGCCCCACAGCCCGAGGAGAAGGGAACCAAGGGTGACCCTGTGTGCCTGAGGATCCCAAGGGTTGAGCCCCCTGTGGGTTCTCCAGGACTGGTCCCCGTGTCCCTACTTGCAGCCTCTTTTGTAAAAGGACAGTTCTCCATTAAAGTGAAAAGGACACCCACGCTGTGACACACCTCTGTACCTAGATCCTTAGAGAGGTTTCCGGCGCGACCTGTTGGTGTGCCCTTCGACTTTGTCCCATTTTCACTTTACGTTCTGATGAATAGTCCCATAAGTAGCTGCTAAGTGCCCAAATACAATACATGTTTTTCGACCATAGGATAACATTACTGATCCCGAAATTGCACTGTGTCCATTTTTGAAAACTGTAAAAATTAATAATTCGAAAAGTACCAATGATCTTGGTATCTACGTTTATATAAAGGTATGTGTTATTTTTATAAATTGGTGTCAGATTTCTTTATGGAGTGTGTGTCGCAATTACTGCTTTTGTGTGTGCAGTAAATGCTTAGCACTACCATCTGATATCCCTAACTTCTCGTCCACACTACCACAGAAGAGAGAATTTGGGGACTAATTTGTGCATCTGTAATTTATTTGGGGCTTGCCTGGACTCTTCACACAGTGTATAGCGGGCGTGGCGCGGGCGCGCCGAAGTCGCGCCCAAGCTAAGCCCATCTGCGCCCGTCCGCGCCTGGACCGGGCCTAGGGCCACCCCCCTCGGACCCACTCACTCCAACTCCAAAGCCAGTGTAAGCATCAAAAGTTACTCATCTGCACAGCTAAAAGCACTCAACACCGGTGCCAAGGAAGTGCATTGTTACCCTCTGTCGCTTGCTACTACACATTCACCGGGGTCAGCTCTATGTCCTACATGCTCCTTTGGCCTCCCTACTCCTTGCTCCTCTTCCATCTCAGCCCTTTCCACTATCGTGCGGCGCTCAGTAATGTGCGCTCCCTCCCCAGACACAATCTGGATATTCAGGAGCTCATCACCAACCAAGATCTAGATATACTGTTTATAACAGAGACCTGGGGCGATGCCTCCTCCGGCCCGGACTTCTGTTCTGCTACCCCAGAGGGCTACTGTGTCTCCAGACAGGATAGACCCACCGGGAAGGGTGGCGGGCTAGCTGTTATCCATAAAGCTCTTTACGCCTCAAAAAAATAACCACTCCATCTTCCATACTGCGAGGCTTTTACCTACTCCCTCTCACTCAACAACAATCAAGTCTTTAGAGGCACCCTTCTCTATCACCCCCCCCCCGGCTCCAGTAAACACTTTCTCTCAGCCTTCAACTTGCTCATTGAGCCTCTTGTGAAAACCTCGCATTACACCATGTTAGGAGACTTTAACTTCTATCTTGAATCCCCTAACGACATAGACACCATTAATATCATCACCGACCTGCAAGCGGTGTGACTCCATCAGATAGTGTCCTCCCTTACCCATAAAGCTGGCCACACTCTTGATGGACTGTTCACCAATGACCGCGACATCACCTTGCTAGCGGTCCTCCCCGTGAACTGGTCTGATCATGCAGTAGTGGTGTTTGCTATTAAGGCCCACAATCCTAATCCTCCACAGTTTAAGACCCATACTCCTAAAATCACCCGAGCATGGGACAACGCGGACATACCACTTCTCACCCAGACTCTTGCTAACTCCTTATATAAGGGCACCTCTAATCCAGCCATAGCATCAAACCTCTATTAGGACTGGATCCAGGATGCTTGTAATCTCGTAGTACCTACCAAAGCGACCTTTCCCAACCGCACTACGCCTTCCGCCCCTTGGATTACCAAGGATCTTAGACTCCACAGACAGAATTGCAGAAATCTGGAGAGACATTGGCGGAAGCATTATAACCCTCAGGAAAAACAAACCTATAAGGATGCATTGTCCATATATAAGCGCTCGATCACTTCTCAAAAAAGGATCTTTTACCTCGCTCAAATTGAGGCTGCCCAGAACTCTGCCAAGAAATTCTTCCAGGTAGTCAATACCCTGTCTACTCCAAAAATATGCGAAGTAACAGAAGTATCCCAAGATCTCTGTAACTCTCTTGCGGACTTTTTGGCAACCAAGGTCACGAAGATATACTCAGCCTTCACCACCTTTCCTCACCGCAACGCTGCTAGCCCTTGTCTCCCCCCTACGCCTTGCCCTCCCTTGTTCTCCAACTTTCACAATGTTTCTCCGGAACAAATTAGTAAACTAATCGTGTCCACCAGGTCAGGATTTCCCTTAGATCCCTGTCCACAGTCCATACTCAAACTGATGCCAGAAGTTATTACACCTCCGCTTATGGATATTTTTAACTCCACATTCCTCACTGGGTCCTACCCCCCCGTCTGGAAAAAAGCAGTAATAAAACCGCTTCTCAAAAAGCCTTCCCTTGATCCCACTGCGTTAGCTAACTATAGACCTATAGCGTGTCTTCCGTTCCCCGCCAAGATCTTAGAAAATCTCATGAATAAACAGCTATCAGAGTATATCCATCAAAACCATTTGTTAGATGACACCCAATTTGGTTTCAGGCAAGGCCACGGGACTGAAACGGCCTTGGTAAAAGCAACGGATGAAATCAGGGCAATTCTTGACCAAGGTGGATCGGCGGTGCTCATACTGCTAGATCTCTCCGCCGGATTCGACACGGTCGATCACTCCACCTTGATCGACTGTGTCTCGACCTTAGGTATCAACCATTTGGCAAAGGATCTCCTCGCGTCATTTCTTTTCAATCGCACTCAAACAGTAAAACTGGGCGCTCTCTATTCGCCCATCTTTACTCTCCCGTGCGGGGTGTCCATGGGATCCTCGCTAAGTCCAACGTTATTTAATATATACATATCGGACTTGGCGAGGGTAATTAAATCATACGGCCTGAGTTTAACCACCTATGCCGACGACACCCAGCTGGTGCTGGCTGTGCATAAAGATGGGGCAGCAGTTGCCTCCAGATTTCAGGAGGGCATGCTAGCTATAAGCACCTGGATGTCATCAAATCGCCTGAAATTAAATTCTCAGAAAACAGAGGTCATGACCTTAGGCACCTTATCCCCTGCTTGGTCTGCCACCTGGTGGCCCAACGAAATGCCCCCCCCACTCAACCGGTGGCCAAGGTCAGACACCTCGGAGTAATGTTCGATGATAAACTGCTATTTCATCATCATGTAAACAATGTGGTATCATCCTCCTTTTACACACTAAAAAAAATCAAGAAGATAATGACATTCCTGCCGGCTCCAACAGGAAAGACCCTCGTTACCACTTTAGTTTTCTCTAAGATGGATTATTGTAATGCCCTCCTTCTCAATGCTCAAGAGAAGGTCCTGAACAAGCTACAGTCCGTTCAGAACGCGGCAGCCAGGATCTTGCTCGGTATCCCCAAACACAACTCCATCACCACGGCCATACTGCATCTTCACTGGCTGCGTGTCAGAAACCGGATCAAATTTAAGACACTCTGTATTGCTTACAAAGCCATTCATAAATCAGGCCCTCAGTTCTTCATAGACGCTTTCTGTATTTACGCCCCTACCAGGTCCCTCCGCTCTTCTACTGCCTCCGCCTACCAGTCCCACGCACAAAAACTTCCTCTTGGGGGGACAGACGCTTCTTAGTAGCCACGGGCAGACTCTGGAACACCCTTCCCCTCTCCAACAAAATCAGCCCCACCCTCGCAATTTTTAGGAAACAACTGAAGACCCGGCATTTTAATCAATAAGCCCTCCCCAGCGCTTCCTCGTCTGGAACCACAGTCCTATGCGCCGAGACACCCTAGGGTAGTTGTGCGCAATACAAATCACCCAAACATAAACATAAATATACTTCTTTTTGGTCCACTATATAAAGAGCCAGCTTCCTACAAGTGTGTAGGTGCATGTGTAACTCACTGTCTCAGTGCTGGGCACTTGAATAGTTGTATTGTGTGACTGGGTGTGACAGTTCTTCTATAGGTGTGTGATTGACCATGGAAGTGAAACTACAGGTGAGTACATGGGTGTGTAAATGCTTTTATGGGGGTGCGACTAAGTGTATCAATTACAGTCTGGCTATTTATCCCTCTGTGGGTATGTGACTGGAAGTGAATGTAGCTGTCTGGGTGTGTTAGTGGCTGTACGGATGTCTAAATGGCTATATAGCTGGCTCTATAGATTGGTAACTGACTGTATTAATTGCTGCTTGGGGTGGAACAATTTGTGCAAGTGGCTTAGTTACTAATGGATGCATAAGTGATGTGTCAGTGTGTGAATGTATGTGTAAGTACCTTTGTCGCTGCCTGACAGGGTCAGTGAGTGACTCTGGTTTTCCAACTAGGTATGTGACTGGCTTTATAAATGGATGACTGGGTGTATATATAACTGGATGTTTGGGGTGTAAGTGTGTATAAATTACTGTCTGAACACTGGTACATGAATAATTACATCAGTGTGATAGTGGATGTGACAGTATGTGTATGGGTGTGTGATTGATTATGCAAATGGTTGTGTAGGTGAGTAAATGGGTGTGTGAATATTTTTATGGGTGAGTGACTGTGTGTAACAATCACTGTCTGCATACATGTGCCTGTTTGGGTGTGTCACTGGATGTATAAGTAGCTCTCTGGATGTCTGACAAGGTGCATTGTTAATATATAAGTGTTTTCACTGGTATATAACTTGCTCTATGGATTGGTAGCTGACTGTGTTAATGGGTGTTTGGGTGTGCAATTGTTTGTGCAAGTGGCTCACTTACTATAATACATGTTGTGTGGGTATGTCTGTGGATATAAAAGTGCCTCTCTCGCTCTCTGCCAGGGTGTGTGACTGACTCAGTGGTATTCTAAATTGGTATGTAACTAGCTCTATGGGTGGGTGACTGATTGTGTAACTGAGTGTATGGTTGTGTAAGTGCTTGTGTAACTCACTGTCTGACTACTGGGTACATGAATAGCGGTATCGATGTGTGACTGCTTGTGGCAGTGCCTGTATGGATGTGTGAATGACTATGTAAGTAGATGTATAGGTGAGTAAATGTGGGTTTGTTACTGAGTATAAATAACTGTGTGGCTTGTGGAAGTTGAACATTTTTATGTATATTTAGCTTCATAATAACATAAAAATGTGCTTTAACGTTAACATAGGAAATGCGTGTCCATTTAGTAGTTAGAGAAAATGCATTTTACACAGAAATGCTGTCTAATTTTTTCCTGCAGAAGGCTCCCATTTCTGTTGTTCTTTCACCACTAATAATTATTCTTATACTTTACTGTCACTTTATTAACAATAAATGGTTCTCTTTAAATGCTGACTGAACGTTATCATTGAACTGCAGAACTTAACACCTTCGTAAAATGTGTTTTTTGCTGCAAAATGTATTTCTTTCCATGTCGCACCATATGATTTCATTGCATTAATATAGTTTTCTCTGCCACATGCTTAAAATGGACAAATATATTACTGAATAAAATGCTAGTTATTAATGTTTCATTTCATAGAGTAGACCATTGTTACACGATGGGACACTGAACAGCTGACAGAGTACGCTTGCTGCAGTTTCTCATGAGACCTTCCTAGATGTATCTTTTGTAACATTTTGTAGCCTCTTTCAAAAAGTAACATGTCGACGTTGAAGTTTACCATGTAAATCGAGGAAGAAGATGACAGACCATCAGAAGTTCCTTTACCATTGGTCACAGATGACTCAACATTTTGAGCTTGCAACAGGTTTTGTGCTCCTCTATATAGTACGTGCTCCTAGCTAGAGAGCTAACACATTCTGTGCACTCTTCCCTGCCATGCCCCTTAGCACTTTACTGTTCTACTCTCCTATCTTTATGCTGATCACAGCCACCTCTGTGATTATTTGCTTCTACCCATTTTTACGGTTGTTACAGCTAATGTTAGGCAACTCTGCCTAGTTTCTAGAACTACTTGTTATGGGAAGTTTGATCTTTCATAGCTATTAACCTTCTGCTAAATTTACATGTTCTTTTCCAAAGGAACTCTTTATGGGTTCTTACTAGGGTGGGTTAGGTCCTTTAGATTAAGATAGGGCCACATTCTTTTATGGAACACACTGTTATTTTGTGCTGTCTCTAATAACTATGTTTTAAATATTTCTGTAAACAGATTTATCTGACTAATCTGAATAAAGAACACAAATGTGAACTAATCTCTTTAATGAGAAATAAAGCTTTTAAAACTTCTTAAAACTTCTCATCATTGAATGAACATTAAATGCTGTAAATTGATGATTATTTTGGCACTGTATTCAGGTTGTGCTCCATTCTAATACGGTGGCAAATATTCATCCACCTAGAGAAGAAATATGCATGGAAACTGGAGTTTAACTTAGGAAGTCTTAAAGTGGAGCTGGTTATAAATGTTTTATAAGATTTACGACTTGCAGTTCACATCAGTAGTTGGTATATAAATGCTTTTGTGTGAGTGTAGCATAGTGTGTACCTGCCTGCCTGTGTCAGTGGGTACAAATTACATCCTTTTAAATTACATATCATAAGAACAAATCAACATCTAATTTCAAATATATTAATTCATAGTGGCTTAATAAAATAACTATATTTTTAGTATAGCAATTTCTCATTTTTGTTTGCTATTCACTTGTTTTTTCCTTAATGTCCTCCTCTAGCCTCCATTATATGTTGCCTTTTACTGTTATGTCTAGAAGCTACACATTTTCTTTCAGATTGTATACACTCCTGCATGTTGTTTTACATATGCTTTTTTATAGTGCACCCTAATTCACATTGCCTATAAAATCTTATTGCTGTTCTTTAACTTTTCTGTTAATATTGCTTAATATCTCTTTTCAGTGTAAATCACAAGACAGAAATCTAGTAATGCTCTTCCACTCTCAGTATCAAAGTACCAATAATGGCTGCCCATTGCACAGTTCTTTCACTTATACTCCTATCCTTAGCAGATCCCAGACTTACTTTTATCTTTTAATTTTGTTATACCACTTCTAAATGGTCACTGGTGTTTAACCTTGTCCATGACTTTTTTAAAGAAGCCCAATGTGGTCGATTTTTTTAGGCAGATCAGCGAATTCGCCTCGGCGCTCAGCATGGCCCCCAGTCTAAATCCTAAGTGGAAACACCGACCCACACAGAAACCCTTACAAGCATTTGATAATATTATGTTAATCCTTTTCAGTTATATATTACTTTTGAAAAAGTAGTCAATTATTTAGTCAAACACAATGTTTGTACACCACTCCACTTTTGACTTTCCCAATATGGTCTCTTCTGATCTCTTTCCCCGACACTCTTTTAGCTCTGTTTCCACAGTAACCAAGTTTCCAACAGTCACTGGCTACAATAGGTCAAAAGTGCACAAGACTTTCTCTCTGCAGCATACTAGCTTCACTTTAACTGGATCAGGTGTGGTTGAATGTTTGCAATTCCAAGCATATCTCATACCACATACGTTTTTATTTTTCCAAGGCCAATCACAAAGGTAGTTACTTTTTTTTGTGAAAATCACTACCTAATTTACTTTCCCTGCACATCTCAAACATCTAATAAAATATGTTAATTATTGTTTTAGGTGCTGGCCTCCTTTTTAACTGCCTTTCATCTTCAAATCTTCCTCATTCTGTTTCAGCCTTTTCCTTTGTGCTGCTCCTGCTTGTCTCCAAAATGGTCAGATTCTGGGTTTTGGGCCATAGTTTTATGTTTTGGGACAGAGAGCATTTAGAAAGAGTTGCATTGATAGGATCCTTGGTTTAACTAATGTAGACATGACTTTTGAAGTAAATTCCTGGCCCAGGAGCATGCTTGGTTCTTTCTGTATACCTGGGATGTAAAGTACCAGCACAAGCACACGCTTGATTCTTACATTACATCTGAGAAGAAAAGTCTGGCTCAGGCAAGCAGTGGATTGTTACTTTACACCTGAGAATAAGGTATTGGCTTGGGCACACAATGAGTATATTTGAATGGGGAAAGGTCCTCTTCCCCAGGCCAAATTCAGCCCTAGGGACCACATCCCCTGGGGCAAAGCCATTATTCAATGGGGGAGCGGCTTTGTCAAATATTCATAATACAATATTATCTATACTACTATTATAAAGAGAGAACACAAACCTTTGAGCCAGGTAAACTCGGGAACCACAGCGCCAATCCACACACCCTTCTACATTGTAGAAATTGTCAGGGTGTGCAGATGGACATAGGCTATAAAAAATAAAAAATAAACGTACATTTAAAAATATAACTTTTAAAAAAAAGTACTGCCCTGAAAGTCGCACCGGCCGCGATGCTGCGCTGGCCGCGACGTAGCGCTGGCCGCGACGTGCGTGATGACGAGGAGGAGCGGTGGACATGGAGCGGCGGTGAAGTGAGGAGCGCGGGGAGAAGCGGTGGCTCAGGTGCGTCATGACGAAGAGGAGCAGCGGACATGGGGCGGCGGTGAAGTGAGGAGCGCGGGAAGGAGCGGCGACTCAGGTAAGGTAAAGGCACATTGGAGTTGGGGCGGGAGGGGGTCGGACGGGAGCGGGTGTGCACAGAGGGACGGGCGGGAGGAGTCGGGGCGGGAAGGAGTCGGGTCGGGAGGGGGTCGGGGCGGGAGCGGGTGTGCACAGAGGGACAGGCGGGAGCCCTTAGTGCACGCAAGCATCAAATGCTGCCCCCAGCCCCTTTCTGCCCCAGGCAACGCTGGGGCGGGCTGCTAGTATAATATATATTATATCCAGCGTACTACACAATTGAAGTATCTTGGTCTGCCAATTTTGCTGATCCAAAGTCTTTATTAACAAAACATCTAGGATTCAGTAACACACAAGTTGATATTCAGAGATGAAACAGCCAACACGTTTCGTCATTCGACGACTTTCTCAAGACTTGATGATCACAATAAAAACACACAAAACAGTTCCAGCAATGTCTGGTATAGAAATTTGAGAGGCCCTCAGAGCCCCCAGGATGAATTGAGAACTATTCCATAAACTGACAAGTCAAAAAAACAAGCAATGTGGTCCATACATGCTTGTGGTAAAGCACGTTAAGCACACCGAAAAGTAAGTAGAAACCACCCCAGAATTTGGAGAGCAAGCTAACCGGATATCTGACTGTTATCGCTATTGGGATTATTGCAACATGCACCTATCATGGCCTTCTGCAAAGCAGCCTGCTCTCAGACTTTTGGGGCAGTTTCTACTTACTTTTAAGTGTACTTGACGTTCTTTATCACAAACACATCATTTTTGTTACTAATTGGATGGCCACTGAAATGGTGCACATGATTAAACTTGTTATGACACAGTTTTCTCTACTTATGTGAAAATATCTTTGTTGTACAGTATCAGACACTAATAATTTGATGTGGCGATTCACTATATGTATGTATGTTTTGGGGCATCTCATGGAATGTCAATGTAATGCCAATGTAATGTCAATGTCTGTCTGGTACAATGATTTTGAGGCTTGCATATGTTGAGGTTTGCATATATTGTATGTGTTTTATAGCCCTGACTATGTCCCGTTGGGATAAAACGTGTTGGATATTACAAATTAGAACATTGGAATGTTGGAAGCTTCATTGAAAACAATGAAGTAGCACAGGGCTTATAATGGCTGGTATAAGCCCGGAGCTCCGAAATTCCAATGCTCCTTTGTTCACAGCTCTGGCTGTGAACCAAGGCTTCAGGGAGCCTGAGGGAATTTCAATCCCCTCGGGCTCCCTAAAGCCTTTGTTTAATTTGTTAGAGCATTCTGCCCTCTAGTGGCAGAATGTTCTAATAGCCTTATAGCCCTTCATAGCTGGACTATACCCGCTATTAAAGGCCTTGTTAAAGTCCCTCGCTTTCAGCTCGGGCCTTTAACGGTGCAGCGGGCCTTTAATAGCCGGTATATAAAACATGATAATATCATGAATAAAGAAATCACATTTTAAAGACTCAATCTTCATTGAGTCAGTGCATCATATTTTCAGGTGTTGTTTATTTTCATACCTTGAATCAATATGCATATTATTAGAAAAGATGACAATGGTTGGTGCTGCATCATGCTTTTATTATATTAATGAGGTATTTCTGGTGTGGAAGATTAAGATGATTAGCCTTCCAGATTCAAGCACCACTGTATTCGTAGCTCAACTATAACCTATATATATATATATTGACTCTTGACATAGAGTCATTATACACCAGCATACAACATGAGTGTGGTTTGCAAGGCGTTGAACATTTTTTGAACTCTCGACCAGCAGAATATGTGTTGCATGATAAGATGTTGATATCTTTGATTACTTGGTGCCTCAATAGCAATTATTTCTCCTTTGGCAAGGATCTGTTCAGACAAAAACGGGGTGTGGCCATGGGGGCCTGCTTTTCCTCGAGCTACGCGTGCTTGCACGTAGGGTTCTGGGAGAGGCAGGTCCTCATGGGGCAACACAAGGAAATATTTGAACAAAAGGTTAATCTATGGCTTCGGTTTATAGATGATGTCTTCATAGTCTGGAAGGGGGACCAGCAGAGTGCCAATGAATTCATAGACAAACTTAACACTAATGACTTCAATTTGCACTTCACGTCACACTGCAGCTCTAGCACAATTGAATTTTTAGATGTGCGGGTACAGGTTGTTGACAACAAATGAACCACGACTGCCTATAGGAAACCTACGGCAGGAAATGCAACGCTTCATGCCTCAAGCACACACCCGAAACATCTAATTGCAAGTATCCCTTATGGGGAGATCTTGCGATTGAAGCGCGTATGCAGCACCCCTGAAGAATTTGAAAAATGTAAAAAGGAAAGCTTAGAAAGAATGAAAAGAAGGGGCTATACAGAAGACATCTCAACCAAAGCCACACATAAAGCCAGTGAAAAGCCCAGATCTGAACTATTGTCAAAGACTAACAATGTAGAAAATGAGATCACTGTGGATAATGAGGCACTGAGATTAATAACAACATTCAGCAGACAGGAGCGCAAAATAAGAACCATCTTAAATGCGAATTGGCCAATTGTGCTAACAGATAGCATTTTAAAAGAGAGTTTACCTGACAAGCCCAGTGTAACCTTTAGGAAATGCAAAAACATGGCCGCTTATTTATCTAAAACCCCAGTAACAGGGGCTCCTGTTACCAAAACTTGGCTACCTGCCAAACATGGGTTATTTAAGTGCGCTACCTGCCGGGCGTGCAATTTTGGGATAAACACCACCAAATACAGCACACCCTTTAAAGAACATGAAATATATATCAAGGGAAATTACAACTGCCGCACAGAATTTGCGGTATATGTCCTCATGTGCACCTGTGGGCTTAGGTACGTGGGAAGTACTAAGCACCCGGTGCATGTGAGGATTTTACAACACATCAGAGCCATAATCAACTGCAACCCTGCCTATCCGGTGGCGCGACGTTTTAAAGCAAAGCACGATAAAGACATCAATTGTCTTTCGTACTATGTCATTGATATGGTACCGGTGCCCAAAAGAGGCGGGGATAGAGAGAAACTATTGAGGCAATTGAAGACAAAATATATTTTAAACTTGAATAGTAAGTCTCCGAATGGCTTAAATAACACGGAAGAATTGCACACATTCCTTTAGAAATCTCCTCATAGCCTGAGAATCAGTATAGGACAAAGCGCAGTAAAGCGTCTTAAATCTATAGTGTTTGAAATTAAAGGAAAAACATAAAAAAAGAAGAAACAAAATCATTATAGTTAGATAACAATAGACACTATGATAATAAGGAGCAGTTAAAAATAAGTGGATTAATCCCTTAGAATAAAATGCAAACACAACGTTTTATTGTAAATAGTTTTTTATCATCACTTATTTATTATTAAATCTTTTTCACTTTTTGCACTGAGCACTTTGGGCAATGATAAAATAGAATATTCTATTGAGAAAGGTGGTGTGACATCCGGGACCGGATGTCAACTATACTCATGTAGAAACTTATGATATGCACTTTATAAAGGTGAATCTGTGAATAGTACGTAGACACTGGTAGAACCCAACGAGCGGCTAAGTTTTGCGACATTTGCACACAAATAACTGCATTGAGGCAGAAGAAATTAATTTTACACCAAACCTTGCGTACATTTACACATGTCTATTATAACATTTAAGTTGACATTGTTGAGATTATCAACCCCGTATTTTACAATGACTATGAGATGGTATGTTTTAAGACAGATTCTCTTAATTGTAAATAGTGTAAATAGTATGATGAGTATTTATTATTGTATTTATTCTATATTTATTGCAATATGGTGCACAAAAGTTTATACGTACTTATGCTGCCGTCAATACAATGCAATATAAAATATGATTGATAAAAATGAATGCAAAATTTAAACCAGCTAATTCACCTTTTAAAGCATCTAAACATTGCCATTCTACACTTCAGTATATCTTCACTGTCTATTGTCACGTGGTGGTTAATGAATGAGATATATATATATATATATATATATATATATATATATATATATATATATATACATATATATATATATATATTGCGCTCGTCACAATTCTGAGATCCCAAGAAAGAGATGACAGCACTCGGGGGGTACCTTAGATCACACAGTAGTTTATTTAACTACAAGCTCGCCACAGACGCGTTTCAGCACTTGGCCTTCGTCAGTGTGTGTGTTTACACACGTATAACCGGTACATTTAATACTAATGACACAGTACAAAGGTTACACCTCTCAATCGACATCGACAGAGGACTACAGCTCTCCCAACAAGCGCCATCTTGTAATAGTAAAATATACACACATTATTGAAATACTCATAGTAAGTATTCTCAACGTACTCATACCTATGGATAGGTGAATATGCACGGATGGGAGGTATCTTATACATTTCAAGTGGCTTGTTGTACACTATTTGATATAGCCGTGGATCGGCAATGGTCCTCTAAAGCAAAGAGAGGTGACTCTATATACAACCTATTGTACAGAATTATATACACTAAGAAATTAAGCGTGAACATATCATACATGGTGCAAAGAGTGTGAGGTACCAAAGAAAACGTGAAGATATGCCAGTGATGAGTTATGGTTTAGTTAATGTTAATTTGACATATAACATAGGAATCAAAGAGCCCTTTGAACCTATTAAGGTACCACTTGTTTCGAACAATGTAAGTGTATAAAACAGAACTGATTCTCTGCATTAGTTGAATATATGTGTGTCATGGAGAGGCAGTTTCTCGATTCATCTTAATTAACCTCCCCTGTGACTGTACAGAGACATATAATATATATACACACACAATGATATATACAGTGATATATACAGTGATCCACAAAACTTCAGCGAGAACAGAATACATTTAGATATAGGGACAGCATTGTTGCTATTTGCCCAAATGAAAGACCATTTCTTCCCCACTATTCATCCCTTTTGGCCACTTAGTGGAAAGATCTATGATGTAGCGCGACTCAAGCCTGCGTAGACGTCGCAGGCGATCACCCCCTCTAGCGTTATTTTTAATGGTATCAAGGCCAAAGTATTGGAGCTGGTTGCGGTCTCTGTTGTGTTTTTCGGCGAAATGCCGGGCGACCGGGTATGCTTGGTCGGCCTTATCAATAGCTCTTAGATGTTCTAAAATCCGCAGCTTTAGCATATTGATAGTGCTCCCTATGTAGCGGAGACCACAGGGGCAAACCAAACAGTAGACTGCTAGGGGAGTGCTGCAAGTGATGAACTGTTTTATATACAGTTTCTTGCCCGTGTCTTGATTTACCACTGAGAGAACTCTTTTGCTCCCAGCACACGCTTTACATTTTCCACAAGGGAAAAAACCACTCATAGATTTTAAGGTGTTACTTTTGGGAAGTGGTTTCTCTAAATGGCTGGTCACCAGATAGTCTCTTAAAGATCTGGTTTTATTAAAAGTTATCAGTGGGTGAGTAGGTAGGTCGTCTTTGATAGTGCTATCAGTTTTGAGAATATGCCAGTTTTTACGCAGCATTGATCTGAGATCATTAGCTCCAGCCGAAAAAGGGGTTATAAGCCTGAACTTTCCTTTGCCATCATCAGCTTTCTCAGTGGCAGGTTTAGTAGTGATTAGGGAGTCTCTAGGAATAGCCCTTACTTTCCTGAAGGTGTTTTTCAGAAGAGACTCTCCATACCCCCTGGCCTTAAATCTCTTCACACACTCATTGGCTGCCTCATCAAAGTCTTCCAATCTTGAACAATTCCTACGGAGCCGGAGTAGCTCTCCGTACGGAATGCTCTTGATTAGTTGAGGAGGGTGGCTACTGCTAGCAAAAAGAGTGGAATTGCCAGCGGTTGTTTTTCTGTGCAGAGCTGTGTGGATCTGCTGGTCTTGTGAAAACACTTTCAGATCTAGGTATTCAGCTGATGCCGGACTTACCGTACCTGAAAAGTGTAAATTATAGGCATTCTCATTCAATTTGTTGATAAAGGCTTGTGCTGTTACTAATGAGCCCCGCCAAACAATAAACAGGTCGTCAATGTACCTGAACCAGCCCTCCGTCTTTCCTTCCACTCCATCCACCAAACAGCTCCTGGGCACCTGCTCCTCCCACCAGCCGACGAAAAGGTTCGCGTAGCTGGGAGCGAAGCAGGTACCCATCGCTGTCCCAGACACCTGTCTAAACAATTGATCCTCAAATAGAAATATAATATTGTTCAAACAGAATTCGATGAACTCAAGAATCATGATGTTGTGGGTAGTGAACCTCAATTGTCTTAAGTTCAGAAAGTGCTGGATAGCCTCAAGGCCATGTTGATGGTCAATGACAGTGTATAAGCTTGTGATGTCAAGTACAATCAATCGTTGTCCCAGTTCACATTCCTTATTTGGTTCAGAAAATCCTTGGTGTCCCGTACATATGAAGGCAGTCTTAATACCAAGGGAAATAGGAACTTATCTATGAACCGGGACATATTTTCGGTGAGACTGCCAATCGATGAGACGATCGGACGGCCCGGAGGAAGTAGACTGTCCTTATGTAGCTTTGGCAGATGGTAGAAGGTTAGTGTGAGGGGTTGGGTTGTCCGGAGGAAGAGAAATTCATCCTTACTCAGCATGTTGCAATTATGCCATTTCCCTATCAGTTTATCATAGCTCCGGATACTTTCCAAGTATACATCGTTGGTACATTTGACATAGAACTTGGTATCAGAAAGTTGGCGTAGTGCTTCAAATCTATAGTATTCTCTGGTGAGAAGTACAACATTGCCCCCTTTATCCGAAGGTTTAATGATGATTTTTTCATCCTTCATGAGGTCTTGTAGGGCCATTTTTTGTTGCTCTGTAATGTTGTACTTTATAGGATGGTTTACTTTTCTGTACTGCATGAGTTCTTGTGTCATGGCTTCTGAGAAGGCGTCGATCGCATCCCAGGGCATCTGTGGAATAAATGTTGATGGGGGTTTGTATCCACTCTCTTCGCGATCTTGTTCGATACCCAAAGCGAGAGCTCTTTGTCCTCTATTCAGGGATCCAGATGGATCCTGTGTATGGTCATCTTTACGCAGCTCCTCAAGGGTTTCAAGAGCTTCAATTTCTCTTCCCACAAGGACATCCATTGCTGTTGCTCTAATTCCCGTCCCTCCCTTTTCTTTTAAGTGGGGCCGTAGTTTGAAGTATTTGTGCAACTTCAGCTTGCGTGTGAATCTGAAGAGGTCTATTCTCGTTTGGGTATACTCGAGTGGAGTGCTGGGGCAGAAGGTCAGTCCGAGGCTAAGTAGATTAATTTCAGTATCAGTTAAAGTTCTTTCAGTCAGATTGACCACCGTTAGATTTTGACTGGTGGTTTCTGCTGTCTGAATCACTTCTTGTTGCCTCGTGTCCGGTTGCCCCAGTTGTTGGGCTTGACTCTGCCTCTCCCCTTGCCTCCGTCGTTTGCCGCCGCCTCCTCTCCTTGGTGAAAAGGGGTCTTTTCACCAAGGAATTAAGCACCCAAATGAAAGTTGTGCACTTACGTGGCTCAATCCTATTAAAATAAACACACACGAAGTGAGCACTGCAACAATCAGTTGAGTAGATAAGTGGCTCAACCCAATAAAATTAAACCTACAACATTGTTCATAAATAAGAAGTAATGATACATTAAAATAACATAGACATCATAAATACTGTGAATTATGTTAATAACAATAGAATTTGCAAATTGGTAAATATGAATAGAAAACATATTACATAGCTTTTCTTTTAAAATAACAAATTAAAATAACAAAAGTAGTCACCGTAGTCATAATGGTTCCAGCAGAATGCTTAAAAATGTTGACTCGAAACAGTACTTGAGAAAATAAAGCATGCATTGTGAAAAAGTCTCGCAAGAAGAGAATGCCCGAACTCAAATGAAGTGGAAAAGGCAGTATTAAATTTAATTATAGTTCCCTTGTCAATGCTGCCTCCGATGACGATACCAATAAAGTTTGTTGCTGCTTCGCGATTTCCAATCCTTTATGAAGAACATTGTTATTGCGTTGTTGTGGTAACTTCAAAATCCCTAAATGGCCGCCAGCGTCGTAGCGTAGTGACGTAGTGACGTCCAGCGTCCTTCTGTAAAATCTCTGTGACATCAAAATTAGATCGTCGTCTCTCATGAAGAACTCCAGAAGCAGCCACTCTTTCCAGAATGCGATTCCCAGAACCTCACGAGAATGCAGCGCGTGAGGTGAGCGTTTTCTTTCACGAGCATGAGATTATTTTTAAAAAATGCTCCAAACTGTTCAAAAATCACAAAATCTTCCACGCAGCACTTAAAAATTCACAGTTTTAAATCCAGTGTTTGGAATCCACATTTTAATCTCCTCAAGGTAATGTCACCAATTTTTCTTGTTTTTCCTTTACTTTTAAAAACTGCCACATGAGTAAGATATTGAAAATATGCCGAAAATCATCACCAGGGATTGACACATTTCCAAAATAAAACTGCACATCTTTTGCCGATGTGCTCTATTCATTAATGGCAGCCTTTTTCTCGTAGGACCCAAAAATAAAAATGTATTTCTTTTCAAACTTGACACACATCAAAGTGGGCTAATGTATATCACACTGCACAAGCTTGTATGCAGGTCTCTTTAATCCAATAGTGCCAAGACTCCTCAAAGACAAATAGTTTGTATTAGTGACAGGGCTTTTTTAAAATCAAAATGAGGCAAGTAAAACTCTCACTATAACACATAGATCTTTCAATTCATGTAGTAAGAACTCAAACACCCTGGGATGGCAGGCTGTCCAGATGACTGGGGACACTGGTGGGGCTAATTAGGGCGTTTCTGTAAATTTACCTTTTCTTTTCCGGCTTAAGTAGTTCCTTTAGTTGCAGTAGTTATCCATTAAATCCGTTTTCTTTCCATGCATAAGTTCAGTTCCGTCCCTCGTCGCCATTTTGTAATAAATAATGTTCTTAATTCCAGTAAGTATAATTAGGTATGATTTATTGTTGATTAATCCAAGTTATATGATCAATAGATATAATGATAAAAGTCCCACCAGGAGCAGTTCTTCTCTTGCTCAGCCTGTCTGCCATCAACTGTCTCTACCTAGAGCAGTCAGGTACTTAACATTCTAATATGACATCAATCATTCTATTACATGCAGTGGCTAAGCAATGGGGAAATCTAAGTAAGGGAAATGTAAAGTATGAGCAAGATGTAACACTGGTGGAGTACAGAATTGGTGTAGATTTATGTGTTTTTTTAACAAAATGGTCTGATGAATGTATTTAATCATCATACTAATGGTTGTTATTCACCAGGTTAACAAACCCAATGTGCTTAAAGATATTCATGAAGAAACTTCCCTCTCTTCATGTTTGATCTCCATTCTGTGGCTATTAAAGAGTGGGTTCTCCTACTGAACCGTTGTTGTTTTTTTCAAGACACACTGTCTGCCATGTCCCTTCTGATACCCCTATTCTCTTTACTTCATTATTTTTTCTTAACACTTTTATCCTTTTCGATTTTACTTCTGCTTTTTACAGACCCCCTAGTACTTCCCAATTTGCTCCCTTTTTACTCACTCTTTACTCTCCTTTCTGCTTAACTCCCTCTTTTTAGCAAACCCCTTACTCCCACTTACTCCCTTTTCCAACCCTTACTCACCTCCCTGCCTTACTCCCATTTTACTCACTTTTATTTTTTACAAACCCATTGTTTCTACTCCTGCTTTATTTCCATTTTTCTAACCCTTTATTCGCCTTCCTGCTTTACTACCATATTTACAAAACCTTTACTCCTGTTATATTCTTTTTCAAAACCTTCCTTTCTAGTCCCAGTTTACTCCTTTTTTTCAACCCTCGTACACCCTATTGCAATTTACTTCCTTTTTAAAAAATAGATTTCTTATTAGCTCTACTGTATGACTTCCTTTTTTCAAACCCCCACACTCTCTCCCCTTTACCACACTCTCTTTTTAGGTCTCGCTGGCGTTGCAGCGCGAAGCGCTGCCGCCAACGAGACTTATAGCCGCCTTCCTCCCTGCCAAGGGAGTCAGAGCTGTGAGCGAGCCGATACAGACCTGGGCACGAGCCGTCCCAGGTCTGTGAACGTGCTTCACAGTGAACAGCTTGTGCTGTTAATTAGGTCTCGCTAGAGACAGTGGACGCGCACCTACAGGCACACACAGGCACACACAGGCACCCTCTCTCCCCCCCAACACTCACACACCCGCCACCACACACACTCACCAACCCCCCAAACTCACCGGGCTCTTCGGGTCAGTCTCGGCAGCAGGCACACTCTTCGTGGGCGATCCTCAGCCTCCGTACACGCTCACGGCGACTGCATCTCGTGCTGCGTCACCGCACTGTTTCGCGCCCGGCTATCCTCAGCTTGTTAAGACAGTAGTTGTGCTCTCTCGGATGTTCTCCTGCGCGCTCCTTGCTCTCAGCGTGGCCCGAGTACCCTCCTTCCTCCATGGGATGCTCGCGCGGCGGAGCTGGGCAGGGCTGTGCATAACCCCTCCCAGCGGCTTGGATGTCACTGTCCCTCCCCCGGAACAGCAGCCTTCTTCTTCCTCCGACTGCCAGCGGTCCGTGGGTGGAAGGGTTGGTAAGAGCAGCAGCATGGAGAAGGGAAAGAGCACCGGGGATGCTGCGCTGGACCAGGCCGCCCAGGACTGGCTGAAATGGGACAAGGTAAGACCCTGCTGCGGAGAGGAGCCTGGGGTGGTGAACGTGGCTGTCTCCGTCTCCTCCTCCCGAGGAGGTGCCAGACCCATGCTCGGGAGGCATCACCCGTTGCTCTGGCAGTGACCCGTTCCCGTGTCTCCTGCCCGAGCGTGCCTTCCCTACCTCCTGCGACCTGTCCGGGTCCCATGGCCAGCTTGGCACCGGAGCCGGCGTGCAGGTGGTGCACGCAGCGGCGTGGAGCTGCAGGGCGGCCGGCAGAGCTGTGCACGGAGCAGCTGCTGCTGTCACCGGCTGCTGACGTTCAAAGGCGAGGAGTGTGGGGTGTTTACCCCCATGCTGGTAGTAGCAGAGTATCTCACATTGACCCGAGCTCCGGGGTCATGGGCTGAATGCAATGTAAGACCGAGAAAGCAGTTTACTGCTGTAATGCCCCAGTGAAGGACTGGGACTAAAGGAAGTGCAATAAGTGGTCTCTTCTAGGCTTGTATAGTGACTGACGCCTTTACAAATGATGCTTGTGGTGGTTCGACAGGGGCACGGACAAAACTGTCGAGGCAACGCACACCGGGCGATTATGGAACACGGCTTTAAGTGGGCCAGGTCCCTCCTGGTCTCAGACCTGGCAGTAATGAGGAACTCGCACTGAAACGGTGACCTGTGGGGCCCTAATATCATCGTCTGTAACTTTACTGTTAAAACTCTAATTTCTTAATAATGAATATAAAAAAGGTTAAGGTAATTCAGATCACCGATGTAGTTCCTGTTTATATTTCACATATTTTACGTAATTTTGAATTTGCTAAAAAGTGTTAGCTGTTTCCCAGATGTTTTTTTTTCAGTGTAGCACATTACTCTTGTATAGTGCAAGCTTTGTATTGAGTCGCCTCTAGATGCCTATAATGGGCCACGATTGAAAGGTTTGGAGTTCTGGCGGAAGACACTGTCAGTGGGTCAAAAAGGTGTTCAAAATACAAGGACATCCACTCCTTGGCCTTTTTGCAGAGCGCAGAGAGCAGTGGTCACACATTTCAGTTGCAATTGTGACTTTGTGAAAATGTGTCTTAATAAGGTATGCAGTGGCCAACATACTGACAAGGTTAAA
This sequence comes from Lissotriton helveticus, assembly GCF_964261635.1. Classification (NCBI taxonomy): domain Eukaryota; kingdom Metazoa; phylum Chordata; class Amphibia; order Caudata; family Salamandridae; genus Lissotriton; species Lissotriton helveticus. The sequence continues at coordinate 202,779,825 of NC_136073.1, forward strand.
ATAAAAGAAATTGCAGTTCTTTCCGGTTAGTGGATGCGTTTTATGTTTGTTGTATGGTGGTAAGACGCAAGGAAGTGGTTGCAGGGACGAGTGAAAAGAGATTGCTGAAGAAGTAATAGATGAGGTGTAGGACATGCAGATAAAGGAGATGTGGAGAAAAGGGTGTAATTTTCCATCATTGAGTGAACATAGCATTACTGTGGAAGGAGCAAGGTTTTCGCAGTCCCAGTCACTCCTGTTCTCTTCGCACTACTCTCTTCTGCAGCTCTTTGTTAGACATTTATGCTACTTTTCTCCTCATATCTTTCTGAAGCAGTCCATCTGCACATCTCGCATCTCATCTCTTTCCTCTTCAGCACCATCCTTTTCTTTTCACATTACGCACTTTACATGAGTAAAATGTTGCAAGAAAAAACTACAGAACTGCACATTCCTGGAGAAAGCAAACACTCGTAGGGAGTGCAAGAGTAAGTAATAAATGTGGGCCAGCTACTCGGAACCCAAGCCAGGCTCGAGCCAGATGCCTGGCTGTGGCTCAGCTTGAGGTCTTCTTGGACCTTCGAGCCCAAAATGAGCTGAGCATTCATTTGGCTTCTGCTTGCACCCACACTCTAACCTCAAGCCACAAGAGTAAAAAAATCACAGTAATCCTTGATGTAAAACAGGAGAACAGTAGAGCTCTATTTGCAGAAATACACAATGCAACACTAGAACATCTGGGTGGGAACAGTCCCTGCTTTCCTGCTTGTTGTGTGATCCAAGGTGGCTATTTATTTCTCTGAGCCTCCCTTTTTATCACTTAAGAGAGCACCTTAAAATGCGTGAGTACAGGATGTTCCCTGTCTAAAACCCTTTCTTGTATTGTAATTGCATTTATATAGCGCTTACTACCCCTGACGAGGCGTTGTATTTCATTTACTAGACTATAATGTTGCTCTAATCAGAAACTGGGTCACATATAGGTACACGTTACAATATACTTCTGTAATTTCTGCAAAGGCATTGTCCTCTGGGCAGGGTCCGGCATGAATGTTTCTGAGTTCACATTTAAAAATTGTCAATGCCTCTCTATAGAGTGACAGTATTATATTCTAAGGTGAAAACATGCCACTTGTTAAAAAAATACACCCCCAAATTCTTTTTTTGAAGAGACAGCCTTTATCATACTTTTAAGTCATGGTTGTTATATCATTACATGACAAAAAGTTACAGAGCTTGGCTCGTGCACGGGCGCTAAAAGCCAAGCCAGACCCTTGGTCCTGGCTCAACTCTTCCTGTAATTTCTTGGCTCTCCCACCTCTAGTAAGTATAATGTGAAAGTGGAACAATGTCTCTGTTTCCAGCCTTAGTGGGAAGTGTTTTGTTTTTTCTGGCTGCAGCTATCACCAGTGATGGTGCACATGGGGGTGGGGGTGTGCGGTAAGACATTTACAGGTGCTCTACTGGCACCACCATCCACTCCTCCCAGTGACACCACTAGATTTGTAATGTTAGTCTGTAATTTGATGGAAAACTTGCAGTTGTCCGATTCCGCCTTTTTGTGAGTCTCAATGCATTTCTTTTTGTCTTGTGTGCACCTCAAAGACTCCCTCATGAGTTCTGAAATGCAGAAGAACTATGTACACTAGTGGCCCTGTAGCTTCCAATATCTAGAATTTTACTGTTTTGTGTATTGCATTGTGACCATACGTACTAAAAAATCTGCAAATACAGGCGCAACAATCTACTTTTTATATCAAGGAAGGCATAAATTGTGGTGCCATATATCAGTGTATCCAATCAATGGCGGAGCAAAGATACCATGGACTCCAATGCAAACATTGAAAGTTGATCCACCAATCCCTTATTTTGATGTTTAAAACTGCCTTAACTAGAGTGATGTTGCCCCGAGCAGCCATGGACCCTGGTGCCACTTCACATTCTGCACTATTTTATCTTCTCCCCTGCATTCAGATAACTTCAGTTTTGCACTTTATGGTATATTCGAACATTGGAATGTGGAGCACTCCATTGAAGACAATGGAGTGCTACGTGCTTCTAAGGGCCGGTAAAGACTCGCAAAGCAACATTCCAATGTTGTTTTCACAAAGGCCTCTCGGAGCCTGAGGGGATTTAAACCCCATCGGGCTCTGATATGCCTTTGATTTATTTGTTAGAACATTCTACCCTCTAGTGGCAGAATTTACTAATAGCCTTATAGCCCTTTGTAGCTGGGCTATACCGGCTATTAAAGTCCCGCTCCCTTGTTAAAGGCCCTCGCCTTTGGCTCGAACCTTTAATGCTGGAGCAGGCCTTTAATAGCTGGTATAGCCTGCTACGGGGTGCTATAGGGCTGTAGTAAAGCCCCGAAAAAATCTTTTCTATTCATTATTTCTCCCACGGTGGGTTGTGATCATTTAGAAAGGTTGCTATGAGGTATCACAGTCTTTATACGTGAGCACAGTTGTGACATTTTGCCATAGAGGATGACTGTGATAACATGATTTTATATAGTGCTTCATTATGCAGGTGTCTAATTAATAGTACCCCAGTAGACCTCAGTAGAATGAACGCTGAGCTTGCCGTGCAACAACTTGAACTGGAGACTGCCAGGTCACACCATGTGTCGAAGCAAGCCCTCCCTTAAAAAATTTTAGGTCAAGCCTGGGCAGCGCATGTGCTGCTGCAAGGCATTCAGTAGTGGAGTATGGCTTTGAAGCCCCGCCCACTCTTCACTCACATTTTTTATTGGCTTGTGTCATTGTCCTTCGTAAACGCTGACTTCCGAGTCATTATTAGGCCTGTTAGTCCCTCCTTGGTACCACCTCGTCTGCATTTGTTACCTCCCACAACCACTCGACCTTTTACTGGTGTTGTTACATGGTCCGCTGTATAAGTCGGCGAGCACTATTTTCTTAAATGCTCTTCGCCTATTCCATCCACGACATTGTAGCACCCGCCGCTTTTATTTTAATAGTAATGAATTTATTCAAATTAAAGTGTGGTCCGCCTTAACTATAGAGGCCCGCTTATTTAATTATTTAATATATGGAGCTACCCACTCTTACTTTAGCACCTGCGCTTATTTATTATTTAATATACTGCACGGCCTGCTTTCATTTTAGCTGCCATGCCTACTTACCAGCAGGGGCCACTTTAACTTTAGTGGCCGCGCTACAGTAGCTTTTGAACGTGCATTTTTTTTCTTCACTTTTTAGTTGAAGCACCCTACACACTTTCACTTTAATGTTGGCTGCACCCCTTTGTTTAGACGCTGCTCACTGTAACCTGAATATGTGGGCACCGTCTAAAAAAAGAGGCGCAGTCACCATTAAAGTGCTCTCGCATTTACGAGAGTTTGAGCTCTTGGCATTAAAAATAGCAATTTCTTTTTTATATGTGTTGCTTTTAAAAACACATAAATAAAAGGTATTTTCATTTACAATGCCAATAGCTTAAACGCTCGCAAATGCGAGACCTATTGCATTGAAAATGCTTGTTTTAACAACCCATCAAAAATGTCCCTTCTACTTTCCCCATCAACATTTCCTCATCCTGTATACCCACTCCCCCTTTCCCATCTTACCTCTTTATCAGGCTGTGCTATAGAATAAACATTTATTATTAAAGTGGAAACTGCATATTTTTGTGGAAAAGGTATCTTGTCATTTTAACATTTCTCTAAAATCAAGTTTTATCAGTATGTTTTTATCAGGCTATTTTTATTCATTTTTGAAAAATAGTGGATTTCCATTAAAATGTGTGTGTCAGGGCTTTGGGACATCTCAGTTGGAATAAAGCATAAGACTTTGAGATAACATGGAATGCTAGCTCAAAATATTACTGCAACATTTTCCAAGGAAAAGTTAACAGTCTATATCAAACATTTTTTTTTCATTGCTGGGATTTCCCACACCCTCATGTGGATCTTTCTTCCCCCCCCCAATTTGTAGGAATATTTTGTGTTGCTGTCACTATTACTAACGTCCGGAATTTAGCTGTCTGGGATTTGTAGACTCTCAAACAACTGGAAGAGGATATCTAGCAGTATCACTTCTTAGACTTTTCACTTTGCAGGGAATTTGCCTTTCACCTAGCTCCACCTGTTATTACAACCCCAATTGAATGTCTGCTTTTTAGTTAAGGGTACAGTACCATAGTGTAGGAATTGCCAGCAACATAAAAATTAATCAAATATGGGTTGCAGTATAAATGAACACCACCCACTGAGCGACATTAAAACATGACTTTAAGCGCAATATTTCTGCCCCCAATCCGCTATAAGCCACAGCAGGCATATAAATCACTGCCAAAATTATACGTTTATAAGACTACATTTTAGAATAGCAAAGCCATTTATATGTAATGTCGTGAAGTTGGCATGGTCTTGGTGCATAATGTGCAAAAGTAAAAACATGACTAATATTTATATATTGGGGGTTTTAATCAATAATATTTTCTTCTTTAAGTTAATTGTTTGCAGAATCTTATTGCTGCTTTAACTTAACACACATTGCCTTGTGGAAAAGTCTGGATTAATTTTGCCAAAAGTGTTGTCAATGTCTCTTTATATGTCACTTGAGGAATTTCTTTAATAGCCTGATCAAGTACTGTATTGTCGTGTTGTATTTTCCATGATTAAGTCAAGTTTGACAGTAAACAAAGTATCTGCAGATTGATTGCTTTCTGTTTGAGGAGATGCACTACTTCAGTCTGTTACATTGTAGTCCACTGCTAGTATGATTAGCCAGATTGCTTTTGGAGATATGTGCATCCTGATCATCAAGGAATATAGGGCCATATGTATCAAGGTACCAATTAGCGATTCTGTAATAGCGATTTTTAAGAAATCGCTATTTCAGAATCGCTAAGTGGTATGTATCAAGAAAATCGCAATTTTTTAGCGATTTCTTCATATTTTTTAAGTGCGAATTCGCAAATTGCGAATTCGCAATTAAGGAATACTTTCCCATTCATTTCTATGGGCCGGGAGGCCCATAGGAAGGAATGGGAATTTATTCCCAATTTGCGATTCGCAATTTGCTAATTGCATATTGAGAATAATTTCAATGGTGCAGGGGTGTCCAAAGGACACCCTGTTGCACCCCTGAAATAAGCATGGGTCCACATGTGGTGCACATACATGCCCTAAGGGCATGTATGTGCGTCACATGGCACTTTGAAAAATGCAATAAATTGCCATTTTTCAAGAAATTCGCAAATTACCACCAACTTGAAGTTGGTGGTAATTTGCAATTCCTTAGGGACAATTAGCAATTGTTTTTAGCTTCATACATTGCATTTAAGGAATCGTAAATTTTGCGTCTCCTTAATTTTCACCGGATTTTCATTCATACATCCCATTTAGAAAATTCGCATTCACAAAGGCCTAAATTCTGCGAATTTCGGCCTTTGTGAATGTGATTTTGTATGATACATATGGCCCATATTTCCCTTTCACTTAGGGCATGGTGGCATAACAAAATCATTTTGTATTTCAGTCAGTATTTATCTGACTTTGATTATATGCATGCATTCATTTCAGGTTATTTTGTTTACCTTTAAGAAATAAATTGGTGTGTATAAGATAATTAACATTTTATATTATGACACATTTAAGCAGAACTTATGGAGGTTTGATTTATCTTTTAGTTTGGATGATTTGCATTTGTTTGTGCTGGCAGTTTTTGTTTGTGAGGTTTCTTTTTTCAAAACATCATGACATATATCCATTTACCTGTTTTTGCTCAGCCAATTCCGTCTCTTATCATATTGCTCCCTGTGTTCCATCCCCTTCATTCTCATCTTTTGTATTCCCATCTCCCCTGCTTTTAAAACTTTGTGCACCAACTCAGAACATCTCAATAGGAAAACTGTAGGATAAATAGTCTAACCAATAACATTTCTAGCAGTATTTATGTGAAAAAGTACTATTGTAGACCAAACTAATGACTGTTGAATCTACAAATTAAGACTGTCTCTCACACATAAACCCCAATGGTTTTATAAGCCACATGTGTGTTTCTTCTGTCTTACTTCAGCCAATAGCTCCAAACTTCATTGCACTGGTAGAAGATATAAATCATTTGATGAAACTCAAGGAACATAATTTGTCTAGTTCTAACAGTTAGCCCTGCGTCTATTCAACAGCCACGCCATAATCCTATTCTCAGCACTGCACTTATGCAGAAGGGGTATGTGCATTTATTGTTCCTGTCTTCAGCACATACATTAAATCTCTGAGTTAGGGCATAGGCTGGAGGGAGCAGCGCCAGGGAACTCAGGGCTGTAATTAATTGTGTGTTTCTGAGCTCTGCTGTCAGAAGCACATGAACTAATGTTTTTGGTTTATTTATGCACTGCAGATGGAAATAAAGTGTGCAGACCCCATCTCCATATTGTCCCCGTGCAAAGAATGGGATCATATACAATCCCTAAAGTGTTACTTTCATGAAGAAGCTACCCACAATTTTGGATCATCACAACATGCTAATGCCAGGTAGCTCCAACTACTTGAAGTAGTGCTTTGCTCATCCCAATATTTTGAAAAATCGGGACCTTCTACAATGAAAATCACCCTGTGGTCTACCTCAAAAATCCACTTAAAATCGTTCCATATAGTATAAAATATGGGGGTAGTGCATTTTGGGATCAGGAAGAGAAACATTCAGAGCTATGAAGGTTAAGAGCATTAACTCCTTGTTTCTGATTACCATACAATGAGACCTGAACAAAGTGCAGAAGCAAGAACTAGAAGCAGAAGAAAGAACAACACTATGGGGCATAGAGAAAGCCTCAGCTGCAACATGCTCTCTCTCTCTCTCTCTCTCTCTCTCTCTCTCGCTCTCTCTCTCACAGAACCACTCTATTGAAGGAGGATTCTTGGATGATAGGTTTGACTGTGAAGGGAAGATCAAGGGCCTTCTTCATTAACTCATCCATTTGTTCATCCAATAGCATCTTGGAGAAGAGTGGATGCTAGGAGAAGACGTTTTGTTGAATGCACTCCATGTTCCCAGGTCCCTGCCCAGAAGATCTGTCTTTCCACCACCAACTCTCCTACTTCCAAGGTGTGGAGGGACGTTCGGAAATAAGCTTAAGGAGGCTTGTCTGATTTGTGAATGATGTTTTTTTAATGGGAGCACACCAGGGAGAGAGGGAAACCAATTCCGTGAGGTGAGGGTTGATAAACAAAAAAAACGAAATCATTCATTATAATCTTTTGTGGTTGTAAGTCAGGGTAGAGATACGTTAATGTCTCTTCCAATGTCTTCTTTGTATTCTTTTTCTCCTAGGTCCTGTGGCATGGTTCCACTGATGCCCCTCTGGAAACAGAAGAATGCCCAGGTATAATGATAACATTTTCCAAAAAGTCTTGCTAGTTGATCTTTTTTTTAGTTCCTCAGGTTTCCTTTATTTCAAGTCAGAACTGTCCTATTACAATTACACACTTGTGCTCTCTACCACCGACTCTCAGTATTACTATCGGGGTTATGAGTTGTTCCTAATGCTTCTTATCTCACCCTTCACCATTACAAGTGGACATACATCCTGCACATGATCTTTCTTATCCCATCCAGTTTATTTCAAACCATAGGGCAGGGGTCTTCAAACATTTTAATGCTGTGCCCCCATAGGAAAAAAAGTGACTTATTTAAACATTGCAGTCAAGTTATGCATCATTTTAAAAATGTAATCAAATATATGATTGCCAAAAATACTATTCTGGTCTGACAGGCCTTACTAAGGTGTACAGGTATCCACAGTGTGATTATTAGAAATGGCGCTGGGGGTTGAAGAATATTTGGAGGCCCTTCCCTTTTGAGTCCTGCCCCCAACCAGAATATAAATGGCAAACGTTGAAGAGATGGCCCAACACAGAGCCGCTTACTTCAGCTCCTTTTTTCCTCCGATGAAAAAAAAGAACTGTTATCATCATAATGCTCTTTCTGCCTAGAGCTTGACCCCCTCCCCCCGATCACTTGCACCCCCCAAAGGGGGCTCGCCCCCATTTGAAGACTCCTGCCTTACTGTATAGTGGGGGGAGAAACAAAACAGAACCCAGAAAGAACACAAGACCACACAGTCTCTCCCAACCCCCGGACCCAAGTTACTCACCCAGACAGCCACAAACCTTTTGAGTTGTGGTGGGCAATTCAGCAATAGTCGGCGGAATCCATCTTTTCTCCAACCAGGAGTTTTCCTCCTCCTTACTCCCTGCATATGGCATCTAACTTGTTGTCCTCCTTCCGTGGCTCCTCTCCCTCAGGTTGCCAATATCCTGCCTCTTTATGTTTCACTAAGGACTGCTCTTTCCACCTTCTGTCATCCTTCTGCTTTTCTCATTTTACTCTCTGCATTCTCTTTACTTACTTTCTCACCCATATTGTCTTTGCAGCGTTTTTAACTCTTCTCTCCGGTACCTCTTTTGTGAGGGAGTGCTTCTTTATTATTCCCTTTTCTTTCTGTCTCCGCCCTCTTCTCTATGTAACCACTGTCCAATTTCTCTTTCTAGGTTCCTCTTTATATGGGGACGAACCTCAGTGGGAGCCTTGTTCCTGGGGTCCTTGTTTTTCTCTGGCCCTTTCCCACAAGGTTGTTGACTAAATGTGTTGAAAGCATTATTTGATAAAAAGTGAACAAACACATCAACTTTAAAAGCGTTGAGCACTTTTTCAATCATGGCTGCAAAGCCTAGACCACCTTATTATACACATCATTTGATACATGCTTACCCTACTGCTGAGGTTATTAGGTCTGGCTCAACCATAAAGACAAATCATGAAAAGGTGTGTGTTTCTGTGGATCAGACAGTCACTACAATATACACCACCAACGTCTTGGACCACTAAATAAACCAAGTCATGTGTGTATGAAAGCACATTTCTAAAAATCAGGAGTGGCCCGGCAGCAAATTACAGCTGCCAAGCACTCCAAATAGGAAAAACAAAGACATGAAGCAGAGGTTGGGGGGCACCTGTGGAGCAGGCAGGTGTTTGAGAGGAAAGCAAACACTGCTGAGTAGCAAATATAATCATGAACGGGGTAGGTAGGAAAGCGGAGGAGTCTTAAATTTAAAGAAAGAACTGTATTAAAATGAACAGTCTTAGGGGAGAGGGTACTACAGAGAGCACAGATGGAAAGCAGCACACAGGGCAGAGAGTAAATAAACACATGCACTCCCAAAAGGAGTACAAACAGAAAAAAGTAGTTCTCTGAATCTGAACAGTGGAAAGAGTCAACCTGTCAAAATAGATGGGAGAAATGCTATAAATCCAGGTAAGGGATGTTGCAGTGTGAAGCGTGCATAACATTTCTATATTGTATGCTTTTATATTCTGACTCTATTTACTCCTCTAACCGTACTGGGCCCTTTACCATTAGACAGTCTGAAGCGTTTCCATTACCACAGAGACAATGATGCTCTGACCTACCTATCTCCGCCGATAGGAGGGGTGGAAATTAGGGTAACCAAACTCCACATTGGCTATGCAAGGATGACCAATAATTGACAACCAACTCACAGATTTGAAATCAGATTTAAATACACCACTCTGAAAACAATGCTGTAAAAAATAAAGAATGTCCACTGGGAGACCCAATTGTTTGAAGAAGTTAAGTCGAGAGAGGATTATGCAAACCAACAACTCAGTGATAGCAACAGAGAACAAAAGAAGTAAAACTTGATGTTCTGTTAGAGTCTGTTGATTCTCTCTACAACACATTCAACATCAATACAGATGTATAGTTTAAAAGGAAAAACAAACAACTCAATAATAGACTCAGACAAGATTTTAATTAATTTGGTTATTGTATTAAAGAATCACAATTCATTCAAATAAACACTTTTTTAAGGACTTTAGTCAGAAGAATCACAGTTTACATTAAGGCACCACACATGTAGGCAAATCTTTAAAGAATGGTTATTAAATATTTTGTTGCAGAGTTACAGAGTCCTACCACCATTAAGGCAGAATGATGGTTCAAATTTCCAACAGATCAGGTCCAACAGTAGGGGGGGGGGGTCAGACTTATGGTCCATTAGGGGTGATTCCTTTAGCATAATGGAAATTGGAAAAATAGAAATGGTTCGGCAAAAAAGGTCTCAGTCCATCAGCTACTGATTGTAATATCGACAAACAGATCGAAGTAAAAGATCGAGCCACAGAGCATCTGGGTCTCAAGAAGCAAAAATCTGTGGTCTTCGTTGTTGGCCCTCCTTTGGGGTTTCTTCTTATATAGAACTTTAGCAAAGTCCAGTGGCGTGGCATCACACCACCATTGAAGGACCATCACATGAGATTGTAACATCAAGTTAGTTTCCCATGATAGTCATAAGAAACGAAAGTTGGTGAGTCCACATAGGTCTAACATTTGTATGAAAGAAATGCAAAGTTGCAACTTATAGCCATAGGTGAAAATCTATTTCCACAGGAATATTTCACAGTAAATCATCGGAAAACATTCAAGAATGTCAGGGGGAAACACGTATGTATGGGACAAAAAAAGCCACAATTCACTTGTAAAGAATAATCCATTGAATTATTTCATGGAAATGGTCAGCATTAGAGAAAAGCATTTCATGAAGGCCTTTAAGTTAGCATTGCACGTTTAAATAAAATGAGCTCTAAACCTACATTGAATATAATGAAATTAAATCAATTCAAATAAAGAATGTGTGTATTTTCACTAAATATTACTACACTGAAATGACGAATGTTGGGAATGTCCTACTACCACAATTTTTCACAACATTCATGTAAATGCAAATTTTTCTAATTTCCTTCTGCAAAAATCATTTTCAATTTCATAAGCTATAGTCTCTAATATCATTTTGCAAAATCTCAAGCTTGTGCTTTGCTACAGAGTTTTGCACTAACTTTTCAAAATGGTGCTTTTCAGCATAAAGTCTTATAAAGGTTTTTTCTTTCTCATGTTTAAAGCATGCTTTTATGATGCTTCTACCACACTAGTCTCTATTTTGTGTGCCAATGTGTCTAACGTCTGCAATGTGTACTTTCAAACTTCGTGTCTTCTGTGTATAAACATGTAGTGTAATATGATTTTAAAGATCATGATGAATCAGGAACAAACTCAAATAAGAAGCAAATACATGAGAACGAGAGGAAACCCAACTAGCCGTAAGCAATGGAATGGCCCAAAGCTCTCTGTAAGTATTGATGTTGTCTATTGTAGGTGTTCCGGAACAGACAGCTGCAATCTGTCTGTGTTAGAAACCTTAAAATAGCCTATTACAGAGCATTTTCTAGAAAATAGGACATTTTACTAAAACTGAGCATAGAAAGTTGTTGAGTGCATTTCCCAAAATACAATTTTGAGTAGCAAGTGTTTTTTTTTCAAATAAGCTGCATGCTTTTCTTATAAACATTATTGCAAATATATTTGCTCATGTAAGCCCATCCCTGAAAATAGTGTAAATCTTTTTTTTCATGTTGTATGATATATATTTTAGGTGCCTGTAGAATTATATCCTTCATTTTCGTTAGTTCTGTATTTGCAATTTGTTTTAATGCCTGTTAATGTATGACATAAATGGCAAAAAGTCTGGAATAGGAATCTGGTGAAAACATGAGTGTTTCTGTGGAACTTCCAGCAGACACACGAATGTTTCTAACCACCATTTCCAATTAGAATGAGTCAAAAAAGTCTTGCTGATACTTTCTTTGAAGAGATAATGTTTAATCATATTTAAAAACCATCCCTAAATTGCTTAATCTGGGGAGTCACAGAAGAGGCCAGGAATGTTTTAAGGGGGCTGACAAGATTGAGGACTCTCCCATAGTTTCTGTAAACCAAGACAACCACACTATAAGGTTGAGCAGGAATTTAATTGCACAAATTAAATTGTGTCATTTAGTAATACATTGCAGAAGCATCAGAAAGTAGATCTTACACTTTATTATAACAAAACATTTTAATAAGAATTGTCTAGCAATACCATATATTATACAAAAAAAGGACTTGTTTAAGTCAGCTATGATAATGACATTTGAATTTAAAATGTATGTAGTGACAGATGATTCGCTAAAGAACATATTTGCTTCAACTTTTATCACTTCATAAACAAGAATGGCAAAGCAAAAAAGGCAGAGTTTTTGGACCTAATGGCCTTGTTAATTCTGTTTGTGTGTAGGTCGTGGGCTGTGTGGGGAAAGCACACGGAGGAGAAACCAACACAGATTGTAGGGCCATTAGGTGTTGTCTTGGGGGAGCACACAACAAAGACAGCAACACAGATTTCAGAGGCTGTGGGAGAGGCCAGCCAGGAACATAGCAACCCAGACCCAGGCAAGTCGGGTGTTTTCATGTGAATACAAGCATACAAGGGAAAAAGCATCATGGTGGATGGCGAGGGCAGTTCCTAGGGGTTAAGCACACAAAAAACTAGAACATCAGAGAGCATGGAGAATGGGTGTCTTCCTGGTGGGACAGAAGCACACAAGAGAGAAAGCAAAATGGAGCATTGGGAGGAGAGCACTACTGGGGGTAAGTACATAAAAGGACAGCAACATGGAGCATGTGTTTTGTTTGTGCAGGTAGGGAAAGCACACTAGGGAAAGAACCACATGGAACAGGGATGGGAGAAGCACACACGTGGGAGGGCAGCACAGAGAATGGGATAGGGTGAGAGCAGCACAGTAGGGTATGGCGTGGGAAAGTACACAAGTGAGAGGAGCGGACCATACAAGTCAGCCTAGCAAAAGGATGGTAAAGAAGCTGAGCTCCAGGGGAGGGACAAACACAAGATGGGCAAGATGAGGCAAAAAAGTCACCAAATAAGAAGTAAGCCAATCAGAATATTAAATTAAAGCAATTCAGAAGAAAGCCAGCAATTGGTAAGCTATAGTTCTTTATTGAATAGACAGCTAGAGGTGCCTGGTAAAGAAGACCTACAAAGCAGAAGTTGATTAAGGTGGGTTTTTACACAAGATAATAGGAATTCCATGAGCCACAAATCCTTTCAAATGAAAATGTAAAATATAGTATCTGAATAGACATAGCTGGAAAGGAATTACCGAAAGGTAACACTATAGTGAGAAATCCAGTCCATAGACTAATTGCTAGCTCCGAAATTATAGCAAAGGTGAGTGAATAAGTATATTTCTGTTATATGTACCATGATATACATGGTCACCCATACACTACTCATGTGCATCAAACATAAATCTTACTACGGCAGAGGCCCAGTGTGCCCAATGTGCCACAGCCAGGTCCATTCATTCAATGTCTATTGCTCAGATCAAACAATGATCATTTTAGAGGATGAAATGAAAGAGCATACTATGAAGTGGACTCAGGAATTCTCTCAGCCCAGCCTAATGTTGGTACCTAACTACATATATTTCAGAAATGGTTGGAAACTAACGCATTCATGCTTGCATTTAACTGAGCTCAACACCGAACTAGGATTGTGATCAAAGAAAGTCATACACTGTTATATGTCCTCAAAAACCTGTTGGCAGTACCTTATTTTCAAGTCAAATGCGTGCATCCACACACCACAGAACACTTTTGTGGCATACAAATCATGTTATGAATAAAGTCTTTTTTGCATCTATGAACATTTATTGAGATGTTATGTGGTTTGCTCTTGGTCTTAATGATTTTTTCTAAGAGTATTTTGATAATGCAGTTTTAGTACATTTTAAAATATAGGCCCTTATTGACAGTTTGGTTGGAAGCTCCCCGTCTGCCAGGGTGCCTGAAGTCATTATCTCCCCCACCCTATTGAACTACCACCTTCCATATTTAGAGGTCTTCAACAGCCTGGCATAGATATCTGAGCCTTCAACTGAGCCACCCCACAGCTTCATCTTTGGAAGGCACTAAAAAATTGAAAGTGGTCATCATTCTTTATGCAGTCGCTTAGCAGTCTTTTGTGTTTTTAATTAAACTAAGCTCCCAAAGTTGTTAAACAAGATACCAATGACCCTGACATGCTATGAGTTTTCTCCTCTGGGTGTCATGGGAATAGTTCTTTTTTTCTGCTCAGTATTGCGAGGCTTCCCCTGATATTCCTGAAAAAAAGTACATTAGACAACTTTCTCTATATAGGGCAGACATTGTGATGCACTTACACCAATGGCCAGAAGTCCACTGGGCTGTCAATATAACGTTTCTGCCACTGGAGCCTGCAGGGTTACCACCATAAGAAACATGATGGCCTGTCCATCACTAAAAAGAGCACGTGGAACATCAGTTTGATGAACAGGGAATTCTGAAAAATATATTATGATTGCTTTTCTTGTATGTTTTTTACAAATTTGTTCTCTGGATCTCATTAATTTTTCGTCTTTACAAATAGATCTTACACTGGTTTTCTTTATGCACTGTTTACAATCGTGTGTCTTAAAAAGCAAGATCATTGATTGCACGTAATGTGTATGCAGGTTTTCCCCTCTTATCAACTATGACCAAAATGTCTATGTTGCACATAATAACCACTAATTAATTTTTTATCTGTATATTTTACAATCATTTTGTAAACAACCTTAGGGAGGAAAGACAACCCTTTTTGAATTGATGTCTGACCTAGAAATATCTGTATATTTATTTTTATCATTCAATTAGTGTACCCAAATGCAAAACTGTGTCATAGCACTTCTCTGATAACAGGATGTGGGGCAGGACAGAGACGAGGAGGGAAAACAAACTATGTAGATGTAAATAAATGAGAAACATCAGACTCTAAGACCATGGATGCATGGTCCTAGAAAAACTGTACATTCTAAGAAATTGAAAATATTTCTTCAAGTTTCTCAAAAAAGGTAGGAGAAACATGGTGCTTAGTAAATGTATGCTGCAGGTGTCAGAGTGCCCAAAATTATTGTTATAGAACTTGAGTGATCCAAAGGTTAGCAGCTTCAAGTCTGATGACAAGCGAGCTCTTAGTAGACGTCAGCATAATTTGTGAAGTTGGCTCTTAAAAAATTATGGTAGGTGAGGCGTATTGCAAGGGTAATTTTTATGCAGGAATCATCTACACATTATTCAGCAAAAAGATTTTGCAAAACAAAATCTCCTACCAAAAGTTTTTAATAGGCAGTTTGCCCACAGGTGATGTTATGCAAAGATGATAATCTTCACAACATCAATGAATTGCAACATTTGACAAAGGTTTACTCAAAAAATTATATTTTCACACATACCTACTTTTTAGTCCTCAAAATCCTTCTGAGTTGTTGATCAAGCTGAGGTTCTTCCCCAAAAAATGGCTGATTGCTATCTGGATAACTGAAGCTGTTGCAGCCTAATATGCTCACTGTTAACTTTAGCTTATGAATTAATGTGAATGTGTATGTATTACAAACAGACATTTTCTCCACAACTAAAACATGTGTTTTACTTGTGGTGGGAGGGGCTGTAGTAATGGAAATGATGGGCTTTTGACAATACAAGAGGTACGTAACATGAAGTCAATTATAGTCGTTTGGGGAAACATTTAACAACCATTTCAGCAAAGCCGTAGTGCCCTGAGTAAGTCCCTTGAGTCATTGTTTTTGATTGAAACATTGCTTTATTACAATTAAGTAGAAATTCGTTGTTCCATCGTCAGAGTGTTACAATGCAATGTTATGAGCAGGATTAATTATCCAAATCTAGACGATGTGCACTAGGTGCATAAAGAATTCTTCAATGACTTAAATCATAAACAAGGAGATCTTAAACAAAGAGATTGTGCACAATTATGTACAAGGAAGCAAGGAAGTAAGGATTTAGCCAATTGCTGGATTAGTGACAAGTGTTCAGATTTTTTTTTAGGGTTGTGCAATATCCTAACTAATAGAGCATAATCTTGCTCTTGTATGTTTGGAAGTTTGTGTTTAAGCTGAATACATCTCACAAGAACTGGGAAACTGGATGTGTGTGACAGCAGCATGCACTAAGCCAGCACTCTTCATCACATGACTTTAAAAGGTGTGGGAACAATATATTGAGCTTGTATGTTGCATATCTTTGGGACATGATGGCGTGACTCGCTTACAATTTTAAAATTTTTACACAAATGACAAACAAATGAAAATGTAAGTTGTAGCAGTTATTCCCATGAGAATTACATGTATCACATGTGGAATAAAGTTCATCCACCCCAAGGATTCTTTTGTATTGTGAGGCTCTACTGTGGACAGAAAGACACATGTCCAGATGTTTGTTATGGAGGTGGAAAGAGAGCACTCTAATTTGAATGAATGCCTTTTGAGAAACTTGATTACTGATGAATGGAAAGAAAGGAGATGAAGCGGAAGGTAGTGGCAATAGTGTAGCTTTCTCAGGACTGGGGCATTGATGAAGGTTTTAGTGCAGATATATGTAATTCAAATATGTTGAGGAACTGGTTGCATGAAGCCTTGAATCTGGTGGTGATAAGAAAGAGGAGTCATAATTGGCTATAAAACTTGCACTGCATGTATGCAACTTGTACATCCTACAGGATGCTATGCAAATGCAGTTTGTGTGCTGATTGGTGAGACCAGAGAAATGAGTGCCCATATGTATTTCTATTTGCACTTCTTGTCTACTTTTTTATTTATGTACATGCCTAATTTATTGAAGACATGAACATATCTCGCACCACTACCGAACGGAGCTGACAGCTGCAGCTAGTCTTACACCAGAGTCATTGCATGCTGGCCCTTATCAAGGAGGCCCACACACCCATACTGTACATGTGGATTCTCTTCCAGGACCTATGCCCTGAAGAAATTCATTGTATATGAACGAAACGCGTTGGCTGGCAATTTTCTGTTTTTGGATTCTTATGAAAATAAAGGATTCATTAAGACAACATAATCAGGACTATATGACTTATTGACAAACTATCTTCACTAACTGGTGGTGCACCACTCCAAACCTTGGGTTAATATCTCGCACCATGCTGGCCCAGTCTACTCTCCTATCTTGTTAGAAGTAGGGGCATAGGATGTGCTTAATTTAAGTTTATGGGTTGAATTTAAACAATTTACACTTTGAAAGACTGACCTTGTCAGGATCATGGTTTACAATGTACTTACCAATGCCTCAGGGTAGATGCCTATGTATTCCCTTATAAACATAGACCCCTAGACAATCACTCATCAGCATGCAGGTCTTTTTAATACATCAGTATTGGGTTCAAGCTTGAGACACACTTCAGCATAGAAGGTGGGCTAGTGCAGAATTCATGTGAAAATCCTTGTTTTCCAAATACACAAAGGTAAACTTATTTTTTAATTACATATATTGAGTTAGATATTTCTAGTACAAGATATCCCCAAACTAGGGATTAGAGCATTTTGCAATGGAACAATAATATACATTCTGAAAACAGTCACTAAATATTTGCATTGAAATTGCATGGATGTCAAATGTAACCGTAATATATTAATACCATTAATAACAAGTAAGATTTTAAATCAAATGATAAAAAGTAATATAAAAATGAAAGTAAAAATGTAAAAACATAACATTAAGAGCAACATGCCATGACAGGTAGCAACGAAAACAGAGCAGAATTTGCTACTTTAGCCAACACATCCAAGATCTGTGAAGAGGAAGGCTTCATAGAAGAGCCTTTTCATTAGATGTGACTTCAGCTCTCACTTGTGAAGAAAGGGGAACCTGAATGTTCTTTGGGAAAAATATCGAGCTCTTAGGTAGCAAAAGGCATCAAGCAAAGTTAAAAAAATTAATAATATATGTGAACTCATGCATGTTTGTTAATAGGGTTGTGAAAAATGACCCCATCGTTTCGTAGGCCCCCTTTTTTTCCTATCTGAAGTTGCTGGCCGTAGAACTCTGTGCATTTTACCGCTGCTAAATAGAAGTAAAGTGCCTGGGCTTCCTACCCCCTAAAATATGTGCTGCACATTGGAACTCTATGTTTGGCCTTTTTAACTTCCCTAAAAGTCTATTATCAATTATGTCTAAGACGCTTCTGTGGGGTGGGAGGATTAAATGTCATCAATGGGCTGTGTTGTTTTTTAGATGCACTGCAATGGCACATGGTAGGCAAAAGTGCCTTTGCTATGTAGGAAAAAAATATTTATATACCATAAGCAACCCCTAACGTGCATTTTATGCCCACAGGGCAGGATACTAACATATAAAAACAGGGCACATTACATATTGGGGTTAGCATGCTCTCAAAGTGAGAAATAAACAAAATCTATATCACTGTGTAGACTTTTCTATGACCAGGCTTTGATGGGATTAAAATCTGTGCCTCCACTTGGGAAAATGCTAGACAAATGCTTCTAAATTATTCCCTACTTCATTTTGTATAATGTGATTTAATGGTGGAATTAGATTTTTTTATAAGTTAAGTGAAAACTAGCTTTGCTAAAATGTATATTTCTCCCACTCAGCGCACATCCAGGGCGGCAATACATATAGGTTTCTGAGAGAACTAACCACCCTGGCTCCGACAACAATAGTCTGCCTTTTATCTTATAAAGATCGAATGGGTGTTAGGTGGTGATCACTTACCAGGGATAAGCTACCTCAGCGTATACAGGAACAGTTGGCAGAACATAGAATAGCTTTGGTGCTACCTCCTTTGACTTGGAGATGTAAAGGAGGGCTTTCCTGATTCATTTAACGGATCCTTTCAGACAGACAGCCTCCAGACACAGCTGGGGAGAGGATCAGTTTCTACTCTGTCAGACGGAAGGAGAGTTCATCTAAATAAGGGAGTGACTAAGGAGATGAAAGCAGGCCTGCCTGGTTACAGCTGGATTTTGCCATATTGAATAAGGGACTTATAAGTGATTTTACAGTAAGGCAAAGTGGAAATGGTCTGAAAGGAGAAGGAGGGCTGCAAGATAATAGTAAGTACTGGGTGTTAGAATTTACCCAAACACTGGCTATTGTATAGGATACAGATGGCACAAAATCACCACCACTTCAGAAAATTATTGGGCCAGTGGAGACTCCAACTGAAGAAGAAGGCACTGCTTGAAGACAACTGCTGACTCTTGTTGGAAAAAGAGGACTCACAGACGGACTCAAGGAAGCCAGATTCCTGCTGATAACCAGGACCTGGAACTGCTTTTGAAGGGTCAATTGGTTGGCTTTCTGCTTGCAAACTTTATATACACAAAATGTAAAAGGGCTATTGAGTCCAAGAGAGCTCAGCTGACCACAGAGGATTGGTCCTTGAAGGAGATCTGGCTGGTGAAAGACCTGCTGCCTAGAAACCTTCCCTGCATAGATAGTAGCTATAGGATTGACCATGAGGAAACCTTCCAGCATTTGGAAAAATGTTGTAATTTTTTCACCTCTGGAAGACTGGGACAAGGTATTGAGGACTGCCCAAATAGGATGCACACAAGACAGGCACAGGAAACCAGGTTCACACACACTGAAATCTTGGTCAGCAGGATCATGTGGCAAATGTAATTGCCTGATTGAGCCCTGCCCAACTATGGATTCCCTCTTTGCCCTGCGGAAGGATTTGAGTTTCAAAAAGAAGTTTACAGGTAATACTTTCAAACACTATGAAGTGGCAACTTTTTCCAACCCCACAATAACATTGGTGAGTACAAAATCTAGATATGACTCACTCTGACTTTTTGGTTCCAAAATCAAAAACTTCAGAGAGAATTAGATTCTGATGTATCTGAATTCAAGGGACCGTTGCTGGCCACAACCTAGTACATTGCCACACTGGAAGATTCTGACTTCCATTTCAAAGACTAAGTCCAAAGTTAATTTTCTGGGGTATTGATGTTTTTGACCTTCACTTCATCAAAGTCAACCTAAAATCACTTCTTTGTCTCAGTCAACCATGAGTAATTACTAGATTGGCACTTTACTTTTTATTTTTGCTTTTTGCAGTAATATTTTGAATATTCTTCTCTCTTGCTCCTCTTTACCTACTTTTATGATCTTTACTTTTCTAAATTGGTTTGGAAATGTTATGGTTTCTGTTCTTTACTTAAAAATTGTTGATAGTGCTTGACATAAAATAAAATTCTCCGGGGGTCACCCGGTGTGTGCCATAGCTACCTGGGGTAGTACTGAGTCTTAACCTAACCAGAGTGGATTTATTACGTTTCATGGAGTATGCCCCCAGCACATTATTAGCCACATTCCTGACAAGGGCCCTTCTTAATTCTGCATTGACATTATTTGAAATTTTGACAATAATGATGCAGTGATATGTGCTTCTTTCCTTTTTTTGTGTGCATTCATTTTGCATTTTAAATATAAAAGGATCTACATTTATATATTTACTTGTTTTTTTTCTTACAAATTGTTTCATAGACATTTTTTGTTCCTTCATCAGAGAAATGCTGCTGTTTGTTTGTTCTGTTTTTCTTGGTTCTTGCTTTATATCCCCAACAGTTCCCTTCGACCTCCGCACCTGAATACCTCCCACACATATTTAATTTTCTGTCGATCTTCCACCATTATCTCTCATAGGGCCTCCTACCAGCTCTACTTCTTCAGAGTCATTACTTTCCCAGAAAACCCTGAAGCCGAGTCGCCATGCAAAATATATTAGAAAGACTCTGAACTTCTCTTCTGTTATTTTTGTTTTTGATTATTTTAATACTTCTGTTTGTGTATTCATCACTTGCCGATTTCTGACCGCCAGACGCGCAGTAGCACAGAAGTGGTGGTCCACCGCTAAGCCGACTACGACGTTCACCGTTGCATCGGCGGTGGACCTCCGGCTGTGCCAGAGAACAGTTGTTCCCTGGTGGTGGCCCAGCTGCGCCACAATGCAATATAGTGAGGGAAGTACTGGTGCAGTCCCTCTCAGCATATTATGAGTTCCTGTACCTCAAGCCATTTCATAGCAGAGCCCTGCCATGAAATGGCTGGCAGTGCAGGAGCAAAGGGGCCCTAAGAGCCCCCATGTCCACCTTGCCATGGGGATACATACAAGGAGGAGAACATGTGCCCCCCTGCCTGTAGTCCCACAAAGTTCCAGCACAACATGGATATCCATACCGTGCTGGAAGTTTTTTGCCGTTCTCATTTCAGTGTCTGTTTATCAGGCACTGCCATGCGAAGGGCAAAGGACTGCCCACCGTATTACAAGTTGAAGTTGTTCAACTCGTAATATGGTGGGTGGTCTTTGCATGAGTTTAGCACAGCTGTGCTGCCGGATAGCCGGCACAACTGCGTCAAACTCGTAATCAGGCTCTAAGCATTATTGAGCTCATTGGATATCCATCACCTTAATTTACAATAAAAGTCTTAATTCAGTCTTGTCTTCAAAAGCAACTACATCCATGTCCTTCACTACCTAGAAATGAGGAGGTCTCTCTGATCATTTCCTCCAGAGATGACATTGTTCTCAGCCCCGGAAGATTTATAGACATAATAAGTTTGAAGAGAAAGGATAGACGTGTGAAAGATCAATATTATAAGGCCTGTTATCTCCTACAGTTCCAAACAAGTTTACAAATTAACAGCATTAACTTCAGGCCACCTCTTACATACAGGGATTAGCTTAATAACATTTAATGTGAAAAGAGAAACACTAGGTAACAAACAGGAAATACTGCTAGATAGCTCAATAGGTTCAGTAGCAGTTGCTGAATATAATTGCTCACTTCTCCCCTGAGGCGGAAGCCGGGGGTTCTTTGCTATCCACTTTTAACAATGCTAGATCGTTATTGAAATAAAAATAACGCGTTTTTTAAAAATTGTATATATTTTAATCTGCAGCTCTTAAATTACCTTTTACACCTCGGAGCGAGATTTGCGTCGCTCCGAGGCTGCTCTTAAGCCTCCCTGGCACAGCGCTGCTGTTGGTAGGCACTGGAAAGCAGTTCCTCGATCCATCTTGGCCGCCATTTTGAATTGGGTAAGGCTGCCGGTCGAGTTGTTCCCCCCTCCCGCCCTCCCAGATTACTTAAGGGCGTGTTTAGCACCTCGCGCTCATTGCTCACTTCTCCCCTGAGGCGGAAGCCGGGGGTTCTTTGCTATCCACTTTTAACAATGCTAGGTCGTTATTGAAATAAAAATAACGTGTTTTTTAAAAATTGTATATATTTTAATCTGCAGCTCTTAAATTACCTTTTACACCTCGGAGCGAGATTTGCGTCGCTCCGAGGCTGCTCTTAAGCCTCCCTGGCACAGCGCTGCTGTTGGTAGGCACTGGAAAGCAGTTCCTCGATCCATCTTGGCCGCCATTTTGAATTGGGTAAGGCTGCCGGTCGAGCTGTTTCCCCCTCCCACCCTCCTCCCCCTCTCCTTCAAATGGATAAAAACAATAGGCCATCCCGTCCGCGCAGCGGGCGCGCCGATGGCGCACCGAAGGCGCGCCAAAGGCAAGCCCGTCTGCGGCCGTCCGCGCCCTGCAGCGCCCAGGGTCCAGGCCCCCTGCCCAACCATTAGAGGATCTGCCCACCCGGATAAGGTATGCCTCCGATCAATTAAGAACTCTCACGCCCATCCTAGAGGCCCCATGCTGCCATTCCATATATCTAGATGCACCTGTGGGAAAGTGCCCCCATTGTCAGTACACACCTAGCCCCATATCGGAGCAGCCCGAGATCATCAGTCCCCCTTTTAAAATGTTTCTTTTAAATTGTCGCTCTCTTACCAAACATGCAGTGGAAATGTCAATCCTCCTGGAGGACATTAACCCTGACGCCATATTCCTAACGGAAACTTGGTTAAGGGAAGAAGCTGACCCTGACATAGCTGCCATATTACAGAAAGGATATGGACTACAAAGTGTTGATAGGGTAGAGGGCAGAGGAGGAGGATTAGGACTACTTTTTAAGGACTGTTATCAATGCAGAACCAGTCCTGCGACAATTCCTACTTATCCCCCACCTTAACCTTCTCTGGCCTACTTATCTATCGCCCCCCAGGCCAAATGGGCGATTTCATGAATTGTCTCCCCTCTAAGGTCACTGAATCAGCCGTCTCTCTGCCTCATTTCACGGTTTTGGGCGATATGAACATTCACTTAGATGATCCTTTGGATCCACTAGCTAGCACCTTTCTGAACAGTCTAGCAGCCATACAAATTGTCCAGAAGGGTTTTGTACCTACACATAACAAAGGTCACTTGCTAGACGCGGTTCTAAGTAACGATCAGAGACTTAAAACCGGGAACCCAGTCCCGCTCCCATGGACCGATCATTTCTTGGTCCCACTTCTTTGGCACATACCTAACCCCCTCTCTGCACCTCCTCGAGCCACATTAAGAGGAAGGGATTGGGTGAAATTATCCACAGATAAGTGGGTGGAGTGCCTCTCTACCACCCCTCGACAGACCGGGGGCGACGTAGACACACTATACACCCATTATGCAAACTGGCTACAGACTACCTTAGATACAATTATACCCCAAAAACCTCTCAAAGTGAGAACCAAGTCTAAAAAATCACCGTGGTTCACTCCAGCGTTAAAAGAATTAAAACTAAATTGCCGGAAGCTGGAGAGAACCTGGAGACGTACTCACAATGAACTGGACAGAAGTAGCCATCGAGAGGCAATTAAAAAATATAAAGCTAAGATTATATTGGCACAAGCTCTATTCTACGAGGAAAAAATTATAACACCCGCCAACTCCCCGAGGGAAATATTTCGGATAGCGAAATCCTTGATTAGTATCCCCTCTATCTCACAGGACCCCCGTGAAGCCCAAACTCGCTGTGACAATCAGGCGGAGTACTTTCATCAAAAAATTCAAGCTATTTCCTCATCATTTGACCTGGTTAGCCAACAGCCAGGGGGAACAGACACTCATCCTTCAACCACGATCTGTCAATTAGCTTAATTTCCATTACTTGAAGAAGACTCGCTTAACACTCTTATGCTGAAAGTCACAACAGGTTCCCCCTCAGACCCGGCTCCCCCACGATTCCTCCTGGAAATTGCGGATACCATCAGACCTATAATTTTAAACATTGTAAATATGTCAATTACCACAGGGAGAGTTCCAGAAATCTGGAAGTGTGCACAAGTCAGGGCCTTATTAAAAAAAAAAAAACTTGATCCTGAAAAAATGACTAACTACCGCCCCATCTCACTCCTTCCTTGGGTAGGAAAGCTGCTTGAGAAACACATCAACACTAGTCTGATGTCCTATCTGGAAGCCAACCATCTGCTCCATGACTCTCAGGCGGGCTTTCGCCCAAAATTGGGGACGGAGGCGGCACTACTGACTGTCACCGAATTAGCCCGCAGGCACATGGATCAAGGCGGCACTACAGCAATTATGCTGCTGGACTTAAGTGCCGCCTTTGATACCGTAAATAGTAACACTCTTATCTCCCGATTAAAACAGCTCGGAGTGACAGGAAGCGCCACCTTGTGGCTACAGTCTTTTCTGGAAAACCGTACATTCCAGGTGGTGGAGGGTGATACTCATTCTTTTGAGAAACTTGATTACTGATGAATGGAAAGAAAGGAGATGAAGCGGAAGGTAGTGGCAATAGTGTAGCTTTCTCAGGACTGGGGCATTGATGAAGGTTTTAGTGCAGATATATGTAATTCAAATATGTTGAGGAACTGGTTGCATGAAGCCTTGAATCTGGTGGTGATAAGAAAGAGGAGTCATAATTGGCTATAAAACTTGCACTGCATGTATGCAACTTGTACATCCTACAGGATGCTATGCAAATGCAGTTTGTGTGCTGATTGGTGAGACCAGAGAAATGAGTGCCCATATGTATTTCTATTTGCACTTCTTGTCTACTTTTCTATTTATGTACATGCCTAATTTATTGAAGACATGAACATATCTTGCACCACTACCGAACGGAGCTGACAGCTGCAGCTAGTCTTACACCAGAGTCATTGCATGCTGGCCCTTATCAAGGAGGCCCACGCACCCATACTGTACATGTGGATTCTCTTCCAGGACCTATGCCCTGAAGAAATTCATTGTATATGAACGAAACGCGTTGGCTGGCAATTTTCTGTTTTTGGATTCTTATGAAAATAAAGGATTCATTAAGACAACATAATCAGGACTATATGACTTATTGACAAACTATCTTCACTAACTGGTGGTGCACCACTCCAAACCTTGGGTTAATATCTCGCACCATGCTGGCCCAGTCTACTCTCCTATCTTGTTAGAAGTAGGGGCATAGGATGTGCTTAATTTAAGTTTATGGGTTGAATTTAAACAATTTACACTTTGAAAGACTGACCTTGTCAGGATCATGGTTTACAATGTACTTACCAATGCCTCAGGGTAGATGCCTATGTATTCCCTTATAAACATAGACCCCTAGACAATCACTCATCAGCATGCAGGTCTTTTTAATACATCAGTATTGGGTTCAAGCTTGAGACACACTTCAGCATAGAAGGTGGGCTAGTGCAGAATTCATGTGAAAATCCTTGTTTTCCAAATACACAAAGGTAAACTTATTTTTTAATTACATATATTGATTTAGATATTTCTAGTACAAGATATCCCCAAACTAGGGATTAGAGCATTTTGCAATGGAACAATAATATACATTCTGAAAACAGTCACTAAATATTTGCATTGAAATTGCATGGATGTCAAATGTAACCGTAATATATTAATACCATTAATAACAAGTAAGATTTTAAATCAAATGATAAAAAGTAATATAAAAATGAAAGTAAAAATGTAAAAACATAACATTAAGAGCAACATGCCATGACAGGTAGCAACGAAAACAGAGCAGAATTTGCTACTTTAGCCAACACATCCAAGATCTGTGAAGAGGAAGGCTTCATAGAAGAGCCTTTTCATTAGATGTGACTTCAGCTCTCACTTGTGAAGAAAGGGGAACCTGAATGTTCTTTGGGAAAAATATCGAGCTCTTAGGTAGCAAAAGGCATCAAGCAAAGTTAAAAAAATTAATAATATATGTGAACTCATGCATGTTTGTTAATAGGGTTGTGAAAAATGACCCCATCGTTTCGTAGGCCCCCTTTTTTTCCTATCTGAAGTTGCTGGCCGTAGAACTCTGTGCATTTTACCGCTGCTAAATAGAAGTAAAGTGCCTGGGCTTCCTACCCCCTAAAATATGTGCTGCACATTGGAACTCTATGTTTGGCCTTTTTAACTTCCCTAAAAGTCTATTATCAATTATGTCTAAGACGCTTCTGTGGGGTGGGAGGATTAAATGTCATCAATGGGCTGTGTTGTTTTTTAGATGCACTGCAATGGCACATGGTAGGCAAAAGTGCCTTTGCTATGTAGGAAAAAAATATTTATATACCATAAGCAACCCCTAACGTGCATTTTATGCCCGCAGGGCAGGATACTAACATATAAAAACAGGGCACATTACATATTGGGGTTAGCATGCTCTCAAAGTGAGAAATAAACAAAATCTATATCACTGTGTAGACTTTTCTATGACCAGGCTTTGATGGGATTAAAATCTGTGCCTCCACTTGGGAAAATGCTAGACAAATGCTTCAAAATTATTCCCTACTTCATTTTGTATAATGTGATTTAATGGTGGAATTATATTTTTTCATAAGTTAAGTGAAAACTAGCTTTGCTAAAATGTATATTTCTCCCACTCAGCGCACATCCAGGGCGGCAATACATATAGGTTTCTGAGAGAACTAACCACCCTGGCTCCGACAACAATAGTCTGCCTTTTATCTTATAAAGATCGAATGGGTGTTAGGTGGTGATCACTTACCAGGGATAAGCTACCTCAGCGTATACAGGAACAGTTGGCAGAACATAGAATAGCTTTGGTGCTACCTCCTTTGACTTGGAGATGTAAAGAAGGGCTTTCCTGATTCATTTAACGGATCCTTTCAGACAGACAGCCTCCAGACACAGCTGGGGAGAGGATCAGTTTCTACTCTGTCAGACGGAAGGAGAGTTCATCTAAATAAGGGAGTGACTAAGGAGATGAAAGCAGGCCTGCCTGGTTACAGCTGGATTTTGCCATATTGAATAAGGGACTTATAAGTGATTTTACAGTAAGGCAAAGTGGAAATGGTCTGAAAGGAGAAGGAGGGCTGCAAGATAATAGTAAGTACTGGGTGTTAGAATTTACCCACACACTGGCTATTGTATAAGATACAGATGGCACAAAATCACCACCACTTCAGAAAATTATTGGGCCAGTGAAGACTCCAACTGAAGAAGAAGGCACTGCTTGAAGACAACTGCTGACTCTTGTTGGAAAAAGAGGACTCACAGACGGACTCAAGGAAGCCAGATTCCTGCTGATAACCAGGACCTGGAACTGCTTTTGAAGGGTCAATTGGTTGGCTTTCTGCTTGCAAACTTTATATACACAAAATGTAAAAGGGCTATTGAGTCCAAGAGAGCTCAGCTGACCACAGAGGATTGGTCCTTGAAGGAGATCTGGCTGGTGAAAGACCTGCTGCCTAGAAACCTTCCCTGCATAGATAGTAACTATAGGATTGACCATGAGGAAACCTTCCAGCATTTGGAAAAATGTTGTAATTTTTTCACCTCTGGAAGACTGGGACAAGGTATTGAGGACTGCCCAAATAGGATGCACACAAGACAGGCACAGGAAACCAGGTTCACACACACTGAAATCTTGGTCAGCAGGATCATGTGGCAAATGTAATTGCCTGATTGAGCCCTGCCCAACTATGGATTCCCTCTTTGCCCTGCGGAAGGATTTGAGTTTCAAAAAGAAGTTTACAGGTAATACTTTCAAACACTATGAAGTGGCAACTTTTTCCAACCCCACAATAACATTGGTGAGTACAAAATCGAGATATGACTCACTCTGACTTTTTGGTTCCAAAATCAAAAACTTCAGAGAGAATTAGATTCTGATGTATCTGAATTCAAGGGACCGTTGCTGGCCACAACCTAGTACATTGCCACACTGGAAGATTCTGACTTCCATTTCAAAGACTAAGTCCAAAGTTAATTTTCTGGGGTATTGATGTTTTTGACCTTCACTTCATCAAAGTCAACCTAAAATCACTTCTTTGTCTCAGTCAACCATGAGTAATTACTAGATTGGCACTTTACTTTTTATTTTTGCTTTTTGCAGTAATATTTTGAATATTCTTCTCTCTTGCTCCTCTTTACCTAATTTTATGATCTTTACTTTTCTAAATTGGTTTGGAAATTTTATGGTTTCTGTTCTTTACTTAAAAATTGTTGATAGTGCTTGACATAAAATAAAATTCTCCGGGGGTCACCCGGTGTGTGTGCCATAGCTACCAGGGGTAGTACTGAGTCTTAACCTAACCAGAGTGGATTTATTACGTTTCATGGAGTATGCCTCCAGCACATTATTAGCCACATTCCTGACAAGGGCCCTTCTTAATTCTGCATTGACATTATTTGAAATTTTGACAATAATGATGCAGTGATATGTGCTTCTTTCCTTTTTTTGTGTGCATTCATTTTGCATTTTAAATATAAAAGGATCTACATTTATATATTTACTTGTTTTTTTTCTTACAAATTGTTTCATAGACATTTTTTGTTCCTTCATCAGAGAAATGCTGCTGTTTGTTTGTTCTGTTTTTCTTGGTTCTTGCTTTATATCCCCAACAGTTCCCTTCGACCTTCGCACCTGAATACCTCCCACACATATTTAATTTTCTGTCGATCCTCCACCATTATCTCTCATAGGGCCTCCTACCAGCTCTACTTCTTCAGAGTCATTACTTTCCCAGAAAACCCTGAAGCCGAGTCGCCATGCAAAATATATTAGAAAGACTCTGAACTTCTCTTCTGTTATTTTTGTTTTTGATTATTTTAATACTTCTGTTTGTGTATTCATCACTTGCCGATTTCTGACCGCCAGACGCGCAGTAGCACAGAAGTGGTGGTCCACCGCTAAGCCGACTACGACGTTCACCGTTGCATCGGCGGTGGACCTCCGGCTGTGCCAGAGAACAGTTGTTCCCTGGTGGTGGCCCAGCTGCGCCACAATGCAATATAGTGAGGGAAGTACTGGTGCAGTCCCTCTCAGCATATTATGAGTTCCTGTACCTCAAGCCATTTCATAGCAGAGCCCTGCCATGAAATGGCTGGCAGTGCAGGAGCAAAGGGGCCCTAAGAGCCCCCATGTCCACCTTGCCATGGGGATACATACAAGGAGGAGAACATGTGCCCCCCTGCCTGTAGTCCCACAAAGTTCCAGCACAACATGGATATCCATATCGTGCTGGAACTTTTTTGCCGTTCTCATTTCAGTGTCTGTTTATCAGGCACTGCCATGCGAAGGGCAAAGGACTGCCCACCGTATTACAAGTTGAAGTTGTTCAACTCGTAATATGGTGGGTGGTCTTTGCATGAGTTTAGCACAGCTGTGCTGCCGGATAGCCGGCACAACTGCGTCAAACTCGTAATCAGGCTCTAAGCATTATTGAGCTCATTGGATATCCATCACCTTAATTTACAATAAAAGTCTTAATTCAGTCTTGTCTTCAAAAGCAACTACATCCATGTCCTTCACTACCTAGAAATGAGGAGGTCTCTCTGATCATTTCCTCCAGAGATGACATTGTTCTCAGCCCCGGAAGATTTATAGACATAATAAGTTTGAAGAGAAAGGATAGACGTGTGAAAGATCAATATTATAAGGCCTGTTATCTCCTACAGTTCCAAACAAGTTTACAAATTAACAGCATTAACTTCAGGCCACCTCTTACATACAGGGATTAGCTTAATAACATTTAATGTGAAAAGAGAAACACTAGGTAACAAACAGGAAATACTGCTAGATAGCTCAATAGGTTCAGTAGCAGTTGCTGAATATAATTGCTCACTTCTCCCCTGAGGCGGAAGCCGGGGGTTCTTTGCTATCCACTTTTAACAATGCTAGATCGTTATTGAAATAAAAATAACGCGTTTTTTAAAAATTGTATATATTTTAATCTGCAGCTCTTAAATTACCTTTTACACCTCGGAGCGAGATTTGCGTCGCTCCGAGGCTGCTCTTAAGCCTCCCTGGCACAGCGCTGCTGTTGGTAGGCACTGGAAAGCAGTTCCTCGATCCATCTTGGCCGCCATTTTGAATTGGGTAAGGCTGCCGGTCGAGTTGTTCCCCCCTCCCGCCCTCCCAGATTACTTAAGGGCGTGTTTAGCACCTCGCGCTCATTGCTCACTTCTCCCCTGAGGCGGAAGCCGGGGGTTCTTTGCTATCCACTTTTAACAATGCTAGGTCGTTATTGAAATAAAAATAACGTGTTTTTTAAAAATTGTATATATTTTAATCTGCAGCTCTTAAATTACCTTTTACACCTCGGAGCGAGATTTGCGTCGCTCCGAGGCTGCTCTTAAGCCTCCCTGGCACAGCGCTGCTGTTGGTAGGCACTGGAAAGCAGTTCCTCGATCCATCTTGGCCGCCATTTTGAATTGGGTAAGGCTGCCGGTCGAGCTGTTTCCCCCTCCCACCCTCCTCCCCCTCTCCTTCAAATGGATAAAAACAATAGGCCATCCCGTCCGCGCAGCGGGCGCGCCGATGGCGCACCGAAGGCGCGCCAAAGGCAAGCCCGTCTGCGGCCGTCCGCGCCCTGCAGCGCCCAGGGTCCAGGCCCCCTGCCCAACCATTAGAGGATCTGCCCACCCGGATAAGGTATGCCTCCGATCAATTAAGAACTCTCACGCCCATCCTAGAGGCCCCATGCTGCCATTCCATATATCTAGATGCACCTGTGGGAAAGTGCCCCCATTGTCAGTACACACCTAGCCCCATATCGGAGCAGCCCGAGATCATCAGTCCCCCTTTTAAAATGTTTCTTTTAAATTGTCGCTCTCTTACCAAACATGCAGTGGAAATGTCAATCCTCCTGGAGGACATTAACCCTGACGCCATATTCCTAACGGAAACTTGGTTAAGGGAAGAAGCTGACCCTGACATAGCTGCCATATTACAGAAAGGATATGGACTACAAAGTGTTGATAGGGTAGAGGGCAGAGGAGGAGGATTAGGACTACTTTTTAAGGACTGTTATCAATGCAGAACCAGTCCTGCGACAATTCCTACTTATCCCCCACCTTAACCCCCCTGCCTGTAGTCCCACAAAGTTCCAGCACAACATGGATATCCATATCGTGCTGGAACTTTTTTGCCATTCTCATTTCAGTGTCTGTTTATCAGGCACTGCCATGCGAAGGGCAAAGGACTGCCCACCGTATTACAAGTTGAAGTTGTTCAACTCGTAATATGGTGGGTGGTCTTTGCATGAGTTTAGCACAGCTGTGCTGCCGGATAGCCGGCACAACTGCGTCAAACTCGTAATCAGGCTCTAAGCATTATTGAGCTCATTGGATATCCATCACCTTAATTTACAATAAAAGTCTTAATTCAGTCTTGTCTTCAAAAGCAACTACATCCATGTCCTTCACTACCTAGAAATGAGGAGGTCTCTCTGATCATTTCCTCCAGAGATGACATTGTTCTCAGCCCCGGAAGATTTATAGACATAATAAGTTTGAAGAGAAAGGATAGACGTGTGAAAGATCAATATTATAAGGCCTGTTATCTCCTACAGTTCCAAACAAGTTTACAAATTAACAGCATTAACTTCAGGCCACCTCTTACATACAGGGATTAGCTTAATAACATTTAATGTGAAAAGAGAAACACTAGGTAACAAACAGGAAATACTGCTAGATAGCTCAATAGGTTCAGTAGCAGTTGCTGAATATAATTGCTCACTTCTCCCCTGAGGCGGAAGCCGGGGGTTCTTTGCTATCCACTTTTAACAATGCTAGATCGTTATTGAAATAAAAATAACGCGTTTTTTAAAAATTGTATATATTTTAATCTGCAGCTCTTAAATTACCTTTTACACCTCGGAGCGAGATTTGCGTCGCTCCGAGGCTGCTCTTAAGCCTCCCTGGCACAGCGCTGCTGTTGGTAGGCACTGGAAAGCAGTTCCTCGATCCATCTTGGCCGCCATTTTGAATTGGGTAAGGCTGCCGGTCGAGTTGTTCCCCCCTCCCGCCCTCCCAGATTACTTAAGGGCGTGTTTAGCACCTCGCGCTCATTGCTCACTTCTCCCCTGAGGCGGAAGCCGGGGGTTCTTTG
Source organism: Lissotriton helveticus (assembly GCF_964261635.1). Classification (NCBI taxonomy): domain Eukaryota; kingdom Metazoa; phylum Chordata; class Amphibia; order Caudata; family Salamandridae; genus Lissotriton; species Lissotriton helveticus. The sequence continues at coordinate 202,811,768 of NC_136073.1, forward strand.
CTATCCACTTTTAACAATGCTAGGTCGTTATTGAAATAAAAATAACGTGTTTTTTAAAAATTGTATATATTTTAATCTGCAGCTCTTAAATTACCTTTTACACCTCGGAGCGAGATTTGCGTCGCTCCGAGGCTGCTCTTAAGCCTCCCTGGCACAGCGCTGCTGTTGGTAGGCACTGGAAAGCAGTTCCTCGATCCATCTTGGCCGCCATTTTGAATTGGGTAAGGCTGCCGGTCGAGTTGTTTCCCCCTCCCACCCTCCTCCCCCTCTCCTTCAAAATGGATAAAAACAATAGGCCATCCCGTCCGCGCAGCGGGCGCGCCGATGGCGCGCCGAAGGCGCGCCAAAGGCAAGCCCGTCTGCGCCCGTCCGCGCCCTGCAGCGCCCAGGGTCCAGGCCCCCTGCCCAACCATTAGAGGATCTGCCACCCGGATAAGGTATGCCTCCGATCAATTAAGAACTCTCACGCCCATCCTAGAGGCCCCATGCTGCCATTCCATATATCTAGATGCACCTGTGGGAAAGTGCCCCCATTGTCAGTACACACCTAGCCCCATATCGGAGCAGCCCGAGATCATCAGTCCCCCTTTTAAAATGTTTATTTTAAATTGTCGCTCTCTTACCAAACATGCAGTGGAAATGTCAATCCTCCTGGAGGACATTAACCCTGACGCCATATTCCTAACGGAAACTTGGTTAAGGGAAGAAGCTGACCCTGACATAGCTGCCATATTACAGAAAGGATATGGACTACAAAGTGTTGATAGGGTAGAGGGCAGAGGAGGAGGATTAGGCCTACTTTTTAAGGACTGTTATCAATGCAGAACCAGTCCTGCGACAATTCCTACTTATCCCCCACCTTAACCTTCTCTGGCCTACTTATCTATCGCCCCCCAGGCCAAATGGGCGATTTCATGAATTGTCTCCCCTCTAAGGTCACTGAATCAGCCGTCTCTCTGCCTCATTTCACGGTTTTGGGCGATGTGAACATTCACTTAGATGATCCTTTGGATCCACTAGCTACCACCTTTCTGACCAGTCTAGCAGCCATACAAATTGTCCAGAAGGGTTTTGTACCTACACATAACAAAGGTCACTTGCTAGACGCGGTTCTAAGTAACGATCAGAGACTTAAAACCGGGAACCCAGTCCCGCTCCCATGGACCGATCATTTCTTGGTCCCACTTCTTTGGCACATACCTAACCCCCTCTCTGCACCTCCTCGAGCCACATTAAGAGGAAGGGATTGGGTGAAATTATCCACAGATAAGTGGGTGGAGTGCCTCTCTACCACCCCTCGACAGACCGGGGGCGACGTAGACACACTATACACCCATTATGCAAACTGGCTACAGACTACCTTAGATACAATTATACCCCAAAAACCTCTCAAAGTGAGAACCAAGTCTAAAAAATCACCGTGGTTCACTCCAGCGTTAAAAGAATTAAAACTAAATTGCCGGAAGCTGGAGAGAACCTGGAGACGTACTCACAATGAACTGGACAGAAGTAGCCATCGAGAGGCAATTAAAAAATATAAAGCTAAGATTATATTGGCACAAGCTCTATTCTACGAGGAAAAAATTATAACACCCGCCAACTCCCCGAGGGAAATATTTCGGATAGCGAAATCCTTGATTAGTATCCCCTCTATCTCACAGGACCCCCGTGAAGCCCAAACTCGCTGTGACAATCAGGCGGAGTACTTTCATCAAAAAATTCAAGCTATTTCCTCATCATTTGACCTGGTTAGCCAACAGCCAGGGGGAACAGACACTCATCCTTCAACCACGATCTGTCAATTAGCTTAATTTCCATTACTTGAAGAAGACTCGCTTAACACTCTTATGCTGAAAGTCACAACAGGTTCCCCCTCAGACCCGGCTCCCCCACGATTCCTCCTGGAAATTGCGGATACCATCAGACCTATAATTTTAAACATTGTAAATATGTCAATTACCACAGGGAGAGTTCCAGAAATCTGGAAGTGTGCACAAGTCAGGGCCTTATTAAAAAAAAAAAAACCTTGATCCTGAAAAAATGACTAACTACCGCCCCATCTCACTCCTTCCTTGGGTAGGAAAGCTGCTTGAGAAACACATCAACACTAGTCTGATGTCCTATCTGGAAGCCAACCATCTGCTCCATGACTCTCAGGCGGGCTTTCGCCCAAAATTGGGGACGGAGGCGGCACTACCGACTGTCACGGAATTAGCCCGCAGGCACATGGATCAAGGCGGCACTACAGCAATTATGCTGCTGGACTTAAGTGCCGCCTTTGATACCGTAAATAGTAACACTCTTATCTCCCGATTAAAACAGCTCGGAGTGACAGGAAGCGCCACCTTGTGGCTACAGTCTTTTCTGGAAAACCGTACATTCCAGGTGGTGGAGGGTGATACTCATTCCAAAACCTGGCCTCTTAATCAAGGCGTGCCCCAGGGCTCCTCCCTGAGCCCCACGCTTTTTAATGCTTTTATGCAACCATTGGCGAAGGTCGTTCACCCTTTTGGTTTTGAAATTGTGACCTACGCTGATGACACTCAGCTTGTGCTGGCCCTGAATCAGCCAGGTCACACCCGATCGAACTTGAACAGTTGCCTAGTAGCAGTTTCAGAATGGATGGCCTCTTCCCATTTAAAACTTAATGGGGACAAAACTGAACTGATGTTCCTGGGGAACACAGCTGACCCCAGATCTCCTCTACAATGGCCACCTTGTATGGGCCCTCCCCAGAACCAAAAAAGCAAATTAAGAGCTTGGGTATGTGGCTGGATAACACTCTCACTTTCAACCAGCAAGCCACAGTACTCTCTGCCACCTGCTTTCGGCTGATGCGTATGTTGCGGAAAATTTTACCCCTCCTCCCTTTTCAAGCTCGCAGGATGATGGTCCAGGCCATCATCCTGTCCCGTCTCGATTACGGGAATGCTCTATATCTGGGTGCTCCGACCAGCACTTTCAAGAAGCTGCAGGTCACCCAGAAAGCAGCAGCACGTCTATTGCTAGGCCTGCCCCGTAGCCACTCAGGCACCGATGCCCTAAGGAAATTACACTGGCTGCCCATCCAAGCCAGAGTAAAATTTAAGGCGATGTGCATAATGCATAAGGCCATGTGGAAAAACGCCCCCGCAATGATCTGTTCCTTAGCCACACCCTACTATCCGCAAAGATCACTGCGTTCAAGCACGGCCTTTTTAGCAATAACACGCAAAATCAAACGGGCCAGGTGGGGCGGACGCTCCTTCTCCCTGAATGTGGCTGTGACTTGGAACTCCTTACCCCCCATGATTCGGAACGAGTCCAATCTTTTAAAATTCCGTAAAACCCTCAAAACTTTTCTTTTTTCTGAATAAGCCAGTAGACCCCCAGAAGTTTGCAATTACAGCGCTACGAGGCCTTCGGGTAGTAATGCGCTTTACAAAACCCACTTTCATTTCATTTCATTTCAGAACACAGTTTGGCATCATGGCAGATCCGTACCAGAATTTGCTCATTATGAGGATTCATGAGCAAATATGATAGAGTTGTGAATAAATATAATTTGCTGACCAGTTTCGAACTCTAGACGCATTTTTCAAAATGTGTTGCACTCTATATGTTCTCTTGTTTGCCCATTTAAGTATGGTTTGCTGTAGGAATACAGTGGGATATGAGACTGTGGACATAGTTGTCAACTGATCTCATGTCAACATAATGGTAATTCTCACAACAGCAATCTCAGAGTAGACACTTGAAATGTCAATTTCACTGCAATTGCTCATTTTACTAATGGAAATATTAAGCAATATTCTAGCTAGCTTGCTCCATGTTTTCCTTATTTAGTTCTGCACTACATTTCACCTAAACCATCTCAAGCTGTCTTAGTGCATTTGGCTTTACATCAAAAATAGGGTGTTTGCACTGCTTCCATTACTCCTCATTTGCAAAGATAATGTGGGTGCAGTTTGTGTTCTTTGGAGCAAGGCAACTTTGTGTTGCAGTCACATCAACCTTCAGTGCTATTATTGGGGAAATTGATCAGTATGTGTCAGCAACTGTGTTAACTAATGGTAAAACAGTGGGTCAACCTTTTAATGTAAAATGTTCCAGTGTACGTAAGACCCCAGAAGTCCCATCATGCTTAGTACTGATGGCGTAAACAATAGCTGCCTATAGTCTCATAGCAAGGAGCCACATCTTTGTGTGGCTTGCTGTGCCCAGGATTGCATGTGACCTAGTACCTAAACTTCTAACTTTAAAACATGGACGTGATACATTACTTAAAGGGTAGCAGCTGCACAACACTCACTGCGGTATACTGACCCTCAAATTGAAGGTGTATATGTTTGGGGTACTGTTCCTCTTAGCCTGCAAATTGGTGTTAGAAATTCTATTATGAAAGCTTCCTTCATAGCACAGTATTTATTTATTTATTTATTTATGTGAGAGTTTTATAGAGCTCCAGCTAGACCCGAAGGTATCAGAGCGTTTTATAAGAGTAAATGTTCACATCAAAGATAACAAGTCTTTACAGAGCATCTGAGTCAGATCGCTTTGCAACAGTAAATGTTCACAACATTAGATAACAAGTATATATAGAACAGCTAAGTATAAAATTGTACAGTTCCTTCTCAGGGAGGTACATGTGGCGATTTGTAAGAGTCATAGTTGAACAGTACAGCATTAAGTGGTTATAAAGTCACACACGTATAACACAATTGAGGAATGCATCGGGGACAGAATAAGAGACTGAAAGAGTCATTTGTCCATTTTTGAAGGAACTAGTCAAAATATAGTGCTAGCTAGACATATCGCTAGCTAGACCCAAAGGTATAAGATCCCTTTACAACAGTAAATGTTCACATCAAACAGAAACAAGTCTATACAGGGCATCTGAGCCAGAGCGCTTTACAAGAGTAAATGTTCAAAACATAGATAACAAGTATGGTACATATTTATTATAGCTCTAGCTAGACCCGAAGGCACCAAAGCACTTCACTGGCTCCAGCGCAGACCTAAACAATGAGGTAGTTAGGCTATAAATACTATTGTATTAAAAGGCTTCTTTACACTGCTCAACATTTTACTGGGAATTCCAGCACAACAATGGGGACTAATGCATAGCAAAAGAACGTATGAAAGAAATAACGCTGGAGAACCTACTGATAAATAGAAGAAGAGGAGGTAGTACGTACAACAACCAACAGAAAATTTACCATTGTACAATTGGTATGAGGAAACCATAGTCTCAGTTCATACTTCCCAGCGAGCAAATGGATCATAAAAAAAAGTGAATGGTTTACACAGCAGAATGTTTTCTTACTTCAGAGAGTTCCTCTTGGTTTAGTTCCTAGGGATTTAAACTATAAGGCAGAATGAATACAGAAGATTATTGGATCCCAATCCTGTTGATGTTTTATTGACAATATTGTTAATCATTATTACAAAGAGTAAAATGCGTAAGAATAAATGGAAGGGCTACTAAAGCTCATTAACTCAATGCAAAAATACAGGCTAACTAAATGATCTATCAGATGTAAATGTATGGCTTAACAGGGCCCCAGGCAATTAAACATTAGGTTCTAATATTCACCTAGTAACATTTCATGCTGAATAACTAAGTAGAACATTTGATTTGTAGATAACTATAAATCAGATTTATATTGATATAGATATTTATATAGATTATATAGATGAATATCTGTAGTCTGTGGGCCCATTGATATACTGACATTCCCAGAAAACATAGATATAGCAGTCTATCATTTTTAACGTTATAGAGCTTTTAACGTATTGAAATGTGACTGTTAGCAATCACCAAGATGTTACCATTTGTTAGCAAACTAGGTACGAATAAGGTACTCAGTCCATGGTAGACGTTTGAATTACATTTCTTCCCAGATAAACTCAGTGCTTCTTAAGCCCTGCATCAGGCTATGTCCACAAACCGGTTCCATCAATGGCTTACAAAGGCTTCTGCTTTGATGGCCCCATTCACAACCAAAATACGATGGTAATGCAGACGAAAGACAAGATGGTTCAGTTTGGAAGGAGGAGACGCATCAACATTCAATTTTGTAATTCATAATGTGGGACTTTTACCAAATCACAAATTTTAGATCCCTAAACTGTATATACATATGCTTCTGTGTATTAAATAACAATTTGTTAAAGTTCACATTCGTAAGCTAGAGAATAGTAAATTGCGATTGAAGGAAACAAGAAAATTGATACCGATACATTGGCTGCTACTGATATATCAGCAAGGTGTGATCAATGGTTCACCCAACAAAAGCTCTCCTTGGGAGTACTTTTATAATGAATCAGAGAGGTCAGGCCTGTGAGAAATGATCATCCTGAGCAAAGCGCTCACACAGGAGGAACAGAGAGGGTGGAGAGGAATTCCCAGGCAAAGAGCTGGATGTGCTAATAGAGGAAATATCAACACATGAAGATCAGATTTTGGCAAAATAGAAGGACCTTGACTCAACAAAATTACACACATGTAGCACTATCCAAGACTGTAAATTCTGTTTGAAACATCCAAAGTGTAAAGGTGGTTTGACATCTGTACCTGGTACAAGGACAAGCTATCTGCAGAACTATCTATTGGCATCCTTGGGTGGACAAGAAAGGAGTCCTGAAACGATTCCCATGCCAACAGAAACGACAGCGCAACACACTTTGGTGCCAGATACAGGGTTTAGTCCAACTACCACCAAAATTATAAATGCAGGTCAATCAACTGGTATTTGTACTGACATACAGAAGGCACAGTCTTATTGTATGTCACAATCCACACCACAGTGCTGTTGTAACTGCATTCAAAAACTGTAATTCAGGGGTATGTTGCAATGCACATGTATCTGTTTGTAAAACAAACTGTTTACTCCTGGAGACATCAAACGTGACAAAGCTGTTATTTGAGAATCTTCCTAAAATGTTTTTATATGTTTGTCATTGTATTACTGTGACAATATATAACTGTGTATTTGTACACAGATTATGCATGCTTCCCACTACTACAGATAAGGAAGAGACTGACACTATGAAAACTGATTAAATAACATCTGCAGAAGAAGAAAGTGAGGAGACCAATGTGATACCTACAGAGCCTCCTCAAACACAGCGTGGAAGAACACCCACAAGGTTAAGATAAAGACTGAGGCAACATACCTCTGAATCCATTTCCATGGCATTAAGGCACACACTACAAAAGCAGCCAGGAGCTTGGACTCCGTGTTTTATGTAATATTGAGAATGCTTTATGCCATAAACATGCAGTGTAAGAAAATAAGTACAGGAAAGCACAGTCTGACCTCTTGCTTAACATCTGTGAAGGACACCCTTGAGTAGCTTAGCCATACAGATTGGCACACTAGCTGAGGTAGTCCAGTCACTGGCTCAATGAGAAGTTGAGGCCCCTTCAAGGAGGGCACTCAACAGTGTGGATTGCTCACTTAGTTGAGTTGTGAGGCATCTTGCCAATGTGACAGCAACACTAACCCAAGGTGTTCTTGGCACATCGTCCTTGGGTGACATACAGAGCATGGCTATTTGTTCTGAAGCCTTAAGCATATGCCCTTGTGTAGGTTGTAATTTAGGTGGACAAACATCATGCACAAGCTGTGCTCTCTTGCACACTGGCCTGTGAATGACACTACAAGTTAATTTTGTTTTGATGAGTCAAAGTAATTTTGTTTTGATGAGTCAAAGTAACTTGCGCTACCATGGCGGCCACTGGTACTGTCAACAGGCATTAATATACACTCAGTCATTTATATGTTCCATGGTTGAGTCTTTTGTTTACCTATATTGTACTTTATGCACAAGTGAAATTTAAAACTACTATAATAAGAACTATTTTCACAGTAGTCTTGTATGAATGAGTCACATGCAGACACATTGATGTTTCTGTAGCATAACATACACCTTAGTTGTTCAATAAACTTTTTTATATCATAAAAATAACACTGTCTTTGTGTATTTTTTTTAATGTTGCTAGAAATCTCCACTCAGGGAGATTTCATTGAACTTATCCTCTATCCTGTCTACAATCTCAGCCTTAGAACAGTGCTGGTGTAGGGAACCTTCGCTGTGCACAATGGCAATACACAATGTAGTAGAAATCCCAGTACGAATTAAGATAGAAAGGTTTGGAAAAGTTATTTGCACCTCATTCATAAAACATTTTAAAACTAAAGTTCTGCTTTGGTTACAATGCATCCTTTATATAGTGTCTCAAGATTTACGTAATTGCCATGGTGTGCCATAGAACAGCAATGTGTGGTCACATTTAAGCCAATGAGTAACAATTACATATCGCAGACTTCAAATACCTCTCTGAAATCCCTCATGTATTGTATTTCCTGCTTAGAATTCATAACCTCTGCTGTTGTCATAAGTAATATATTAATGTATTAATACATGCCCATTTTCATTTGTTGTTTGTAATGTGTACCAAATATCACTACGTCATACAACATGTCAGAGTGGTAAAGTACTGTGATGTAATAAATGCATTGCATGATTGCTTCCTTTTTTGACTTCGTAGTATTTGCATGTACAATTTCTTATTTTTGATACAATTCCCTATTTGTGAATGCTTAGTAAATTGGTGATTTACAATTTAGTCATCAAAATTCAAATCCGTATTTTGTCATTTACGAAACTATTCAATTTGTTATGCATTTTTTAGACTGACTTAATACATGTTTTTTCTACATCGCAACATGATATTTTGCATCTCACAAACCAGTTGAAGACTGGTTGGTTTGTGTATCGCAAACGTATGTACTTCTGTGCCAAATTTTATTCTTTCACATGGCTGCCGTGGAACTTGGATTTCAGGGGTTACAATTTGAGCACTAGCTTTTAGCAAATTCTGTTTTTTGTTGTAAGCGTCCTGTTAGCTTTAAAGGAACAGAGGATTCGTTTAAAAAACATAAGAACAGTTTCACAAACGTTTTAAAGACTTGGACATTGGTCCATGGGAGAACGCCACACACATTAGTAAATAGTTTGCGGAGTCGTAAAACTCTGCTTGTAGGTTGTCAGCACAAAAAAGGAGTAAACTTACACATAAGTGTAAGTTTACCTTTGTGAATCAGGTACTTAGGCATCAAGATAGATTGCAACTTTCATTTAACAGTGTTTCAGAAAACTACCTTTCACAAAATGCTCCTCTCTCCCCTTGTCCACTTGAACATGAACGAGTCATGATGTCGTTCAATTGGCTTTTAACATCAAAGTATGTCAATTAGAAAAGTATGTTAAAAAATAACAATCGACATTATTTTTAATCTTCTTTTTTCCCCGCCAGAGTTGATCTAGCATTGATGTGCTGTTAAAAATAAACGAACACTTTCCTCACATCTGCTCCAGATTTGCATCTCAGAAATTATAGAAGTTCGTTATGCAGGATTACATGGCAACTGTGGGGAGCCTGGGATATGGGAGTGATTGATGCCCGGTCTGCGAGATGTAAGATCCGTACAGGAAATTGTGTGGCACGCCCAACCTGACACTCAGAATTAAATATTATATTTGTATAGCTGAATTGTATCGTTTTTATTTTTTAAATATGGCATGGGGAGACATCTGTGGAGGAGAGCTGGAAATGGGGAAACTGAATACCTGTTCAGCATTAGGCTCATCGGGAGCAGGGCATTAACATGCTAGAGTGCATGGTCCAATGGAGCCCTCATATAAAGGTTAAAGCTTGTTAATTACGGTTCATAGGTCAGATATATTCTTCGAGATGTCATACAGCATTAAGAATCAAAAGGCTACGAGGCAAATCTTTTATTGACAACCTGATGCCTGATCAGAGGATAGGAGAGAAAGGAACCTTTAACGTTATTTCCCAGCACTTTTTTAGTATCTCTTTTTATTAATAAAATCTCTTTGACCTCGAATTAAAGTTACATATCTGCAAAGGGCTCCTGGGAAAAAGAATAATGAAATATGGTGAAAGGGCAGGTTGCTGTTCCTCTTTATTACTACAAAAGCTGTTTACAGGCCGCTGGTCACGAGGGTACATCCCAGCAAGCCCTGGTTGTTCAGCCAACATTGCTAAACATACATTTATTTGAATGCTGAAACATACAATTGGCAAGTGAAACTACATGTCCCAGCATGCTTCTGATCTCTAAGGGCCAGATGCATCAAAGGGTTTTGTCCATTCTGTGTCTATGGGAAAATGTGTTGATGCATATGGCCCCAAGTGCCCTGAAAGTTGTAAAATTGGGAAAATGGTATTTGTGACCGGTTTCGGGCAAATTGTGCTTAGTTCTATCATTTCTGTACTCAAGCTTTCGTCCAGGTGCGTTCATTACGTGGGTACAACTGTGTGTTAAGGTTAATACCATGAAGGACCGTTTCCACACGTCAATGCACAGTGTATGGAAAAAGCTCCTAAGCAGGTGCGAAAAAACTATGTCCTAATAATATCTCCCAATGTGTTTTGGGCCCAAAATTTCCTTGGCAATTAATTGAGACAGTACATTCAGGAAGGGGTCAGGGGTGTAGCTTTCATTGGTGCAGCAGGTGCAGTGACACCAGGACCCAGAGACCTGAGGGCCCGCTGAACCCTGATTGTTGCTGTAATTTATCATTCAAACAGCATCCATGGGACCCATTCCCTTCTTTGCACTAAGGCCCACGACAAACGTGCTACGGTACTGGAAGAGTGATAGTCACTCTCCTGACTTGGGGCTAGTTAACAGCAGAGCAATCATTTGTAGGAATTCTTCAAATAACAACAACTGTCAGAGCTCTCTCACATACCAGCTTTGAAATAGAAGCAGTGTATTGCACGCAAAGCACATTTTTTGCAAAGAGCAAACTGATTCTCGCTGTAGGGGGCCGTGGGTGGCCTTGGTTTGTTCTTTCCAGGTTTACAGAACTTGAGTATTAAACAGTTATGATGCAATTACAAAATCTGTGTTAAAAATAGAAATACCTGATTTAATCCCAATGAGATTAATTGGTGTAATCACTGAGAATGGTACACGGTTAATTACTGTAAACATTATGTGATGAAAACAGTAAGGGCAAATTACCCCCTTCAGTAGTAAAGTGTACTGAGTCATGGCTTTGCATGGCTTTAATTATTAGCTGCTGCATTTAGGAAACCACAAACCAAAATGAGTTGCTTTAGTTCTTGAAATCCTCCTTGATTTACCAACCAGCCCAAGTGACTCACCATGTGCTGAGCACATGAGAAAGTGTGCTCTGAACAAATGCGACAGAATGAATCGAAAGCTTGCACCGTGCCACTGTCTATGGATCCCAACTGACCCAGTGTCATGACAGTGACCACCAGCCACTCCAGAGTTTACAGCCAAAAGTGAAAAAAAAGCTGTGACACATTCTACACAAAGTACAAACAACATGATGCAAAGTGCAATTTATGTATTCATGAAAGAACACGCTGAGAGACAATGAAGACCGGTACAAGTGAGTGCAGAATCATTGATTGTCATGTCTAAAACAGAAACTTATGAGGGGTAGCTGGAGGTGTCAGGAGGAGGGCATCTTTAACTGAAGCCAAGGGCATGAAGAAGCTGTCTCATAAAAGAAGGTGCAGGTGAATGAGTGTTAGGTTGCGCTGGGAAGAAACACAGGTAGAATTCAGTAATATGTTCAGCTCTAAGGATAAGATCCTGGTCACCCTCCACGGTTCAAACACTGTGATTTAAAATAAAACACAAATGTAAAGCAGAAAACCAAGCGGTATATCCTGAGTTTCAAGCCAAATATAAAAGTCCATCAATTCAATTCAATGTTCAAGTTCAAGTTCAGAGATTTGTATAGCGCACTACTCACCCAGAGGGTCTCAAGGCGCTTGAGGGAGGGAGGGTGCTTTACTTGTCGAATAACCAAGTTTTTAGTTGCTTTCTGAAGGCGAGGTGGTGTTGTGTAAGGCGGAGGTGGGTAGGGAGAGAATTCCAGGTTTTGGCCGCTAGGTAGGAGAAGGATCTTCCTCCCATGGTGGATTTATAGATGTGCGGAATAGCGGCGAGGGCTTGATTGGACGAACGTAGTTGGCGGGAGGGGGAATAGAAGGACAGTCGCGTGTTGAGGCAATCGGGTCCTTGGTCGTAGAGGGCTTTGTGAGCGTGGGAGAGGAGGCGGAATGTTATTCTCTTGTTGACGGGGAGCCAATGGAGGTCTTTGAGGTGGTCAGAAATGTGAGCTTGCCGAGGAATGTCCAGTATGAGTCTGGCTGAGGCGTTTTGGATTCGTTGTAGTTTTTTCTGTAGTTTGGCTGTGGTTCCGGCATAGAGGGTGTTTCCGTAGTCCAGTCGGCTGGTGACCAGTGCGTGGGTGACCGTTTTTCTTGTTTCTGTGGGGATCCAACTGAAGATTTTTTTGAGCATGCGGAGGATGTTGAAGCAAGATGATGAGACGGCGTTGGCTTGTCTGTTCATCGAGAGGGAGGAGTCCAGGATGAATCCCAGGTTACGTGCGTGATCCGTAGGTCTTGGTGCGGTGCCCAGGGCTGGTGGCCACCAAGAGTCGTCCCAGGCAGAGGGGGATGATCCTAAGATGAGGACTTCCGTTTTATCCGAGTTCAGTTTTAGGCGGCTGTTCTTCATCCATTCGGCTACGTCTTTCATCCCTTCGTGTAGGTTGGTTTTGGCGGTGTTTGGGTCTTTGGTGAGGGATAGGATCAGCTGAGTGTCGTCTGCGTAGGAGATTATGTTGAGGTTGTGTTGGCGTGCTATGGATGCAAGGGGACTCATGTATACGTTGAAGAGGGTGGGACTGAGTGATGATCCTTGTGGTACACCGCAGATGACTTCGGTGGCCTCAGATCTAAAAGGGGGAAGGCGGACTCTCTGGGTTCTTCGGGCGAGGAACGAGATGATCCAGTCCAGTGCTTTCTCTTGTATTCCTATGTTGCTGAGGCGTTGTATGAGGGTGCTATGACAGACTGTGTCGAAGGCTGCGGATAGGTCGAGTAGGATGAGGGCAACTGTTTCTCCGTTGTCCAGTAGTGTTCGAATGTCGTCTGTTGCTGCGATGAGGGCGGTTTCGGTGCTGTGTTTGGCTCGGAAGCCGGACTGTGAGGGGTCGAGGGATTTGTTGGCTTCGAGGAAGGCGGTGAGTTGATTGTTGACGGCTTTCTCAATGACTTTGGCAGAGAATGGGAGGAGCGAGATGGGGCGGTAGTTCTTAAGTTCAGTGGGATCTGCTGTGGGTTTCTTCAGAAGGGCGCTGAGTTCGGCATGTTTCCAGCTTTCTGGGAAGGAAGCGGAGTTGAAGGAACAGTTGATGACATCGCGGAGATGGGGTGCGATGATGTAATCTGCTTTGTTGAAAATGTGGTGGGGGCATGGATCAGTTGGTGATCCTGAGTGGATGGAGTTCATAAGGCGGATGGTGTCTTCGGTGGTGATTGGGTTCCAGGCGCACAGGTTGTTGGAGTGTGGTTTTGGTTTGAAGGTGGGTGGGGAGGACTGGTCTTCGGACTGGTTTTCAAAGCTGTTATGTATATCGGCGATTTTGTTGTAGAAGAATGAGGATAGAGAGTCGCAGAGTTCTTGGGAGGGAGTGATGTCGTTGGTGCCGGCTGTGGGGTTGGTAAATTCTTTGACGATGTTGAATAGTTCCTTGCTGTTATGGGCATTGTTGTCAAGTCGGTCCTTGAATGCTGATTTCTTGGTGGAACGGATCAGTTGGTGGTGTTTGCGGGTGGCGTTCTTGAGGGTGGCCAGGTTGTCAGGGGTTGGGTTTTTTCTCCAGGCTTTTTCGTGAGTCCGACAGTTTTTCTTGGTTTTCTTGAGGTCATCGTTGAACCAGGGGGCTTTTTTGCTACTTTGCTTGAGAGGATGGTTCTTTAAGGGTGCTAGTTCGTCGGCGCTGTGGGTGATCCATTGTGTGAGGTTAGTGGCTGCTTGGTTTGGGTCCGATGATATGGAAGGGGGGTTTTGGTGGAGTGAAGTGAAGAGCTGTTCGGTGGTGATTTTGTTCCAGTTTCTTCGAGGAATAGGATGTGGGGGTTGTGGGTCGTGGTCTTTTTGTAGCTGAAGTGAACGCAGCTGTGGTCCGACCAGTGGAGGGCTGTGGTGTGATCGAAGGAGATGTGCTTGCTGGAGGTGAAGATAGGATCGAGCGTGTGTCCGGCAAGGTGGGTGGGGGCGTCAACAAGTTGTTTGAGTCCGAGATTGTTCAGGTTGTCCACAAGGGAGGTGGTGTTGCTGTCGTTTTTCTTTTCCAGATGGAAGTTGAGGTCTCCTAGTAGAATGTAGTTCTCGGAGGTGAGGGCATGTGGGCTGATGAAGTCAGTGATGTCTTCACTGAATTGTGTGCGGGGTCCGGGTGGTCTGTAGATGAGGGTGCCTCTGAGTGTGGTCTTGGGGTTGGTGTGGATCTGAAAGTTAAGGTGTTCGGCGTTGGCGAGGTTATCTTCGGAGCTGGTTGTGATGCGGATGGTGTTCTTATGGACGATGGCGATGCCTCCTCCTGTTTGGTTGATGCAATCTTTTCGGATGATCTTGTAGCCGTCCGGGATGGCTATGGCGATGTCGGGTGCTGAAGAGGCGTTCATCCAGGTTTCTGTAAGGAAGGCGACGTCCGGTAGAGTAGTGTCGAGTAGGTTCCAGAGTTCAATGGAGTGTCTGTGAACCGAGCGGGTGTTCAACAGGATGCACTTCAGGTGGTTAGAGTCAGAATTATGTTTGGAGTTAGAGGATTTGGTGTGGGTTTTGATGCAGTCGAATTTGCAGGATTGGCAGGAGAAAGGTCCATGGGTGTGTCCTGGGGCAGCTTGGTAGCAGGTAGGAGGAAGGCCGGGGTTTAGTGCTGATAGGGTAGCGGCGTCGTACGTGATGCGTGTGGAGTGGGGTTTGCGGGGGCCAGGGGGTCTGGCGCTGGGCGCGGTCCAGGCGCGGAGGGGCGTAGACGGGCTTAACTTTGGCGCCCCTTCGGCGCGCATAGGGCGCGTCCGCTGCACGTGAACGCTGCGCGAAAAAGCATCTGTCATAAGTGGGTAGTGGAGGGGGGAGGGGCGAGGGAGGAGCAGTTGGGAGGCGGTAGCGGGGTGGAGGTCCGGGCAGGGAGGCACAATAACAAACAACAAAATGGCTGCAGGCCAAAAGCGAAACTGGATTGGGGCACAAGGTAAAATAAATGCTATGCACAAAACAAATTCCAACCTTCTATAAACGCTATGCACAGAGTAAATTATTCAGCCTAAGGCAGCCGATCGCAATGCAATGCTGTTAGAAGCGCGCTTTCGAAGTATAGCGCTACGATCAATATTTAAATCGAGCAGCAGACAGGCACTAATGCGCGTTTAACAAATAAAGCGCTACGATACAAATTAATGGCAAGCAGGTCACAATGGCAATGCGAGTGAGGCAGTCTGGCAGTGCAGAGCGCTAAGATACCGCAACAGTGCTGGGAGCTGCGAGGGGAGCGACCGCTTCTGAAGGCTTCAGGACGGTCTAAACAACAACAAAACCTGAAGGTCTGGAATAGCTGAGTAACAAACACTATCACCACCGCGGCACACTGGGAATGCAGTGCATCAGTTACCACATGGTTGAGAGACACTTATAACACTGATATAAGTCCTATCAGCCCACCCATATGGCGGTGCCTCATCATGTAGGACATCTGGAACTCGGTCTGTGTCCCCAAGCCTAGATGTATTGGCTTTGGATCACTTAGGCCATAGCTCAGAGGATAGAAGTGTCCTCACCACTAGTGGTGCTGATGTAGTGCAGTGCAATCAAAAAGAAAAGTGAGTGATGGAATTTAAAATGACGGTCAAGGCAAATGAAAAAGTTTAATAATATTCACCTGGACGTCAGGTTAAGAAAAGAGTGTAAAGACAGTGTGAAAAAATCACTGTCAGTTTTGCTTGGTGATATTTCAGGCCAACATGTTTCTGCCGTAAGGTGGAGTTTCACCGGCATTCGTCAGGGCCAAGCTAACTAATATGCTACTGCAAATTACACTATTAGAAGTGAAAAGGACTAAAACGTGATTAAATGAAATCCAACAGACAATAAGTTGTCTGTGAGTAATAACACAGTGGTCAAACCGACCATCCTACGTATCCTCCCAAACGATGCAAATGTGAAGGATGTGACCCCTGTAACAATCAGAGACAAAATACATGTGATATGTCAAAGTACAGTTGTGGAAGTTAAACTCACTTCAGTAAAAAACACTGTGACGTGGAAATTGCAAATACAAAGAGTGCAATAATATGATAGTTATAAGAACTCAGCTCTACCAATCAATACTATGATGGTCACAATCCTATATTAGCGCTATAATAGTCGCAACCAGATAATCTGTAAATTGATTAAGTTATTTGTAAATGCACTTACCCATCTATGTGTGGGAAGATAGCCTCACCTCACCCGGCAACGGCTCGGAGAATGAGGCCCGCTCTAAACATATATAAAAAGGGACATTTTCAAGGATATGATAAATGTCAAAACTAAAGTTAAAGATATGTTCAAAAGAACTCAGTATTCTAAATTGCCCAAAAAGCTCACCACACCTTGGAGACCAAGGTGGTGACAATCAATGCTCGAAGATACTGAAAACAGTCCTCTACCATGTTAGAAAGGGCTACTGCACCTCTGTGTAGTGTGATGCAATACCGTCTATTCTGAATGGCGAGGTGTCAGGATAACAAGCGTATAGGTGTTAATAGGGGAGACTCCAATTCTTAATGATTCTTACAACAAAAGTATGCAGCAAATGCTCAACATATCTAACGCTAGAGTAATAAAATGATGGACAAGCTGCTCGGTAGTAATAGCGCTGTAAGTCCTAAAACTCTGGCTCCGAGTATCTCCTGCCAGCGTGGAAGGAAATGCACTAACCAAGCAATTGCAACATCGCTACTGGTCTGGGACCCACCCATACACCGCGCAAAGCGTATAACCGGCGTTTCCCGGCCATCTTACCTATCCGTCGGTACCTCTCGGCGTGGTCCTAAGCCGAAGGGGAGGCACCGACGGCAGGTATGGACCGCGCCTTTATACCAACGCTGATTGGTGGAATCTCATTTTAATGAGAGTCAGCTGGTAACGGTCTTCACGTTACGTCGGCGCCCTCGTTGTGAGGAGTCGTCGTGCGCCTGCGGGCACCAAGGTATACTGTTTACTGACTGAGCGTAAGTGTCTCCAGAACACGCATGCGCCTCCATTCTTCTGAATAGACTGAGACACTACACTGCTCCCTGGTACCGGGAAGTAAATACAACTTATTAAAAACAATCCTGTCTCTGGAAACAACACCATTCTAGTTAAATATACAGTATCGTTAAAAATGTATAAACGCCGGTAGGATCGATCACTGCATGCAATTGCAATGTGTTAAATCGAATACAACCCTTCTGACTTACAATACCAGTGCGTGATATGGATACAGATATTCATGCAGTATATCATTAAGAGGGCTAACGTGTCAGGATAGACTCAATCACCGATTAAAACTCAGTGTGTTAGCAGAGTTGTTGGCAGCTACTGTGCGTTGACTATAACTATTTAGCTTGATAACTCTAGTGACCAACTCGAGATTGTGTATCTAGAATAGCGAAGAGAGACTACAGCGTAAATGGTGGTCAGATATAGATCTAACACAGGCCTACAGTGTCTGGGGCTGGCCCAGCTTCCTTGAAAAAGAGCCGACCGTAGATGCAAGATGTCCCTTGAAGTCATACATTAAATTACCTCAAGTGACAGTTCCAAAGGAGTACCAGATGGTAAGTGTGAACATCAGATTGACACCCAAGGAATATTGTCATTCAATCCCTTGACATCGGTCTTAAGTTTAAAAATCCAACGTTGTTCTTTCACAAAAAGAAACCGTGAAAACGTGAAACGTCGGTGATGTGTGCAGGGATGTGGGGTTGTTCTAAAACCACCCACCTTAAGTCCTCAGCTTTGTGTTTCATTTCCAAGAAATGATTCGTTAAGCAAGTAGATTGTTTATTGCAACGAATCGTACTCTTATGCTCGCTGATACGTTGCTTAATCTTCCTGGTGGTGTGGCCGATGTAGTTCAACATACAGGGACAAGTGATCATATAAATCAACTTCTCTGAGTTGCAGTTAGTGTGGTTGTTCAGACGCCAGGGTCTAGCTGTTCCAATGTCTATTGTGTAAGTCTTCTGTGTCTGCGGACAAGCAGCACATCCTCCACAAGGGTAATGTCCCCGTACTGGGCTAGTGTTCCACAGAGTGTTCGTGATCTCCTTTCTTTGGATTCTGGGTCTAGTGTGCACCAAAGTATCCCTGATGCTGGGACCTCTCTTGTAAGCAAAGAGAGGTCGAGGTATTTCTCCTGATGCTGTGTTGAGAATCTTCCAATGTTTGAGGATGGTCTTCTTGACCCCGTTGGACAGGGTACTAAAGGTGTGCACCATCGTTATCCGATCTCCTGACGTATCAGATCTTTTGTGTTCAATGAGCGCCTCACGATTGTTATTCGACGTTCTTTTACACGCGCGACGTATTAGATGACTGGGGTAGTGTCGTTCCCTCAGATGTGATGACAACTCCTTGGAATGCTCCTTGAATAAATTACTGGAGGAGCAGTTCCTCCTTACCCTCAGGAATTGACCCACAGGTAGATTGTCGCGAAGTGATTGGGGATGGAAACTCTGATAGGATAGTAACGAGTTTCGTGCCATAGGCTTCTTATATAGTTCACTCTGTAGGCCTCCTTCTCCAGGGAAAATTAGAATGTCGAGGAATGGTAGCCTCTCTTTGCTGCTTTCCACAGTAAATTTGAGATATCTGTTCCTCGAATTCAGCCAATCGTGAAAATCAGACACTGCAATGGACGACCCTCTCCAAATCACTATGATGTCATCAATATATCTTTTCCACAGCAACACCTGGTGAAAAAATGGGTTGCTGTGGTTCAAGATATGGTCTTGCTCGAACTGGTGCATGTATACATTAGCAAGACTAGGGGCAAAGACACTCCCCATTGAAGTCCCTGAGACTTGTAAGTAAAGATCTTCCTGGTATTGGAAATAATTCTCCATCATGGCAAGTCTGGCGCACTCCATGATGAAAGGTACTGGTGTGATTGAGTCCAGTTCCCTTGATTCCAGAAGACTCTTGATGCAATCTAATGTCTCCTGTTGCGGGATACAGGTATAAAGAGACTCAACGTCAAAACTAACCAAAAGATCAGTGTCAACGTTAAACTCTATCTCTGCCAATAGTCTAAGGACATCCCCGGTATCCTGAAGGTATGTCGGTGTATCTCTCACAATCGGTTTCAAAAAGAAATCGACGAAAGTGGACAGAGGCTCCAGTAGGGAGCCAATACCCGATATAATAGGTCGTCCAGGGGGGGGTCTCTTCTCCTTGTGAATTTTCGGAAGGCAATAAAAATAAGGTGTCACTGGGTGTGCCGTGATGAGATACCTGGCCTCTTGAGGAGTAATCCATCCTTCTGATGATGGTTCCTCTACTAGGCTCTTGATTTCATTAGAAATCCTTGCTGTTGGATCCTCAGTGAGGCGGCGATAGGCTCTGGTGTCATTCAATTGTCTTTTGCACTCATTGTGATACGTGTCAGTATCTTGTAGCACAATGGCTCCGCCTTTGTCGGCGGGTTTGATGGTAAGAGTATTGTCTTTCGACAAATCCGAAAGTGCAAGTTTTTCAGCTGTGGTGATATTCTGATAGATCTTTTTCCGGGTTTGGTGCAGACCCATAATCTGATGAGTCACCGCTTGCTCAAATGCAATGACCCTGGCCATCACTTGGTGGGTAAGTGGCATAAACATAGATTTGGGTCTCAGACCCGTGTTTCGTTCCAAATGGTCATCAATGTTGATAACATCAGAATCGGACCGAGACATCTTGAAAAAAAAGTGAAGACGTATTTTTCGGTAGAAGTTTTCAAGTTCACACCTCAGACTAAAGGGGTCTCCCTCGTTGGTAGGGACAAATCCCAGTCCTTTATTCAAAACAGAGTTTTCAATAGGTGTCAGTACCCAGGTGCTCAAATTCACCACTAAGTTGCTGCTCCTGTCCTCGTCGGGCCCCCCCTGTTGTTGGTGGTTTCCGGTGTCCAGTTCACTGACTGTTGTCCTCTTCTTCTTCCCCGGTTCCTGCCTTGGCCCTGCCATAAAAAAGACTGGTCAAAGTAAAATTGAGGATTAGGTGGAAAGTTGGGAATCGGATGGCCCATTGGTGGTGGTCCCATTGGTGGTTGATGGTAGCTCCAAGGTGCTGGGGGCCACCACTGTCCTGGATTAGAGTAGTATGCTCCACGCCCTCTGTTTGGTCTTCTCTGGACGCCTCTACCTCTACCTCTGTTGGGGGTACCTGAGTTAGAACTACTTTGGTCACTTGAACCAGAATCGGAACCAGAAGATGAATAATTAGACCCGTATCTCTTTCCTTTAGAATCGGTGGCTGGAGCTACATAAGAATCACTTATGTACGGATAGGCTGATTCCATTGAGAAACGCGCCAGATCTTTTTTGAATTTGTCCACTTTGTTCAACAGAATATTGTCTCGGTACTCTTTGTTGGTTTTGTTGGTCTCTTCCAAGTTTTTCTTGAATAGCACAGGGCGGATGGCCGCATTGATTTGAGCTTCCAGTACTTGGATTTCGACAAGCAAGGCATCAGCTGTTTTCTTAGCAGTTTTAATGATCAAAATAAGCCAATCGCGAGTGCAGCGCCACGCGATTAGCGCCCAATCCCTCATGAAAACTTTATCAGTAAGGAAAAGTCGTGGTGCGGTTGTTACAATCAAACCTGACGGTGCACACTTACCATGTAGGTACTCATTCATTATCACTCCGTGTAAGGAGATGCGGGAATGATTCTTCTTTAAGTTCAACAGGGTTACCCAGTCATCCTCTGTGGTAGTATTGGATGTCGAGGGTAAATCATCTAGTATACTAGGGTTATCAGTGAGGATAGTGTTCAGATCCTCGTCATCGAACGCGAGCCCACCAAAATCAGCCATTGTGGGCAAACTAAACGGGCAACAGGATAGACTGAGTGAGCAGATTACAAAGCAATACTCACTGAGAGGTGCTTAAGAAATAAAAGACCCGCAGCCAAGGCTGCTCAGTACAGACAAACAACAACTTTCAGAGGAGGGTCAAGGGGACTATATTTAACGACCATCCAGGTTAATACCCCTAAATAGAACTACCTAAACAACAACAAAACCTGAAGGTCTGGAATAGCTGAGTAACAAACACTATCACCACCGCGGCACACTGGGAATGCAGTGCATCAGTTACCACATGGTTGAGAGACACTTATAACACTGATATAAGTCCTATCAGCCCACCCATATGGCGGTGCCTCATCATGTAGGACAGGTCACAGCGAAACAGCAGGCAAGTAAAGCCTACAGTATCAGTGGGAGGGAGGAGCAGCTGGGAGGCGGTAGCGGGGTGGAGGTCCGGGCAGGGAGGCACAATAACAAACAACAAAATGGCTGCAGGCCAAAAGCGAAACTGGATTGGGGCACAAGGTAAAATAAATGCTATGCACAAAACAAATTCCAACCTTCTATAAACGCTATGCACAGAGTAAATTATTCAGCCTAAGGCAGCCAATCGCAATGCAATGCTGTTAGAAGCGCGCTTTCGAAGTATAGCGCTACGATCAATATTTAAATCGAGCAGCAGACAGGCACTAATGCGCGTTTAACAAATAAAGCGCTACGATACAAATTAATGGCAAGCAGGTCACAATGGCAATGCGAGTGAGGCAGTCTGGCAGTGCAGAGCGCTAAGATACCGCAACAGTGCTGGGAGCTGCGAGGGGAGCAACCGCTTCTGAAGGCTTCAGGACAGCCAGGTCAATCAGACGATAGTCCTCATATATCATCTTCATTTATTTCAATCTTCTTCAAATGAACAAACACTAGCCGCCAACACGTGTTTCGTCCTGGTATGGTAACCAACGGACTTCTTCAGGGCTAAAGCTAGATTCAGTAAGTCTGGGTACAAGTACAGTGGGCCTACTTGGGTCCACGTAAAACACCGGAGCGAATGATAAAGTCTAAGATTCCAAATATAATACGGGGGGTAAGTGTTCTTTCAGTAAGTAATATCGGTCTTCAATCCTTTCATGCTCTTAAGCATAAAATAACAGCTTCATAGGGTAAAAGCGTTCCGTATTAAAATCAGTATTGCCAGCAACCTCCGAGTACGGAGAATGGGCCAAGTGCTCCTATGCAAACCGCCGATTTGCATAGGAGCACTTGGCCCGTTCTCCGTACTTGAAGCTCAGGATATACCGCTTGTTTTTCTCATAAAAGAAGGTGCACAAGGTAGTTCTCAAAGAGGTGAGCTTCCATTTCTTTGCTGAAAATCAGGACTGATTGTGCACGCCAGATTGACGTCTGGTGGCCTGGTGCTCTAGATCTTAGGTGCGTAGCTTGATAAAGTATACTTCCTTGCCGTCTTTTCTGCACTTCTTGTTGTTGTCGCCTGTAATATCTTAGCTTGTCTTATGTTGAGGAAGATTGCTGAGATGGAAGGGTTTTTCCCCCCACTAAGATGATGCAGTGGCCATTGCACATAATGCAGTAGGGTTTGATGATAATGGAGGGGCAGTGAGGATAACAAATGCAGCTCCTTTTTGGTGATTCTGATAATATTGGATTTGCTTAGCCATTCACAGAGGCAGAACAGGGTGTAAAGAAGGCCCTGAAGGGGGGTGGAGATTGCTTGGCTCGGTCATGGCCGCTTCTTAAGCTAGCTCCTTCGGCCGCCGCAATTATCCTTCATTATCCTGCGCCATAACTACATCTATATGTCTCTAGGCGTCTGATCCTGCGCCCCTGAAAGGTTTTGTTAAGCTCAGGGGTCTGGAACAACAAGCATTGGCATAGCCAATAGGTCTCGCCTTTGGGACCTTATAAGTGTTTAGGGATGCACCACTTGATGTTGTTGCACCAAGGATATTGTGCTGGATAACTAAATACTTATAAGGTCCCAAAGGTGAGACCTATTGGCAAAGCCAATGCTTGTTCTTATTTACATTTCTTTACTGCCAGTCTGATGGTGTACTGGCTACTGGTGTGCAGAGAGTAAGCTTTTCAGGCAGATAGGCAAGGGTGTGAGTTGCATTAGCTTCTTATGCATGTATATAGTATTCCTATATGGGGGACCTAGCCTAAAGGCAATGGAGCGCTGCACATGTTCAGTACTTTGTGCCCAGAGGGCACATCAAAGCCTACCTGGGAACGGTATGGTGGAGTATTTCCATCAGCCGATACTTCTAAAAGCCCCATACCACAACCTACTCCTAACACTTGACAGAGACCAGCAGTGTCCTAAGTAAGGTAAGACCAGGAGAGTTTAATTCATACCAGATTTTCTAGATAACAACTGATTATTTAAATGCACCTTTATACGAAAATCCAGAAAATCTGCCATGGATCCTGCCCTTCTGGACTTATGTTGGACTTCGCTGCCCTAAAATGTCTACAGCGGTTGGCGCGGCCCTGAAAGTGACTTCAGAAAGCGAAAGTGTTCTGCTGGGGCGGGTTGTCGCAACCCTTAAAGTGACGGCGCATGCACACAAGCGAGTGGCAAATGGCAGCTGTGCACATCACGGTGCTCTTGTGCGCGTGATAGCAAGCTGGTCGCCCCTTTGGTAGCACTTTACAAAGCCCTACTAAATGTCTTGGCCAGTTCAGTGCATGCGCTGGATCAGGCCGAGACCTAAAAAATGAAGCACCACAGGTGGTAACTGACGGCAGCTGCAAACACACAAGCCTGAGAGAGACTGGGCAGAATGGCCCTGCGGAGGCCGCAGAAGCCTGCCAGACCAGAGAGACTGAAACTACAGCAGTGGCCGATAGACACACCCGGACCGCTGCCTGAGAAAGGCCGGGAGGTGCTGCACTGGAAGTCTGCGAGCCTGCTGCCTGGAGCCGGTGTTTGGGGGCACAGATGGCTGCGGAGAGCAGAGTGGTGCCAGGTCACGGGCCCACTGGAGAGCGATCCTTAGTAAGGAAAGATGTTCGATCGGGTGGTGACAGCCTCCTCCCCACTAACTTGCCTACCGTCTGGGGCCGGGCCGCTAAAGTCTCTGTGACACGCACAGAGTAGGCGCTGCCGGCAGCAACACTTCAGGAGTTAATTGCAGCTTGCAGACACTGCTGATCAGCGCTGTGTGCGCCACGGAGGCCTTTACACCAAATTCCTGCAGCAAAACTCCTGACTCCAACTACTGGAAACCTTTTTCTGCAACACATGCCACTATATACATATAATATCTTGAAAGCACTGAGAAACGCTACATATACATGTCACTGTAGCAGATCGGCCACTCCCGTGAGCAAATAGTACGGCAGCAGCACTTTGGGACAAATATTGGAGCTGCATTTGCCTGCAAAGAATACTGGGGGGAGCATAGTGGACTGTAATCAGCTTCACCCCCACAAGGTCGCTTCTCCCAGCATACCTGAAAATCCCACCGAACTACAAGTAAGGCATCATCGGGCTGTCATACCATTGGAAAGGAAACATCCATCTCTAACTCACTCTTCCCATGCAAGAGCACTAAAAACATGGGGAAAGCAGATAAAACACAATCAAAGCTGCAATCTGAACAATGCGTGCCTCTGGGGCTAAGAAGCAAAGATCAGGAGATGCCGGGTGCAGACACTCCTTCGCAGAAGTGGAACTTGGAGGAGAACTGCACCAAATCCTCACCGTAATACAAATTGCTCTAACTGCTATCAGTAGGAAATTGGATGCTCTGACATATCGCGTTAATAAAATATCAGAGAGAACAGATAAGCATGCAGAGTGTCTCAACACAATGGAACGCGGGGTGTCTGACACCGAAGATGCTCAGGATACGACCGCAGAGAATCAGAAAAAGATGGAGAAAGCACTAGCATCACTCCAGGCCAAAGCCGAGGACATTACGACACTGGCGCTACAGGTGCAATAACCTCAGAATCACTGGAACTGATGAAACTACAAAAATAGGTAGTTTGGAACGATTCTAGAAAAGCTACTTGTTGACTTTTTATGGAGGGAAGCCTTCTTCTAAATATTTATAGCAAAACAAGCACATATATCGCTTGCACCACAGCAGCATCCTGGGGTGAGACACGTTCCCATCATAGCGAGGAATCTGAACTATAGAGACCTGGATGCAGCATTGCGTCACTCCAGGTAATTGCAAACCCTCAGATATGAAGGTGCGGAGATCTCCATCTACCCGGACTTCACGGCACAGGTCCAAGAGGTGCAAAGGAAATTCCTGCCAATGAAAAGGAAGCTCCAAAAAATGAACATCACATACGCTAAGCTGTGTCCGGCTCGCCTTAAGATCACAATAAATGGCAGATTGAAGGTCTTCGGAGAATCTATAAATCTAAAGGAGTTCCTACAGCGGTAGGAGGGAACGAGCACCTGACAGAAATCTCCCAGAGGGGAAGCAGATAAACAAGACTGTAATTCAGGAATAGAGGACCCTGCTTAATAATACATAGTTAAACCTGGTCCGACATGAAGACGTGAATATAACGTATAACTAGAAAATCACGCCCAGACTGAAGAAAGTCACAATAGGGCAGCTACAAGAAACTTACCCCTGCAAAATGTCTCTTTTATCATGAAGTCCAGGGGCATCAGAAGTGATCCAATATTTCAAAGCAAAACACGCAAGGTTCATCTTATGGACATTACGACACTGGGGCACTGAAGATAACAATAACAGAAGGGCTGCCCCTGCAAGTGACCCACAGTGGGGTCACTGGCGGGCCGTTCTGTTCCCATGTGGGCCCCACACTAT
Source organism: Lissotriton helveticus (assembly GCF_964261635.1). Classification (NCBI taxonomy): domain Eukaryota; kingdom Metazoa; phylum Chordata; class Amphibia; order Caudata; family Salamandridae; genus Lissotriton; species Lissotriton helveticus. Next base: position 202,837,537 of record NC_136073.1, read on the forward strand.
GTTTCTAAAGTTATAGGGGGGAGAAACAGGTGGAAGTTGGGGAAATTGGGATAAGAGAAGGGATCATCTCCAGTACATGTGGGGTGTTAGAGTTGGAAGGGGGTGGGTACAAGTTGAGGTTGAAAACAGTTGCTATTGGCACTAACCGACACAACACGGCTGACTTACTGCTAGGGTCTGAGCAATGTGTTTCCCCGCACATCCTGAGCCAAGGTACTAGACTGCACTATGGCATAAACTCTTAGACCTCTGACCGTACTCAGGTGGAACGTCAGGGGCTTGACCGCCATAGGGAGGAGGTGGTGTGATCCAGGAGCACACCTCACAAAGCACAGTGAGCTAAATGTGGGTACCAGATGGGCGTCCTTACGTATAGCTTTCTTCTACTTGACATACGCCGGTGGGGTATTTCTGATGGTTAAGAAAGGCACCCCATTCACATTTTTACATAAAATCATGGAAACCCAAGGCTGGTATATTATAATACAATACTGACATTAGTAAACGTTTATGGACCAAACACTGACAATCGGACATTTTATGCACAGATATGGGCGCAACAACATGAGCTGATACTGACTGAGGTAGTGTGGGGTGGTGATTTTAGCACTTGCATTGACCCAACAGTTGACAGATCGACGAGCACTGATAGATATGGCAAACAGGCAGCCAAGGTACTTAGAGATGGTACAGGGGAGCAAAATGTAATTGATCTCTGGAGGCTGAGGAATCCAGACAAATGGGAGGGTACCTATTCCTCAGCAACACATAACTCATGGTCAAGGATAGACTATTGGTTAGCAATCCGAGGGGTCAGCATCTGGGCAGAGACAATAGAACACATGCCAAAGACATTATCCGACGATGCCCCTGTTTGGCTGGTGTTGAGACTGCCTACACATACCCCTCGACAATTTACATGGCGCTTCCTGGTGACAGCAACGCTAGACCAGGTTTTTAGGGCTGACATAAGACAGGCAATCGTAGAGTATTTTGAGCACAATACAGGAACAGTGGCAAGTGCAAAGACGTTGTGGAAGGCCTTTAAGGCAATGCTGCGAGGGCAATGCATTGGTAAACATACTGGTGTACTGCAAGACATCCACCAACAACTCACTAAACTGGAAAATGATTTCCAGGCATTGGAGCGGGAACATGAACAAACACTAGAAACCACACCTCTAGCCGCTATTAGAGTAAAAATAACCACATATCAGGAGTTAGCAGAAAGTGAAGTAAGATTCCTCCCACGCAGACATACCACACAGAGGTATGGTGAGGGTATCCGGCCTGGTCGCTCACTCGTGGCATGGCTACAGACATCTCGAACTCCCACGCAAATAGCTCAGATAACTGATACATAAGGAAAGATACTTTATGACACCCCGTCTATACTAGGAGTATTCACAGACTATTACTCACGTCTCCATTGGAAAGGAAACATCCATCTCTAACTCACTCTTCCCATGCAAGAGCACTAAGAACAGGGGAAGGCAGATAAAACACAATCAAAGCTGCAATTTGAACAATGCATGCCTCTGGGGCTAAGAAGCAAAGATCAGGAGATGCCGGGTGCAGACATTCCTTCCCAGGAAGTGGAACTTGGAGAGAACTTCGCCAAATCCTCACCGCAATACAAGTTGCTCTAACTGCTATCAATAGGAAATTGGATGCTCTGACATATTGCGTTAATAAAATATCAGAGAGAACAGATAAGCACGCAGAGTGTCTCAACAAAATGGAACGTGGGGTGTCTGACACCGAAGATGCTCAGGATACGACCGCAAAGAATCAGAAAAAGATGGAGAAAGCACTAGCATCACTCCAGGCCAAAGCCGAGGACATTACGACACTGGCGCTACAGGTGCAATAACCTCAGAATCACTGGAACTGCTGAAACTACAAACATAAGTAGTTTGGAGCGATTCTAGAAAAGCTACTTGTTGACTTTTTATGGAGGGAAGCCTCCACACAGCTGAGTACCTCAAGCGATGACGCTACAGATTACCTGAAGGATGTTGCCCTTGCCTGGCTCTCTGATGGAAAAAGGGAATATTTCATGCATCCTATAACAGAAGAGGAAGTTAAGGACACAATAAAACGGTAAGCCCCTGGAACAGACAGCCTACCGGTCGAATTTTACATGGAGTTTAGTGGTCCACTGACTCCTCATCTGCTCACAATGTACACGGATGCTTACGAAAAAAGAGTGCTCCCCCAACTCTACAAGAGGCTCTATTAATAAAATTACTTAGGCCAAAGAAGAATCCAGACCACTGTCATTCTTATAGACCTCTATCCCTTATAAACACAGAGGCCAATATTTTTGGCAATAAATTAGCCATTAGATGACAACCTTTAATGCAACAACTGAAGAACCGGGTTTTCTTAGAACCCAGCGGTGCCAGGGACACACCCGAAGTCTTCGGGTTCCACCTGTTTTGGCATACAGAGACACGGAATACTTCTAGGTGGCGTCAGAGATCAAATTTATTAGCTGCAGCTAGTAACAGTAAACCAAGCAATACAACACAGTGTACGACTCAGGAGACTGCTCAACTCTCGTAGAGCAAGACATCACCTTATATTCAGATTTTCAATTCATTACGAATGCACACCCACTGAGGCAAATTCTGACGAATCAAATACATTTTACATACATTGTTACATTCAAAAAAGCTCACTTTACATTGTACCAACCCACAAGTTAATCATTAGGACTGTCCCAATTTCGATTACCACAAGCCGGACAAACCCATAATTGAAAGCACTACCCATGTAATGGAAAGACATAAAGGAAAGAGCAATTCAGATATTGAGTAGGATAAGATATGTGCAAGAACACTAAAAGTTAATGATATCCTGAACATTGATTGGGAATCCAGACAACGATCAGCCTGAGAAAACTGGCTTCGCAAAGGGTCAGTTTCAGGAGAGGGGGTCAGCATCTTTGCAGTTCACTCGCAAATCGAAAAGGGCCTGTTAATGCGTACATGAACAACGAGGCCCATGCAACTTCGTTCGTTCGTTTACCACCTAAGCCTACGTGAGGGCAACATAAAATGGTGTCTTCAGACGACGCAAACAAAATGGAGTCCGATCCCGAAACCCACGGAACCTCAGACCTCCTTTTGCCATTACGTAGGCAACAACCTAAACTCACGTCAATCTGAATCCAGGTCTATATCTATTCTCATCAGGTCATCCAGGTGTTGCTGTAACATCATCTTATTATCCTTCACTTCTCTCGAGACGGGTCTTCTCACACAGATTGTAGCACAAACGCCACAAATGGCGGGACCACACTGGATGCATATGCAACACGAGAAAAGGATTGCTAAAGCCATACCAAGGAATATTAGAATCTTCCATCCCCATTTGGACAGCAGTTCCCAAAACCATCCTATCAACGACCAGTTCCCTTCGTCTACATGTATAGACTCAGCAGACTTATGTAACCTCAAGATGGCTTGGTACACTGTCGGGGCGTTATCTGGTATGAAAACGCAGCAACTAGACCCGATCAATTTACATACTCCACCTCTATCAGCGAGTATAATATCTAAAGCAAAGCGGTTCTATAATGTCATAAGGCGATCCGCTTGAAGCTCAGCTGTAATATTGCTAAGAGCACCTGCAGTCTCATTTATAGTGGCGTCGACCACTCTCGTAAGCTGACGAATAGTCCTACTATTAGCCAAAGGACCCCAAAAGGGCAGGAAACCCTTAAAGAAGTCTCCAACTTCTTGTGCAGCAGTGTCTTTCACATCGATAATACCTCTACCATATCTTGTCTTGTGGTAATTGAAAGCAGCTGTGTATGTAGGGGGAAGCAAAAATGCCACATAACATGTGCCCAAAAAATCAGGAGGCAACCAAGTATATGCTCTATCATAACAAACAAAATACGTGCCTTTGGCTGGCATGAACGGTGGAGATCTCTGGGACGTATAGACATAGGTGTGAACACACACACTCTTACCAAGCGGAGCTCTCGGATTCTGACCATTGCCTTGCAGACAAAGATGACCTCGATGAGATACGATCCAAATAGGAGGAGACCTTTTCTGTCTCTCTTTCTCTGTCAGACTAATACTATATCTCGTCTTGTTCCAGCCAACATATGCTCGTACCTCATCTTTAGGGATAGCATTATATGCTTCAATATCTCTGACCATATCTACTATTCCCTGTATCAAAGCATTATTATTCGCATTATCTTTGACAGAACGTAGAGGAGATGCTTCATTCGCATAGATAAACATTGACTGGAGTGCCCATACTGACCCATTAGGCGAAAAAGGCAAAACCCAATATGGCATTCCCTTATCAGTCGTATGTGGCATAAGTCCACACACCCAACAATTCGTCGTATTTACAACTAGCTGATGCTGATGCAACATCTGTATAAACAAAGTATTCACAAATTCTAATCTTCGTGTCTGTTCATGTTCAGGCAGCGTATGAAACTCATGTGGGGAAACAGTAGAAAAAGAAAGAGTAGGTTGGGAGGTAGATGCAAGCGTCTGTTGTGATGCAAAGAAAATCCAACCCACACAAACCAACGTAATGTTCAAAAGCATAAGAAAACACATTATTAAAAAACATTTTCTACGAATCAATGTACACATTTTTGCTCTGAGATCGACTCTTTTAACACCCTTGTCAGACTCAAAAGACTCCATCCTCTAACATGCTGCTCACGGCTATTACCTTCTTCACTTAAGTGTGCGTCAAGATCGTACTAATGACCCTAAACCACAGACCTTGTGTCAATACGCGGCTCACCCCTTAAGGCTGTACGGCGACCCTGCAGCTGAGTCCGGATGGTGACTCGAAAAAGGAAAAAAAAGGAAAAAAAGTCTCTTGATCTGACAAAGTGTAATTCACTACATAAAAAAATTCAATTTTTATTTGTCCATTTCAGAAGCGTTTTTCGATCTCAAATTGTAATGGTCTTTGCCAGGCACAGTCTGATCCTTAAAGAGGAGTTCTGGATTCGTCGTGTCGAGCCTCAGAGACGGAGGCACAGCAGCTTGCAGAACATCATCATCCTCGCGTTCCGACTGAGTCCATGTCAAATGTGCATCACTAAAAGGTACGAATTTGGGAATCCTTTCACACTCTGAGTCAGCTATTCCATCCCTCACCCACTCATCATACGGTAAGGGCAAAGGAACTTTTTTCGTATGGGTGGCATGCACCCAATTCTTTTTACCAGCTACTCTAACAGCAGTTCTAGTAACCAGCAATACCAAAAAGGGTCCAGTCCATCTCGTTTCCAGATTCTTGGATCGCTGAAAGTTCTTGATAACCACGTAGTGTCCAGGTTGAATCGTATGGCCTGGATCTGCAGTAGCTGTCGGCAAACTGTCATAAACCTGTTGGTGGAGAACACGTAATTTAGCAGTCAAGTCATATAAGTAATCCACCAACATAGGGTACTCAAGGTCACTGTATTTTTTAGGACGAGGCACACCCCAAACATTCGCTGGACGACCAAAAACTATTTCGTATGGGCCCACACGAGAATGCACTGTCGTCCTTGTTGACAAAAGAGCCAACGGCAAGGCATCCGGCCATGTAAGACCAGTGCTCGCTTGAATCTTAGATAGTTTCAGCTTTAATGTGCCGTTATAGCATTCAACCAGACCTGCTGACTGGGGGTGATTCGCAGCGTGAAATTTCTGGTTTATCCCTAATCCAATACACACTTTCTTCATGACTCGACCCACAAATTCACTCCCATTGTCCGACCATACAATTCTCGGCAAACCAAATCTAGGGAAATACTCTTTGAGCAAAACCTTGGCTGTAGACAAGGCAGTATTATTCTTTAGGGGGTAGGCCTCTATCCATCTAGAAAAGGCGCAAACAACCACGAGGACATACTTCAGATTGTTGCATCTCTTCATGTGTATGTAATCTAACTGTATCACCTCAAACGGATACGTCGGAGGAGCAAAATGACCAGCTGGAGTTGGAGTTCCCTTGCCAGGATTATACTTCAGACAAATCATGCAATGCTTCACCACGTTCTCAGCACATTTCGGAATTCCAGCATTCTGCCATACTGGAGCCAACAACTTACATATCCCTTTTGAACTGATATGAGCCATTCCATGAGCCATAGTAACCACTGGGAGCACATACGCATCAGGCAACAACCATCGCTGGTGTTCTGACAACTCAACCCAACAACCTGTCGGATCCAACATACCCGTAGTTTATCTTCACACACTCACTTCTTTTTCCGTAGCTTCAGTCTGAATCATCTTCACACTTTCTATTGTGTCTTCACACATTCCTTTTTCCACAACCCATCTTGCAGGACCTGCCACATACATACGGCTCATCATGTCTCTCGCCGTTTCCTTAGCAACTTCATCCGCAAACGCATTTCCTCAACCTACATCATCCACAACTTTCTTATGCGCACTACACCTCACAATTGCAATCTGCTTTGGGAGAGTAAGAGAGTCCAAAAGTTCATTCACTAACTGCCCATGCTAAATTTTTGTGCCATGGGAAGTAAGGAATCCTCTTTCTCTCCACAAACGTCCAAAACTATGGGCAACGCCAAACGCATACTGGCTATCAGTATAAACATTCACTCGCTTTCCTTCTGACAATACACACGCTCGTGTCAATGCAATCAACTCTGCTGCTTGCGCAGAATACTGAACTATGCGTGCTGTTTCAACAACTGTATGCAAAGTTGTGACAGCATATGCTGTAGTCGTTTCACCATTCGGAAGCTTAAAACACAAACCGTCTACCCATAAGGTACCATCAACATTCTCAAGAGGAGTATTTTTCAAATTGACTCTAGCCTTTGTTTCTTCCTCTGTTCGAAGAAAGCAATCAGGCTGTTCTTGAGCATCTGACTCTACAGAAATCGGCAACAACATAGCTGGATTGAACACATTGCATCTTTTGATGTGTACATGGCTAGCCAAAAGAGTCAACTCATAACCTGACAGACGTGCACTAGTAAAGTGCTGTGTCTTGGTCCTATTCAATAAGGTATCCACTGCATGTGGGACCATCACAATCAACGTATTATCCAATACCAAACCAGCAGACTGTCGGATAGAAACAGCCGCTACTGCTGTAGCTCTCAAACAGCTCGGCAACGCTTTAGCGACCGGATCTAACGTCGCTGAGAAATACGCACATGGGCGTTGCTTGTCCCCGAATTGTTGCGTCAAGACTGACAATGCACAACCTTCTTTCTCGTGTACATACAACGTAAAAGGTTTACTGTAGTCCGCAGTACCCAATACCGGAGCCGAACACAATGCATCACGTAATTCAGAAAAACTTTTCTGACACTCATCAGACCAAGAGAGAGGATGCGGAGTATCTTTAAGAGTCAATGCCAACGGAGTTTTCGCTAACAGGGAAAAATTAGGGATCCATTGTCTACAATACGAGGTGATACCTAGGAAAGCACGCACTTCTCTCTGTGTGGATGGTACAGTCATTTGCGTAATCGCTTGAATTCGTTCTGGGGTCAACCTTCTTCCCTCCTTCGACAAGAGATGACCTAAGTAGGTTACTTCTTGTCGGCAATACTGTAACTTCGAAGGTCAGACAAATGTCGTAACAAAGAAAGAGTAGCCTCTTTACTAATCTCTTCGTCATCAGCAGCGACCAACAGATCATCAACATATTGGATAATCGTAGCACCAGAAGGCAACACAAAACTATCAAGCTGAGTTTTCAACACCTGACTGTAGATGGAGGGACTTTCACAATAACCTTGGGGAGCTCTCTTAAACCGGAAGCTTTGTCCTCCTAAAGAGAAGCCAAAAATATCTCTACTCTCTTCAGCAATCGGAATACTAAAGAAAGCATTCTTCAGGTCAATAACAGAAAACCAAGCTGCCGAAGCAGGAATCAGAGTCAACAAAGCAGTGATATCCGGGACAACAGGAAACTGTGGCACCACAATCTTGTTTACCTCCCGGAGATCGATCACAAACCGATACACAGGTGGCTGAGAAGCATCAGTACGCTTAAGGACAGGTAAAACAGGACTGTTACACACATTACCTCTCGTTTCTTCAACTACACCTTTCTCGACCAAATCATATATGATCGCCAAAAGAGCTCTCTCGCCATCACTAGATATTTTATACTGTGGGATACGAGGTAGCCTAGCATTCGACTTGAGAGTGACAACATAGGGCGGAATCTGCAAGAGACCAACATCATTCGGACCTGTAGCCCAAAGTGTATCTGGAAGAGAACGCAATTCCAGTGGAAGACAATCTTTAGACAAATACATCGGAGCAATCACTCTCTTACCTAGGGTAAGATGTACTCCCGAAGGACAGCAATGTAATGTCGCATACAATCTTTTCAGCAAGTCCAATCCCAACAGATTCTCATTACAACCAGTCTTTAGAATAAGAGGAGTTTCCAATTTACAAGGGCCAATAGAAAGAGGCAAAGGATTAAAAATCGGGTTACAAACTGGGGCGCCTGAAAATCCTTTGGAAACATTGGTCAAGCCAGACAAAGGTGCGCCAGGAAGTTTAGAGTGCATGATAGAACTCTTTGTCGCACCAGTATCCAAAAGAAAAGGTTGTACCACACCTGATGTAGTCACTTCAACATAAGGTCCACTTTGATCTACTGGAACTGACACTACTCCCTCTCTTTGCCCATGGCTGTGCTAACTATCATTATAACCAGCACTCTCACTCTCGACATAGTAACCGTCAACATAATACTGTGCAGACTGACCACTCGGAACATTCTGTCTGTCAAAGTAATTCGCAGAATTACGAAGGGAAGAGGAACGCTCATTCTAAGGTAACACACCACGTCCCCTACCCCTAGGAGCTTGCTGAAAACCACCACGACCTCTCTGACCAGGTACACCGTTCGCACGCTGTAACAAAGCTGGGCAATTATTCTTGAAATGACCTTCCTCTCTACAGTAAGCAAACTGATTAGGTCCAGGAAAGAATCGCTGAGTAGAAGGCTCAGGCTTCTGTAACAATCTCTGAAACTGTGGAGGTTGCTGGAACTGAGACTGATTCTGACGAGGCGGATAAGCTTGCTGTAAAAGAACTTTCATCTTTAGATCTTTAGTCTTCTTCTCTACCTTATCCTTCTCATCTTTATCCCTATTCTCATAATATTGGGCAGTAGCCAATATCTGGGCCAACGAAGAAACAGCCCATAAACTCTCAGAGTCTTTTAATTCATTAGAAAGCTCGGGAAGCAAATTGAAGACAAATTTGTCCACGAACAACCTTTGACCACCTTCCGTACTCATGTCCTGACCACTATGATCAATGAACGTCTCTTCAAACCTTGTGAAGAAATTGGACACGCTCTCGTCTTTCTTTTGCTTGCATGCTGCTAACTTATCCCAATTCACTCGCAAAACAGGCATCATAGTTTTCATTAGATTAATAATTTTACCAGGTAATTCTGCAACTAAAGGCTCAGGTTTGGCACCTCCAACCTGTCGATCATCTGCGGCAACAATATTAGCCCATGTATCACCTAATTCTGACGAATGATTCTCATGACGAATCTTCGTCCACAAAGGTTGAGGAACTACATTACCCATTAACATATCTATGTCAGCTAAATGCATAATACACGCTTCAACTGTCTGGGACAACTCCTTGTAATAACCAGCAGGATTCTTACGGGGGTCAGGTAAGGTCTGCTTAAGAGCTAAGACCTCTGCTCTCTTCCAAGGAACATGTACCCATACTCGCTAAAAATGGGCTTCTGCAGCCTGAATACCCAAACCGACATCAGCCTGAGCTGCCTCTCTCCATACAGGAGGAACTTCTCTCATAGGATACTGCTTCACTTTCCTCCTAACAGAAGGATCAGGTTCATACAATGGCTGAGGCGGGAGTCTAGACCTGAAGGCAAGTATCGTCTCTACAGCATCAGTAACATCAGATTCCACTATCGTCCCTTTAGCAAACTTTGACTGAACATCTAGCACCTCCTGCGGGATCGGACCCAACTCATTATCTTCCCATTCCTGACGGAGAAAAGTACACATTACATCAAAAACATACCTTTGCTTAGGCGGCTCCCATTGAAAGAAAACATCCATAACCGCTGGCAAATTATACCTGGGAGCATTCAAAATCCATCTACGAGCCAATAAATCCAACACCGCCCGCTCTGGTTACGTTCCGAAACGGGGGTCATACTCAGTGGCCCAAACAATGGAGACAACAGATTAACAACAGTTTCGGTCATTCGTTTTCGAGCAGAAGGAGAAGAAGTAGGCGTAAAAACAGGAAAATTAAAATCTTGAGACAAAGTAGGAGCAGGAACAGTAGGAGTCTGAGACGCAGAAGTAGAAGGCAAAGGAGTTTGAGGCAAAGCTGGAAGCAAAGCTTGTGACCCTAGAGTGGGTTGCACAGTAGGAGGTAAAACCATCTGTGGAGCACCGGGTGGCTGAACAACAGCAGGAGGTTGAACAACAAAGGGTGGAACAACCGGAGGCAATGGAGGCGCAGTAGCACCCTGCACATAAGGGGGTGGCAATCTCAGTAAATGAGAGATCAAAGGATCTTTTTCAAGATCTTCAATTACTTTCGGAGGAGAAGGCGGCAAAGCCGGATAACATTTATCTATTGCCATGCAACGTTGTCTATCTGAGACTTCACTCGCACGCTCTTCTCCATCTTCCCTAAACTGCCTAGCAGCTTGTAGTACTGACATATTCTTATCTTTCCTATCTCTCTTTGCTTGCTTAATTTCTCGCTGTTTGGCTTCCTTATGCCAGAGGCGGAAAGAGTCAAACATTGCCGGCCGGGCTTTCTTCTTAAAAAGCGCAACTTCCAGATTATCTAAAATATTTAATTCAAAGCTACCATGTTGGGGCCATCGTAAGACACCATCCTACCTTGTATAGCGGACCCATACTTCATTATAAGTAATAGGACCCACTCCATGTTTTGAATAGAGCTCATAAGTCGGAGTTCCAACCGGAGGTATCGGACATGAATGCTCCAATCGGGAATCGGCAACCACAACTAAACCATTTCCTAATTTTGCTAAGGCCAGGCATCTTATAGCTCACTAATCTAGCTTCAAACTTCAAGGGGTTATCCTTTATCGATACACTCGCAAATATACGAGCCCCTCGGCTTCGGTTGTTGCAGCATCCGAATCAAAACCAAGAACCAAAACAAAGTCGTGGGAGCGACCCACTTATACTTAACCAAAGTATCTGTCACGCCACCAGAAGACCGTCTATCGTCTCGCTCTACAAAGGATCAATCAAGGGTCCAAAACAGGGCGACAGTCAGGGCAGCAGTCCTTCGTAGCCGTTGGAAAGCAGAAGGCCTCGCAGCAAAGACTTTCGGTCCACGTCGACATACAGGGGTCGATGAAGTGGCGGCCTTCCTCCAGAATTTCCTTACGTGGCTCCTCACGATCCTCGGGCTTGGACCGGTACCACTGAAGAACCGGGTTTTCTTAGAACCCAGCGGTGCCAGGGACACACCCGAAGTCTTCGGGTTCCACCTGTTTTGGCATACAGAGACACGGAATACTTCTAGGTGGCGTCAGAGATCAAATTTATTAGCTGCAGCTAGTAACAGTAAACCAAGCAATACAACACAGTGTACGACTCAGGAGACTGCTCAACTTTCGTAGAGCAAGACATCACCTTATATTCAGATTTTCAATTAATTACGAATGCACACCCACTGCGGCAAATTCTGACGAATCAAATACATTTTACATACATTGTTACATTAAAAAAAAGCTCACTTTACATTGTACCAACCCTCAAGTTAATTATTAGGACTGTCCCAATTTCGATTACCACAAGCCGGACAAACCCCTAATTGAAAGCACTACCCATGTAATGGAAAGACATAAAGGAAAGAGCAATTCAGATATTGAGTAGGATAAGATATGTGCAAGAACACTAAAAGTTAACGATATCCTGAACATTGATTGGGAATCCAGACAACGATCAGCTAGAGAAAACTGGCTTCGCAAAGGGTCAGTTTCAGGTGAGGGGGGCAGCATCTTTGCAGTTCACTCGCAAATCGAAAAGGGCCTGTTAATGCGTACATGAACAACGAGGCCCATGCAACTTCGTTCGTACATTTACCACCTAAGCCTACGTGAGGGCAACATAAAATGACGTCTTCAGACGACGCAAACAAAATGGAGTCCGGTCCCGAAACACACGGAACCTCAAACTGGCAAGTGCTGTTTTATTACTGTTGTAATTGTCACATTCAAAAAACATTGCTACTATAACAATAGATTAATACTAGTGTCCTTGATACACTATATCTGACATGTGTCCATATCTGCTTGCTGACATCTCTTAATCTGACGAACAGGCTGGGCACTGGTATGTCCAATGTATTCAGCTCTTTTCTTTTGCATGCAACCTGGGCAGTCAGGACTCTGACCCCGACAGCTGCAACCTTTCTTGACCTTTCGGGACCTGTCCTTGAAGGAGCAGAAAAATACATTGTTGCAATGGGTTTGAGGGGCCATGGTGATGATCCTGAGGGTTCCAATGTCCCTGGTAGTAAAACATTTGAGAAAGCTTTACATAGATGTGGTGGTGAACCTAGCAGTAGTAATAAGAAATCTTCTAACGGATTGCACTCGAATCTTCAAGCAAGGACTCCCAGACTTCACCCAAGCATGCTGCATTCCATGCTGGTATGTATATTGGAGGTGTGTCTTTCATGCAAGTGTTTCTCTCTTTACATGACAGCCACTTCCTGGATAGTGGTGTTACAACAGCTCCCTGACTGTGTGTGACATTCTCCTTCTGTGCTTGTGCCTGATATCTGGTAGTGGGCCATTGCTACAAATATTTAATTGATTAATGGAGTTCCCCTAACGCGAATGGGGCTGTTGTGAGCTTAGTTGATTTAGCTTGTTTGCTGTCGTTTAATGCTCGAGGATCTCCTTTCCTTTAATTTTTACTGTTTTTACTGAAATGTAGGTGATCTTCATTTGTTTAATTTTTTTCTATTTGCATTTGTGTTGTTAGTTTCTATGCGTGAGGTCCAGTATACTTTTTATATGAATTTGTATGTATGTAGGGTGATTGTGTAGCACAATACTAACTGTTAAGCAACAGACAATTGTACTTGGTAGAAGGGTGTACAACCCGGAGTGGAGTGGGATAGCAGGTTTGGCTCCTCCATTAGAGCGGAGGAGCGGCACCCCGCTAAAATGCCCCAGAGATGAAAAATAAAATAATAAAGAAAAGTTCATTCATTTCCATTTTATTTTTCGTCAACCCATCCATAACGGACTGTCAGGAAGGGACATGCTTGCTGAGTGGCAGCAGTGGTGGGCTGCCAGCGCACTAATTTAAAAGTGCGCATGTCACTTTTGCTGGTGTCTTGCCATGAAAGCAAACACTAGGAGATGATGGACGGGGCGCTGAAACTTTTCAGACACAGATCTGGGTTGAATCCATCATCGTTCTTTAACTCACTTTGCCTCCCGAGTTCAGACACACCTATATGCAAATCAGTCTTGACCCTATGCCTCATGGGAACAGTTCAGCCTGCACAGCCAAGCCATGTGTTCCCTAGGCCGGTAACAAGCATCCTGGGACTATTTATGGGTTAAAAGCCCTCATCAGCCAGGCTAGCTTGAATCCAGTGGCAAAGTGAGCAAGGGACCCACGTCTGGGCATACCCTGCATACTTAGGGTGGACAAAGCAAACACAAGGAGATGATGGGTGGAGCACTGACATTTTTCAGACACTCACCCCCAGTCACAGATTTGGGTTGAATCTATCATCATTCTTTAGCTTACTTCGTCACCCCAGTTCAGACAGAGTTATATGCAAATCAGTCTTGACCCTGTGCCTCATGGGAACAGCCCAGCCCAAACTGCCGAGCCATGTCTTCCCTGGATCAGAAACAAGCATCCTGGGACCATTTTTGGGCTAACAGCCCTCATCAGCCAGGCTAACTTGAATCCAGTGGCAAACTGAGCAAGGAACCCACGTCTGGGCATACCCTGCCAACTTAACGTGAACAAAGCAAACACAAGGAGATGATGGACGGATCGCTGAGACTTTTCAGATACTCACCCCTAGTCACAGATCTGGGTTGAATCCATCTTCATTCTTTAGCTCACTTCGCCACCCCAGTCCAGACACAGCTATATGCAAATCAGTTTTGACGCTGTGCCTCATGGGAACAATCCAGCCCAAACTGCCAAGCCATGTCTTCCCTGGACCAGAAACAAGCATCCTGGGACCGGTTTCAGGCTAACAGCTCTCTTCAGCCAGGCTAGCTTGAATCCAGTGGCAAAGTGAGCAAGGGACCCTTGCTCACTTTGCTACTGGATTCAAGCTAGTGAACTAAAGAACGATGATGGATTCAACCCAGATCTGTGACTGGGGGTGAGTGTCTGAAAAGTCATATAGGGTTTTCCTCGAAGACGTGTGTCTTTAGTTTCCTGTTGAAGTGGAGGATCAATGATGTTCTTCCAGATCACTGGTGCCAGTAGCATAAGACTAGTTATCTGGCCTTCTCTTTATTGCAGTTCTTTCTCTTTAGCTAGGCAAAATCTAGCTTCTGTTCGTTGATTTGTCTACTTAATATTTTCATTTTGTCTCAAAGGTAGGGTGGTGTGGTGAATGTAACTGTCTTGTAGAAGACATAACATAGTGTCATAGTGATGTGGGTGGATAACAGAAACCAGGGGAGTTCTTGAACCAGTGGAGTGACCTGAACATGCCTTGGCATTATCAGCAAAGTGTTGTATGACTTCATCATTGTTCATCATTAATAGCCATATATGTTTTGGTACAACTTAATTTTTGGCCTTTTGCATTCTTTATATAAGCATGTGTGATTCAGATGTATGTGCCAGTGGCTGAGATTTCAACTTTGTGTTATTTGAGTGATCATCTGCAGGTGTGAAGCTGGTCAAGAAAATATGGCCAGATCAGGAGGCAGTGCCTTCTCCTACTTCGCTCCTAAAGTCTGGAATCACCTGCCTCTGCACTTCAAAACTTCCTCCACAAACCAAAGTGCTGGCTCTTCATCTAGCCCAAACCCTGTCTATGCAGATACAGCTCCTGCTTCAATGCAAGGAAACCCTTCCAGGTGAGTTGGATGCTATACACATATTCATAACAGAATATAACATAACATAACCGTCCTTAGACTGAAATTACAGGCATTTTTACCACTTCTGTTTGTTTATTTCCTCCTTCCATATTTGCTCAAAATGGTTTTGATGGGTGTTCAAAATAAAATAAAATTAATGGTTACTCATTCATTCTCATGTATTTAAAAACTTGGTAAGGCACTGTGGTCTATGGCCTTTGAAACCGCTGATCAGTGCTTAACCCTTTCCATGCACATGATGGCTCCACGCCATCATGAGCCACGGGCGACGTGTGCTCATGACGGCGTTGAGCCGTCATGCAACTGCCGCCTGCCCATGCTCCGCCTACGCAGCACTAATTCCCCGCCTTAGCGGGTAAATTAGTGAGTGGGCTGGATCATGATGACTCCACTCCGTCATGAGCACACGCCGCCCGTGAGTCATGACAGCGTGGAGCCGTCATGAGTGAGGGAGCGCCACGCCCACCCCCTAGCCCCGCCCTCACTGCGGCCGAATTCGCGCTGCAGCAAAAGGGTTAATTAAAAAAAACAAAGTGCAGGGGTTCAACGTGTATTACAGATGCTGCCTAATCTTGATTCCTTTTCATGTCTTTGCTTTCCAGCACCCTCCATTCCCTGTCTCTTTATCTCACTTCAGCAGGTTCTTCTTCAACATTATTTTCATCCTTTATGATAGTCTTCTCGTCTTTATCTTCCCTTTTCTTTCTCTTACTGCTATGTTTTTGTCTCTTGCTCTGAGTCAAAGTCTGATGATGAAAAATAAACTCCAGTCCCCATAAATTTGTGCCAGGCCCATCATCACTACCCTGCCAAATATATGAAGCTAGCCGAGAGGTCGATCTCCCAACAGGGGGTGTAAATGCATGTGATATAAAGAAGATATTTAAATAGATGCAGTGTTAAAAACTGACCGTGCATCCTTATACATTTACTTCTTAGAGTTTGTAGGTGTTTTTTCTGGTGTATGCTTTCGGCATTAAACTGGTGGAATTTGGACTTTGCTATGTTCATCTAGTTTTCTTTCCCCTTTCAAACTCTGCAATTTTATTTTAATTTCTTCTTGTAGGCTCGGTAAAATAGCTGGAGGCTTTCTTTTTTTTTTTTTTTTCTTTTTTTTCTTTTGATGCCTTCAAGTAATGTTTAAAACTTCGGTGCTCTCAAAGCCCTTGTGTTCCAAAGCGATGAGTCTGAGACCCAGTGGGCTTTCGTGTGCCAAGAGGAAGCACACCGCCATCCAGATGAAAACTAAACCACAGAGTGTTCAAGGTCAATAAACACAAGCAGTTGCCTTTAGAATAATGGAATATTTAATCGGGATCCAAAAAAGGCGCACGTGTTTCATGGGAGAAGATTCTGCACTTCATCAGTGCCCGAGTATAATGTATGCAGAACAGTGGAGGGGGTCAGATCTGAGGAGAGCACCGAACTTTGTTTGTTTTGGCCCTCACTGAATATGCTAATGTAGAAAAAGATGCCAGGGGCCTGGCACGCGGGCATGATTTGAGGGAAACCATGCTTGTTCCTACTACAGATCAGAAAGTGTACGGGGACAATTGGTTCTTGAGAGCACATCTCACTTTAGAGCAGTTGTGTCCCAGAGGCTTGGAAACATGCGATTGTAAGGCCTCTACTAAAAATTACCGCCTTATTTATTTTATTTTATTTTATTTATTTATTTAAAAGGTTTTATATAGCGCTGGCTAGACCCGGAGGTATCAGAGCACTTTACATGGGTATCAGACAATAAATTGCAGGTTATAGCTTTACAAAGGTTACACAGTTATTAGAGCAAGGCAATTTTAGTTACAAGTAAGGTTGAGACAAATAAAAAGGAACATATAGGTAGGGGAAAAAGCTGGCAAGGGGTGATATTCCGGGGAGACTCTACGTTGGCAGAAAATCACGGGCCAATCCCCTTACTCCCAGGTGTTAGGAAATTGTTAGAGAAACTTGTTAATAAACACATTGCTTTATTCCTGGAGTTTCATGAAATTCTACATCCCACTCAAGCGGGTTTCCAGTAAGGAAGTAGCAGAGAAACTACAGAATAATTGCAATTTTTTTCTTTCAAATTTGCAGAGAAATTCACAGAAGATTTGTGAATCTGCAGCAGATTGGGAAAAAAAACAAGCATGGTCTCCTGCGCTACCTTTTCTTTGCCCTCCGGGTGGGGTATGTCCTGGTAGTAAATATCCTTGAATTAAAGGGGAGGGAGCGCATGCCCTCCCAGGCCGATGTTGGCCCCAGGGACCACATCTCCCAGGTCCTGGCTGATTTCAGAAAGGAGGAGGGGGGCAGTACGGAACCTCATCTTCTGGTTATCGCAAATGATTACCTTTCCACATGTGCCCCGTAGTGTTCCGTAGTTGACTAAATCAGACAGCACATGGATAAGTCTCTCCATACCTAACCATACACGGCCATCTTCCACATATTGAAGAGAATAAATGGCTCACAGTTTATAATAGATATCACAAGTTTTCTGGTATAACATTCCAATGTTTTTGTTTCTCTATATCCTTTTTGGATTGAGAACATTATGATGAATTTTAGGGCAACATTTTAATATACCTACATGTGTTCTGCCTCTGGCTATACCAGTTGATAGAGGCTCTCTTGTTTGTTATAGTTCATTTTGTATGGTCAGCCCTATAAAACTGATCCAGGGCCAGAACAACTGGTATAGCCCTGAGCAGTGGGCTAGAAACCAAAGAGCAGATAAATAAATCTCTTCCCAAAAACTTCAACACACAACCATCATCCAAAAGAAAGTCCTTACTGTGGAAGGCAGTCCTTCTCCACAATCTACAAGGCATAGCTGGTTTCTAAGAGTAAGCTGTCTGTAGAGAGGTGAATTCCTTCCTACACTGCAATATGTACTGTCATTTCATAAGGCTCAGATTTTACCACAGAGCCCCATTTAATGACATTGAACTATATACACTGATCATTCAGTGAAAGAGTATAGGCAGAGTAACTAATCCTTAATCACAGCCTATTATGCTTGCATATATCTCAATAGAGATGTTTCAGCATGCAGTGCAATCTTTTTTCCCATACACTGTCATGAAAAGGCATTCTCTTTAAGTGATGTGCGTAAACAAGATTCCTCCTTTCTCATCCTAGTATGTTCACCATGGAAATATAATATGAATTTATGTTTATAAAAACCTTAGAAATTCACTTAAACAACCAAAGCTCACAGTGTGGAGAGATGTCAGCAGAGAGGCCAGTTCCTCCCAATGTCATACTAACTATGGTTATTACCTTGGGTATATATCGGAATGAAAAGTGTTCTATGTCTCTACACACAGTACTACACATTCATGTCACATTTGGAGAACATGTGAAGAACAGTTCAGTATATGTATAGCCATCACACTAGGGAGAGATCTTAGCAGAGAACCCATTCACTACCTTCACCCTTCTCTGTATCACTTGTGCAAGATGATAACTCAACACTTTTCTGTAACTCTGCTATAGCCAATCTACTGAGTGCATTGAATGCATATGGCAGCACATTCCAGCCGACAAGAATATTGTCCGCATGTGCCATGTGAACATTTGTTGTGATGCAACATACATGTCACCGACCTTGAGACTGTTCAGCTTCTTCCAGAAATTTAAAATAATCCTATTCCAAAGAGTCCTTGGTGGCCTTTGGAGGCTCTATGAATTAGATGATTTGGCTCTTGATGTATATCAGTAGAAGAACCTGATTTTGGATAGTTTTTCTCCAAGAAAAATACTATCCTCAAAACAGAGTCTATACATGTGTGTCTGACTCTCATTTCAACTCAGGACCTTCTGCCTTCAAAAATACCAGCCCCCACTCCCACTTTATCAACCATAACCCCCTCAGAACCTCTCCAATTCCCCATGCTCAATGCCCAGACTCTCTCTGCAAACGCGCCACCAAAGTCTTACTTCCTGACTATAATGTCCCTGTATCCTTTGTTTTTTTAAGTCGATAAATATATATATATTCACCGAAAAAACCATAGGTTTCACACCAGTTATAGTTAGCTGGTTATTTTATTCATACAAAACCTTTGAAATCCCCCCGTTATAGTTAGTTCAGCTAACTATAACTCGCGCGCCCGCAATGCACTGCTGATGACGTCACATATTACATCACTCATGACATGGTCAGTGACATCACTCATGACATCACTGATGACATCTCAAATGACATCACTGATGACATCACTGATGACATCATCCAGTGAATGTGTGTCTTTCTGAAAAATAAATATTTTTTATATATGTATATCTAAAGGTCGATGGAAGAATAAATGGGTAAGTAAGTGTCTAAATGGATGACTTTTTTGTAAAATTGATTGTATAACTGACTGATTAATTTTATCTTAGTGAATACATGGGTTAGTGAATAATGTTTAAATATGTAAATATCTGTATCAGTCTCACACATTTTTTGAATAAGTGGCTGCATGTGTTAGTGAGTAACTACATGAGTGTCTAAATAGGTTATTAGTTGTTTTTTTGAGTATCAGTATGAGTATCTGAGTGTTTATATGGTTTGGTGGGGGATATTACTTAGCACATAGATACATTAATGAGTGACTCACTGTTTATATGTGTTTTGAAGACAGTATGTGTGCAGGACTGTATGGGTGGATGAGTGTGTGTATAGGTGTGTTAGTGAGTGAATGACTGTCTCAATACTGTCTTTATGACTAAGTACATATGTGTTAAACTACTATATGTGAGTATTGGTGTATATAAATGAGCATATATGAGAGTTAGAGATTTGAAGAGTTCCTGTATAACTAAGTATGTGTTTCTATAAGTGATCGTTTAAGAGAGACAGTATGTGTATGTTTGTGTGTATAGCTGTATATGCAAGTAAATGGATGTTTGATAGTTTATTTGCATGTGTGAGTATGTGTGTAAGTAACTCTATGGATGAGTATTGGTGTGTAACAGAATGTATAGGTGTATAAGTACTTATGATGATTGAGTACATGTATGAGTGACTATATAGAACTGTTGGTGAATGAGTGGATGTGGAAGTAGATATTGGAATAGGTTGTTGTAACTGGTATTGGTATCTCCATTTTCTTGAAAATTTTTGTTTTTATTTTTGAATGTGTGTATCAAGGGTTATATTAGAGTGAGAGGAGGTCTGCCACTCTTTCACAAGGATGATGTCATCAGTGATGTCATGAGTGATGTCACTGACCATGTCATGAGTGATGTAATATGTGACGTCATCAGCAGTGCATTACGGGCGCGCTAGTTATAGTTAGCTGAACTAACTATAACGGGGGAATTTCAAAGTTTTTTTATGAGTAAAATGACCAGCTAACTATAACTGGTGTGAAACCTATGTTTTTTTCAGTGAATTTCAAAGGTTTTGAAAATGCTAATTCCTAACTATAACGTGTGTGAAACCTATGTTTTTTTCAGTGAATTTGCAAGGTGTTTTAAATGGTAATTCCTAACTATAACGTGGCTGAAACCTATGGTTTTTTCAGTGAATTTCAATGGTTTTGTAAATGATAATCTTTAAATGTATTAATTGTTATAATTTTTATACTGATTTACTACATTATTTTAAATTATTTATTTTTAGATATTTTTTTTTAAATTACATTACATATTTTTAATATAAATTGAAAAAAAAATGTTTTTACACCTCTCTGCAATGCAGCCCCCTGGCGCGTTTGCAGAGGGGGAACTAATTCCCCTTGCATACTGGGGGTCCCTGGGGGCCAACTAGCCCACCTGGAACCTCCAGTATGCGCCAGGGAGCTGCATTGCAGAGAGGTGAAATGAGGCCACACCCTTTTTTACACCTCACTACAGCGCAGCCCCCGGGCGAGTTTGCAGAGGGGGAACTAATTCCCCTTGCATACTGGGGGTCCCTGGGGGCCAACTAGCCCACCTGGAACCTCCAGTATCCGCCAGGGGGCTGCATTGCAGAGAGGTGTAATAAGGCTATGCCCCTTTTTACACCTTTCTGCAGCGCAGCCCCCTGGTGCATACTGGAGGTTCCTGGTGGGCTAGTTGGCCCCCAGGGACCCCCAGTATGCCCCCAGTTTTCAGCCTTGGGGATCCTTGTGGGACCACCTGGGTAGGCCTAGGGGGTCAGGGTGTTTCTACCCTGCCCCCTTTTTGAGTTCTACACGTTTGTTTTTCTGCTTTCTTGTGCCTCAGTCTACCAAGGCACAAGATGGCTGCCAACAATTTCTGTTTTGGAGTGTTGACAGACAGTGGCAGCGAATCAGCATGCAGCTCGTGCACGCGACGGTACGCGTACGGTGCGCGCACTGTGCGCGCTTATAGATATATATATTTTCTTTCTTTTGATTTTCTCAGGAACTACTGGAGGGATTTACACCATTTAAGCAAAAGCGTGATCTGCGAATCAGGCTCTACCATTTTGCCACATTTCTTGTAATTCCGTTCAGCCGTTCGGCTGTAGCCGTGTCTGAACGTCCTATGGAAAATAACATGGGGAAAACATGTTTTGGGACCCCCCTTTTTTCTCAGCCCCCACTTGACGAATCTCCCCAAAACTTTCAGGGAAGGAGCGGAGCGGAGCGGGCCATCTTCTTTGTGAAATTCTCGAACATTCATCATCCGGCGCCAAAGTTATTCCCAATAGACTGTTGCGGATTTCCTATGGAAACTAGGTCCTTACTATAACTACCTACTGGCGACCGCCAGTCGGTAATATATATATATATATATATATATATATATATATATATATATATATATATATATATATCCACAAATGACCTGGATACTGAAGTCTCTGGCCCTTAGGCAGGTGGCGAATCACACCGGGCAGGTCTCCCGGTAAAAATAATCCACACAAGCGTCTTCTTAAGAAGGATCCGCACTCAGAAGTTCAACCAGTGTTTAATAATAAGGTTACACGTTTCGTCAGACAAGCTGACTTGATTACACCTGTGGTCAAGTCAGCTTGTCTGACGAAACGCATAACCTTATTATGAAAAACGGGTTGAACTTCTGAGTGTGGATTCTTCTTTGAGAAAATATAGATAGATAGATAGATAGGCGCAGTTTGAGGAATCCTTAGGAAACTATAAAAAAAAGTACTCTTTTTTTTGCTCAGCTCCTTCCCGAAAAGTTTCAGGGTTATTCATCAAATGGAGGCTGAGGAAAAGGGGAGGTCCCAAAACACAATATCTCCATGCATGTTCCATGGACTTTTTTGGAACGCTATAATGCAAAAGCTGTTGGAATTTGACAGGAAGCTACATCTTGGTCCAGAAAGAGTGATTTTGTGATTTGGTGTAAATCCTTTCAGTAGCATTTGAGAAATTCAGGCTAAAAAAAGCTGTGTATAGCTGGAAGGTTGGTTTCACGTGACTCTTGTGAGAGCCCTATGAGCAGAACTTCCAAAAATATCCTGCTTGGCCAAGGGGACTATGAGAAGGTGACCTGGTATATGCTGTCCATTAACTAAAGAAGGCACCCTGTCCCTGTCCAAACGACCCTTATGATGTATGAGGTCAAAGATAATAATTAGAAAGCTATCCTAGTGATAGCTGTGGAGAGCAGCCTTCAGGCTTAATCCTGAAGGAATGTAAAGCAGCTTGTTTTACCAGAATATCACCTCCTCAATAACTAAATGAAAGGAGAACCACACAGTAGTTATATAAAATATGTATTTATTAATATAACACTCTTTACTAATCTCTTCACGAGATTATTACATAAAGCACACAATAGTGAATTAATAGAACATTCGTAAATAGCACAATACACAGCGGGCTCAATGGCGAGACCGAACCATATATTAAAAAATGGTATAACAATCACGACTTGACTAGGCACAGTGCCTAGAGCACGTAGAATCGCTGGGACCCAATTGAACCACCCAAGGCAGTGACACAGGGAGCCCACGGAGGACGTGTGCAGTGAGAAAACATGACCGAGTGCTCGTACAATTCTATGAGAAAGTCGCGGTTGCAAAGTTATGGTTTAAGGACACTTCTACGAGGACTTCAAGCAAACCCTTTGGAACATAGTAGTTTCTAGAGCCATCCCACCAGTGAGTACCAAAGTACCTGTGTTACCTATCCGAGAGGAGCTGGGTGTATAGGGGTCAAGTGGTGTTGAAAACCTTTGTCGTTTTCAATGGAGAGCTGCAAAGAAGTACTGCTGCCGGGAAGGCGAAGAATTCAAGCCTGGATTCTAAGTGAGAGGAACCGGAAAGCAGAGGGGACAGAGTCTTGGTCACTCTAGGTGACCAGGGTCTCGTTAGTCGAATGCCCACCAATGTCAGATGCTTCAGGTGCGAAGAAGGGATGCTTGACTCTGCAGCCACGGGGACCAGGAGATGTCGAGGACAACCAAGATCCACAGGTGTAACTCCTTTACTCCAAGGGAGATTCTTTAGTCGAGCTTCATCATGCAGGCAGTCGAAGTACTTAGTTTCTTCTTAGTAGAATCTAAAGCCCTGTAGCCAGCCAACCCACTTTATAGCCATGGGAAGGGGGTGGATAGATTTTGTGGACCCTCCTATAGGAGGGGCAGGACAGAGGGTTGGCTACAACCATGTCCTTTGTCCAGTTTTGCACCATAGCATGAGCAATTGGCTCCCAGAACTGGTTTGAGCTGGACTATGCACAGGGGCACCAAATGTGTACCTAATTCAGACTTTCTGGCACTCTCAGAGTGCACCCACCCAGCCCCAATACATTAAACCCTGCTTGGAAGGTGGTCACACCTCCCTGTGACATGATGCCTATTGTCATGCTTTCTTCTGCCCCAACTTGGCTCAGCAGCAGGAGAGCAGAATCGTGTCTGTGGCTGGCAGCATCCATTTTGTGCTGCCCAAGTCGAGAAAACTGGTACCGGGTTGACCGGTGACCCACAGTAGTGGTTTCAGAAAGGTGGAATCATACCTTCCACACCACTTGATTCCAAGGTGTTTGACACCAAACACAACATGTTTCTAAGCAGCCATTTTAAGTGTAGTGATTTAGATAGATATAGTGAACCTATATCTAA
Source organism: Lissotriton helveticus (assembly GCF_964261635.1). Lineage (NCBI taxonomy): Eukaryota > Metazoa > Chordata > Amphibia > Caudata > Salamandridae > Lissotriton > Lissotriton helveticus. Next base: position 202,861,684 of record NC_136073.1, read on the forward strand.
GTAAGTGGTGCAAGCACCAGCTTACACAGGCTACTGTAGCAGACCTGTTGTGTCATCTTGGATGGCCTCTCATGGGTGGCATAATACATGCTTTAGCCCCTGGGAGGCCTCTGGGTACCTATGCCCTGGGTACATGTTTACCATATGCTAGGGACTGAAAAGGGTACCTCAATATTCAATCTGCAGTGTACCTAAAGTACATAAATAACAAGTTTAGGGAGAAAGCAGATAAACTGGGGTCCTGATTCGCAGGATCCCAGTCAGACTAGTCAGAAACCAGCAAAACACCAGGAAAAAAGTGGGGGAACCATGTAGTGAGATCCTACCTTCCTACAGGGACATTTTCCCTTTGGGCCACCTCGCTCCCTTGGGAGTGAGGGTCTTGAGGGAGCAAGCGCTCTGATTGGCTGGTTGCAACATGAACAGAAATGTTGTGGCAGCCATTACAGGTACCAGTCCCTGTCCTGAAAATGTGTAAAAACAAATATCGAAGCCATGATAGGGATATCCTGCCCCTCTAGCCCTTGGGGAAGGTGGTTGCTAGAGAGCCAATGTGGGGACAAAATTTAAAAAAACATTTTGTTGCTGTGATCCTATGTCCACCATAAGTCTTTTATTTCAAATTAACCCTGGGTGAGCCAGAATCCGAGGTCAATCAAAACACATATTGGGTAGTGATCTATGCATGGGGCTCCAATTATGGCCCTGGGGACATTATCTCCTGGGGATAGCCAGATTTTGAAAGGTTGTGGGGCAGATGCAGCCCTCCTTGAGCCGATTATGCCCTCAGGTACCCCATCCTCCCAGACCTTGCATAGTTATGAAAGAGAAGTATGGTGCACAGCCCCCTTCCCCAAGCCTTGAAAGGCCATAGGGCTGCTATTTTCAAAGTGGGAGGGGACATGTCAGAATAATAAGAAAGATGACTTGACAATATGATGGGTTGGCTCTCACAGAGTGTCACAGTAGGGAGAAGGCGGCATCAGTGAAAGAAGCCACAGGAATTGGGGCAGGTGACAGTGGAAAAATAGCAACACTAACGGGGGCGGGTTGGAGGGGAGGGAGCAATTAAAAACACAAGCACTCGTATGAAGTGCTTAAACATAATTAAATTGTGAGATTGGTGAAGGTGTGGGGGAGGCAAAGAAGAAACCGTTTGGCGAGGGGGTGTGACAGAAATGAAGCAATCGCACTGGGGCAGGTGGGAGGGTAAAAGAAGCAACACCAATGGGGGGGTGTGGGTGGTAAAGGAGCAAGTGAAAACACAAGCACACTTATGGAGTGCTTAAACACAATTTTAAAAAGGTAGCTCCAAAAATGGGAGCAGTGATGTAATATGTGACATCATCAGCAGTGCATTGCGGGCGCACAAGTTATAGTTAGCTCAACTAACTATAGCATGCGAATTTCTCTGGTTTTATATGAGTCAAATGTCCAACTAACTATAACGTCCCTGAAACCTGTGGGTTCTTTCAGTGAATATATATATATTCTCACACACACATAACCAGTGAATCTGTGACACCCACACAGATACAGATGCCTTCACATGACCACAGTCATTCATTCACACTCAGTCACAAACAAGCATACCTGCTTCCAGTTGTCCATACCCTCATATGCTGTCAGACACATACACTCACACTCTCAACACCCTCACTCACTCACTTACATATATAGACACACAGACACATAACCAGGTACTCTGTCACATACACACCAACATGTACTCAGAAAACCACTGTTATACACTCACATTCAGTCATGCCCATATACAACTGCACCCAGAATTACATACCTTCAACCCTCAGTCAGACAGAGGCACTCACATCTTACATGCACTTAATTACTTATATACACATGTTCACAATGAAATACACAATGAAGCACTCTTGCACTCATACATCCACACATATTACTCACACACAGTCACAATTGCAATATTATCAGGCACACTACGTCAGAGACATATACTCATAGACAATCACATACTCTTTCATGCAGACACCCAGAGAAGGACATTACAAAAAAAATATCACATTTAGTTATTCTATTTTTTTACCAAGATATGCAGTTTTGAAAATTACCTCTTTCTTTTAAAAAGAAAACGTGTTTTATGTTTTATATTACTGTTTCAAAACGACGGATGAAAAAGGCAGGCTTCACAACTTGGATGGAAATAAAAATCAACATTTACGGTCAACCACAGCATGGAGAAGAGTGTTCACCCCTTTCTCCCCAACATTCAGACTTTTATTTCATATGGTGCAATATGTAGGTGTTTTCTGTAGTTGAGGCAGCTGTGCAGTGAAAGGCTGAGTTAGCTGGGGAGGAATTGGGTCACCCGGTGGTACACCAGCACATGTGTAGTCTAGTGAAGCATTACTTTGTAGCTCAGCTCTTGCAAGCAGACATGGATCGAGGGTCCATAACTGTTTCTCATACTGGAAGTACAGTGGAGGTTTGTTGTGAAAGCTGCTTGTTGCACAAAGTGCATTGGACATATTTTGCTACCACCTTCTTCTCTCCAGATAGAACTGAGAAGAACTCCCAGGACAGGGACTGCTTCTTCAGGGGTGGCTGTTTAGTGTCCTGGTCTTCCTCTTCGTGCTCCTTCTCCTTCTCATTCTGTTCTCCAGAAGTCACACAAAGAAGTTTGAGAAGCAACAGGAAGACTCAAACAAGGCTAACAAAGAATACAGAGACCCAATATTCTTTGCGAAGATAGAAAAGTTTAAGAAAGACCTAGAGAAGTTCTCACATGAGAAGATATATTCATACACTAGTGAGAACTACAATCCTAATGATTCAAATAAACCAAAAACAACCGGTTCCTCTTATGCCACCTCTTCAGATTCTGAATCATCTGACACTGAAAAGGGTAACACCAGTCAATGGAGAGGAAAGGGCCGACAGGCTCGTGCCAATCGCAGGTATAATGGGCGAGGGAATATGTACCAACCGGGACCATGGTGGCCACCTGCCCCGTGGGGATATCCCCAATTCCCCCATCCAATGTCACACTATCCAATGCAGCCCCAATACTTTGACAGCCAGGCTTTTTTGGGACAGGGCCGAGGCTGGAATCGGGGCAGGCGGAGAGGCCACAACCAAGTTCAGTGGGCAGACGAACCAGAGAACCCAACACCTCGCAACAAATGAGGTCAGACGCAGCAGGTGCAGAGACAGAAGAGGATCTTGTGGTGAACCTGAGCGCTCGGACACTAACTACGAATGAATGCAAGTTACTCAACAGAGGCCTTGGATTTGTACCGACTAACAATGGGGATTCTTTTCAGATTCGAGGTGAAATTGAGAGATTTTTTAGAACTGTAAGGCTTCATCATCTCTTCAGAGATAAAGACTCGGAAGACCCAACTGTTGAGAGGAACACAGGCTTGAGGGTTAAATCCACCTTCATGCCCTTACTCCAACAAGTACCACCCAGAGTGGGTGCTTTTGAAGCAGCAGTTTTACACAATTTGAAATCACTTGACTTCTCAAAAGAAGATAATTACCAGAATCTGTCCAAGTCAGAGAGGAATGCTCTCATAACTCTGTCAAAAGACACTAACATTGTAATAAAGCCAGCCGACAAGGGGGGTGCCATAGTGGTCCAAGATGCCTCCTCATACAGGACCGAGTGCCTGAGGCAACTAGGTAACACTCTTTTTTATGCCCCTTTGGATGAGAACCCTACCTTGAGGCTGACCAATGAGATCAAATGTCTAGTGGAGGAAGCAAGTAGTGAAGGCTGGATCACAGCACATGAAGCTGTTTTCCTAATCACTAAATTTCCTGTCATTCCATCATTTTATACCTTGCCTAAAATACACAAACCAACAAGACCACCACTAGGGCGTCCGATTATCTCGGGCATAGGGTCCCTTCTCGAACCCCTGTCCTCCTTTGTGGACGTGTTTCTCAGTCCACTGGTGAAGCAAATGCCATCGTACCTGCAGGATACAAAGGATGTACTGCGCTTACTACCTGAAGTACAGTTTGATACAGATAAAGGCATCCTGGTATCCCTGGATGTAGAATCTTTGTATACGTGTATACCCCAACTAGACACCCTCGAGACAGTACGACGACTTTTGGAGGACTCAGCACCGGATACTATAACACCGATCCCTTTCATAATGGAACTGGCAAAGTTAGCTATGACCGAAAACTTCTTTGCTTTTGAAAATGATCTGTATCTACAGGTATCAGGTACCTCAATGGGGAGCAAATTTGCGCCCAGTCTAGCGAATCTAAATGTTCACCAGTTTGAAACTCAATGTGTCCTTACTACCAGCAATCCACACCATCAGCAATTGATGGTGTGGAAAAGGTACATTGATGACATTTTGCTGGTATGGCGTGGAGATGAACAATCGCTACTTGCTTTCAGAGACTGGCTTAATGGCCAGAATCCATACTTGAGGTTCACCCTGGACTATAGCAAAACGGCGCTTCCTTTCCTGGACCTATGGATCTTCCCTAAAGATGGACAGCTAGCCAGTTCATTGTATCGGAAACCCATGGCACGAAACTCGCTGTTGAGATTTGACAGCCATCATCCTCGGTCTCTTCGTGAGAACCTCTCATTTGGGCAGTTCCTAAGGGTCCGCAGGAACTGCTCAGACAAAGTGGACTTTCAATCCGAAGCCAAAGACCTGTCGACCAAATTGGTCGCACGGAAATACCCAGGGACTTTGATTAGGAAGTCCAAGAAACGGGCGGAAAACAATCACCGGGAGGCACTCCTAGCACCCCCAGTCAAGAAACCACCTCTTGATAGACTGGCGTGTGTGACTACCTTCAACTCCTCATCATCTAAGATCCAAAAAATAATACGACACAGATGGCGCATTTTGAACAGTACCGGAGAAAATATACCATTGCCTCTTTTTGCGTTCAAGAGAGGTAGTAACCTCAAAGACGAACTAGTGCACACAAGACCACGAGTGACGCATGAGATACCAACTGTTACGCTGTGGGATCTCCCTCCAGTCCAAGGGCACCATCCCTGTGGAAACTGCTCAGTCTGCCCACAAACGAGGAAGACTCTCCATGTTGACATTGGCACTAATAAACCGTGGGTACTGAAACGTCATACCAATTGTAACAGTGAGAGAGTGATCTACTTAATCACCTGCCCGTGCAATCTAAGATACGTAGGTATGACTACGAGAAAGATCAAGCTACGTATCCAAGAACATAAGAGCACGATCAGGCGTAATAAACAAGCGACTCGTCTGACCTCGCATTTCCTTACTGTGAGACACCAACCGGATGAACTCCAATGGGTGGTGCTAGAACAACCTTATATACCCCAGCATGTCACAGATGTGTCCCAGTTTCTACTAAGAAAGGAGCAAAGATGGGTCCATAAATTGATGTGCGACACAGAGGGATTGAACGACGATATCCCGTGGTTACAGCTGTAATACCACCTACTGCGTATCAGAGAAGGCTTGGGTTCTTGAGGCCTCCCATGTATTGGTGTTACCTTTATACAGTACAATGGTTCTCCCTGTGGTCTAATTATGAGCGATTGAGGGCATCCGTTGGTCCACACATTACCATTCTGTTGTCCACTGGGTCTAGGAAGTTAAGGGAACATCGCTCTTTACTTTGTCATCGACAGAGGGGTGTTACCTTAGAAAGACTACAGTTCTCTTAGTCAGATCCATTATGACATTACACTCTGCACATTTTCTGTCCTCATGAACTGGACTTGAAGAACGTGGGCACTGCCACCATACGCTGTACAAACCAACATCATATGATAGGATCAATGGATTGTCCCATTGTAAGGACATTTACAGATTGTCATCATTACCCAGCTAGTTGGCACTAACTGAATATACACTGGGTACTATATCCTACATATGAGATTTAGACAAGGCGATTGTGTTAATATGTTACTATCCACTAAACACATGCACTTAATATCGTACATACCGCTGCATTGCTCGTCATGCTTGCTATACACTAAAACGTTCAGTTGAGTGTTTAATTACGTTTAGGCGAGTTCAGTTGCGCGCTAAGACATGTTTACCATTGTTTTACCTATTGGTGGAACATGAAGATTTCCGGTTTTTAATCAAGGACCAATCAGAGGAGTCCTCTCTTTGTTGGTTCGGCTGAATAAGAAGTGGTACATTCTCTTTAATCTTTAAAGCATTTCCGGTTTTCCGAAATGGACCAATCAGGTCCGCTTGTGGCAAGTGTCTCGTAGCGGTCTGTTTTGCTACGTGCGGCTGTCAATGACAGGAAACAGAATGAATCCTGCCGAGTGCTTCCTGTCTGAACTTTTAACCAATTGGATTCCTTCCCTGTGTATGTTTCCAAGCGGTCCGCCTTCGGGTTAGGTCTCCTTGATAAACGAGATGCTTATCGCACCTTGAGAGTTGCATTAGCGGTTTTCTATTTAGTAAATCGTGATTGGTTGATTTCAACATGCGGGGACTAGCCAATCGGCGAGGAGACTAGAAGTGTCTCTCTCTGGTCCGCCCGGTCCCTTTATTAACTTTTAACCTACACTGGCACACTACCTCCCCCTCGGCTCAGCGTAAGCCAGAGGCAACGACGGAGAGGTAGGTGACCAGGAAGGGACGGTTTAGACGCTATCTCACTCTTTCTTTCTTTTAGCGTTTATGGAAGATCTTTGGTAGCTTATTTGTAGAACTTTTAGCTTACCTTTTTTTATGGGTTTTGTCAAGAAGATATGCAACATTTCCGTCATTTGACAGAGCTTTAGCACTTTTTCTATCCTTGATAATAATTAATGGACAACACTAGTATGTTTTAACTTACTGTCAGTTTAGAATATATCTAAAACAACGGGTGGCACATATTTTGTATTTATGATTATGAGTTAAGTGTCAACAGAGTAACACTGTTGAAATCTAAACCAATACCATCTATCTACACCTCCATTGAGGTGTTTTTTGTCACCTGAGCAGATGTAGGGTACATTAGGTGTAGTATGTGCTCTATACTTTATGACCCACCACACATCTTTTAACCAATGACTGCCTGAGTCTGCCGTTGTATGTAATCTGGAAGATAGCTACATATAAGATGAACTTGAATAAACTACAACACCACTCTGAATGAATTTCTTTCAGTGCGTGGCCTCCTTTAGCCTGAGCTGTCGCCAGGTGAGGTGAGGTTCCTGATCCCACAAAGTTGGGTAAGTGACTAATCAGAAAATATTGTACTAATGCACACACACGGTACTGTTACTAAAATGAACTGAAGTTACGTGTGTATGCTCTTTTTTCTTTTTTCATTTTTTCTCTTTTTTCCCTAAACAGGAGGGGATACACCACCCATGAAAATTCTGATATTTCTTTTTTTCACAAGTTTTGAAGTAAGTGTTGCAGTAGTGATACATAGGTCCTGACGAAAGCCTTTAAAGGCTGAAACATGTTGACCAGTGAACATCTATGGTAAATAGCAAACCATCTTTCTTGCTATTATCACTCTGTTTTTAATCATACCATCTTGACGGGCACACCCAATAAAGTTTCCTTGTTGACGTCAAGATAGGCATTTTTAAATCACATGGATCATTTTCCTTTTTCTCACATTTTCTTTTTTCTTTGAGCACTGCAACTAAGCCCTTTCGGCCACTTATGCTGTCATTTGCTCTGGTTGAGGGTTCAACCATTGGGTCCTAAGCTAGCCTCAGTATCTACTTAAGGCAGTGCTTGTTGGACACCAACCTTTCAAGCTTGAAAATCCCAAATGACGAGCTTCCACTATTGAGTGGGCTGATGGGTACTTTCCTTACCTTTTGTATCCCTGTATCTATCCTGTTACTCCAGCCTCTCGTGCGGAATACTTTTGAGATTCCCTTACTGTGTCTGGATTGCACAAAAGACCTGCGGCATCTTCCTTGTATTTAGTATATATAGTTGAGGGACAAGATGCTGATAGGTCTATAACAATAATTCCCCTCGGGCCTTTCTCCACCTTGTAGTTCTGTGTAAGTGATATAACTCTTCAAACAAATAGAGCACAGTCAGTTGCACTGAATTGCGATAAGGCTAGTGACACACCCAAAGAGTTATGGTTGGGAACTTCCTGTTGAACAAAGCAGAGACTTGAAGTAACCGACGAGAAGTGTTCTTTGGATGTGTACTAGGAATTGCTGTGGATTCAAGAGTAAGAATAACAAAAGAAATGCTGACAGATGATAATATATTTTGGTGCGACTTCAAGTAAAGCTCTACCTTAACTAGCCAATATTATAACCTCCTCCTACTTCACCAGAACAGTGTTTTGGGAAACCATACAGGAATCACGGATACATACCGGTCCTGGAACAGAAGGTTGAAGAGCATGAAGACAATCTGGGTCAGGCATTTTTGGCTCCATGGTGGCTTCGCGGACCCTAGATGTAGCCTGAAAAAGAAAATTGAAAAAGCCTATAGCTTGTAACTTTTTCATTAATTTTGGGTAATGCAAATTCATTTCAATAATATAAATAGAGAAAAAGCTCTAACAAAAAACATTTAGAAAGATGAAATGCCCCAAAGAAATAAATGGCATTTTTTGATACTTAATAGTAAATACCAATGTTATTGAGAAACAAACTAACAGTAAAAACCTAACGGTTAAGGAAAATAAGGCAAATAGTGTATTTAGATCATACAAGAAAAAAAAAGTTAGAAAAACAAAGGCAAAGTGGTATTATAGTTAGGTTACAATTTCATGGAGCAAGTAACATTTGAAAAATAAAAAAACACAGAAATTCAAGAGTTATAGTTATCAGAGCTAACAATAACTTGTGCCCCTGCCATGCACTGCTTACGACCTCACATATTACATTACTCAAGACATGTAGTATGACATCATTGATGACATCACTGATAACATCTAAACTGACAGAAAGGATATCATTCATAAACATTTGAGGTGAGCAGGTTCAGAATGTTTTTGGTGTGTGTTTGAGGGTGTTGTATAATGGATCTGCTCTCCACCTCCCCTCACAACCACACACTAGACTGAGTTCCTAAGTGGGCAGCCCTTCAAGCACAGCACCAGCATGTTGATGGGCAATAGATTTAGCATCACATGCCCAGTGAAGAGACAAAGGGCCTCTCACTCTGGGAGCATCAGCCAGGTATGTTTTATTATAAGCTCTTCTGCTTTTCTTGTAAGCTTAACTCTCAACAATGAGACGGGGAGAGAGCATAAACACCTGTGAGCTCTGATCTGCAGACGGCTCCTCGGCCTGTGCTTCCGTCACATTGCAAAAAGATTCCAAGGGTAGAACACACTGTGCACACAGCATCCACATGCTCTGTTTGAGTGGAGCATAACATTCCCAGAGTGTTACAGACCGCACTTGTGTATCAGCTGAGTGTAAATTCTACTGTGGTAGCAATCAATCAATTAATCAATCAGTATTTATAGAGCATGGCAAATCACCTATTAGTGACTTAAGGTGCTGGAGTTGCTAGCTGCTTCGCAGTGCTCTGTTTGTTCAAACTGCCAGGTCTTGAGCCCTTTCCTAAATTCCCAGAGTGATGAGGTGGTCTTAGGGTGCAGGGGAAGTTTGTTCCATGCTTTGACTGCCACGTGAGAGAAGGAGGTTGTCCTCTGTTTCCTCAGCAGATCCAGGGGGTGTCTGCGAGGAAGAGGGAGGTTGATCGCAGGTGTCTAGTTGGTTGTTGAAAGGTCATTTATTTGTTGCTGTATGCTGGCCCTTCATTGTGCAGGACTTGGTATGCATGGTTGAACTGGGATCTCTCCTGGATCAGGAACCAGTGTAGCTTCTTGAGGTGTGATGTGATGTGGTTACATCACACCGCAAGTCTTGCCACTGAGTTTTGTATCGTCTGTAGTCTCTTCAGGAGGTGTGCTGTAATTCCTACATAGAGTTTGTTCCCAAAGTCCAGCTTGCTGGTGATGAGGGCCAGCATGAAAGTCCTTCTGGTGTTGACTGGAAGCCACTTAAAGATCTTGCAGAGCATCTGTAGGATGTGAAAGCATGCAGATGAGACTGCGTTTACCAGTTTTTTCATAGATAGCTTGCTGTCCTAGATGATGTAGAGGTTGCGCGTGAGGTCCAATGGGAGGGGGCTAGACCTAGTTCAGCGCCTATGTGCCGTTCCATGGTGAGGTGTTATTCCCACAGATGAAGACTTCCGTTTTGGCTGAGTTGAGCTTGAGACAGTTGTCCTTCATCTAGTCGGCGAGGTTAATTTTACATCTGTGGAAGTTGGCTCTGGTGGTGGAGAGGTCTTCTGACAGCAAGAGGATGAGCTGAGTGTCGTTGGTGTAGGAGATGGTGTTGAGTCAGTGCGATCTGATGGTGTTGGCCAGGGGGGTCATGTATGTGTTGAAGAGTATGGGGCTGAGGGGCAATCCCTGGAGGATGCCGCAGATGATCTTCTTGTGTTCCAAGGTGAACGGTGGGAGATAGATGATCTGGGTTCTTCCAGTGAGGTATGAGGCCATCTATCTGAGGGCGTTTCCCTGGATTCCGATGTGGTGGACTCTCTTGATCAAGATGTAATGGGAGATGGCTGCCAGCTGCCAGAGCGGTCTTGATGTTAGGGACCAGAGAACGGATTTCTCACCATCTGACGAATCTACACTGGCTTCCGGTTCAGTCCAGAATTCTCTTCAAAGCCCTAACTCTTGCTTTCAAAGCACTTCATGGTCTGGGGGCACATTACATTTGGAAAATAATTTTCTACTACACGCCTCACAGATCGCTTAGATCAGCACATCAATATTTGATCATGGCGCCAAACTTTTGTAGAGCCCGCTGCGGTGGTCGGTCATTTCAAGTGCAAGTGGCTCACGCTTGGAATAGCATGCCTTTATCTCTTAGACAGACTACAACCCTTCTGGAGTTCAGAAAGCAGTTAAAAACTTGGATATTTCTACAATTACCCTAACTTATTAGCTCCTCTCGGTCTTTGAGTCCAAGTTCTCTCGTCTCTTCTGTCATAGCGCCGGCACACTCTGTTGAGTAGCTGTGCGCTCTATAAATCTTTGATTAACATTAACATGGTGTTGAAGGTGGCTGATAGGTCCAGGAGTATGAGAGTTGCAAGTTCACCATGATTCAGGAGGGCCCTGATCATCATTGGCTGTAATCAGGGTTGTCTAGGTGCTAAAGATGGCTCAGAATCCAGATTGAGAGGAGTCCAGGAGGTTGTTGTGTTCCAGGTGTTCGGTGACTTTCTGGTTTATTGCCTTTTCGAGAACCTTTGTTGGAAAGGGGAGCAGGGAGATGGGCCGGTAGTTTTTCGGTTCTGCTGGGTCGACACATGGTTTCCACCTGGCAAAGGATTGATCAGTAATAAACATCCAACTTGCAGTGATAAGTGAGTCAGAATGTGGGAGGTGTACCTGTGGGACAGGTTCCCAACTGAGAATTATGTTGTGAGCTTTGGGAAAATGTTTTTTATTATAAAAGAGATGTCCCTTTATAGGGCATGGACTGATTTTAGAAAAATATGCATCCAGAGAATGCAAGCACAGTCATGGTGGTCTGCTGACCCATACATGCCTCTATTCCTCCATTTGCAACCATTTGTAGAGGATTGTAAAATGTGCCCTGCTCATTAATATTCGTCAGGTAGGAAGTTTTGAAAAATGCGGAACAGATTAAAATATTTCAGTGTGCAATTTGCATTAAGTGTATGCCACCACACCATTAGTACATGAGACCCTATATTCTCCTGGGTCTCATTCCTTCAACAGCTAGTGCTCCCAGCAGTGTCCACTACCCTGGACTCTGATTGCTTCACCATCCAGTGACATCCCTCATCCTACCCATTTTCTTTTCCCTTAGTTCAATGCTGGCAATCCATCCATCCCCCAAGCTACCTACATCCCGCGCAGGCAGGCTAAAGTAGGACCAGGTCCCAAGACCTAGGAGTACTAAGTCCTTTTCTGCACTGATTAGAATGTAAATATCAATTTCCGACCTTCTATAGTGGAGTCAAACAATGAAAATAACAAAACACACCTTCAGTACTTCATCTTGGCGGTCTTATGCGACTGTTTCCAAGGCTTGCCCACTATGTTGCAATGAGAAGGAAACGGCCTATTCCAAACTAGATCTATGTGGATTGTGCCCCAGTGTCGCGTATTGGGGCTCACTAATCAGCCATTGCACTAATAACTTGCAAAAACCATACTAGCAAGCTCATGGTCACTGCCGTACCAACGTATTTGTATGCTGCGTGGTTTAATAGGTTGCATATACTGGCTGCTTTCCCCCCATTGCATGTCTTGTATTTTTCTTGAATGAGTGATGCATTTGGGTTTTAAAGAAAATTAATGTTGTATTAATTTTTTCATATTTGATTTTACTGCTTTTAACTGTTTATGTTGTAATTGTTCGGATTTCAGGCTAGTGTATTTTAAAGCTTGATTTACACTGATATTTTATTTGTGGTTTGTGTGTACTTGTTAATGAATTTTAAAATTCGATATGACAATAAACGGAACCTAAAACTGAACAAAACACATATTCAGTATTGCCTAAATCCTCAATTTTTGGTGTGTGACATTTTTCAAATATGCAACAAAGATGCCATTATGTTTTTATATCGTTGAATGAAGAGAATTAAGTGGGACCTTCAGAAAACATATGGGGCCAGATATATCAAGAATTGCTTTTGCGTTTCTTAAATAGCTAATTTTACCGATCCGCTATTTAAGAATCGCAAAATGCAATGTATGTAGGATTTGCAAAAAAAATTGTGAATCCTACTTATTGCTTAATAGCGAATTGCAAATTGTGAATTGCTATTAAGGAATAGCTTTTCCCATTCATTCCTATGGGCCTAAAGGCCCATAGGAATGCATAGAATTGCATTCGCAATTTTTGAGTACCAAATAGGTTTCACCCCTGAAATATGCATGTGAATGCATGTGTATGAGCTCCACATGCCACATGTGCGCAACATGCCACTTAGAAAAATGCTAAAAAGTGCATTTTTAAAGGGATTTTCAAATTACCAGCAACTAGAAGTTGGTGGTAATTTGCGATTCCGTAAAAGCAAGGTCGCAATTTTTTCTTGCTTCCTGCATTGCATTTACGGAATCGCAAATAGCAACTCCCTAAATACATTTGCAAAATAGGTAATCGCAAAAATTGAGATTACCTATTTTGTGAATGCCTTTTAGGGTAATGCATCACAAAAGGCTTTTTCCCGTTTGCAAACGGGCTGATTCTGCAAATTGGCCCTTTTGCGAAGGGAAAACGCTTGATGCATCTGGCGCATGCTTGTCTGCAATCAAAATATATATACACCACATAAACTGTAAATTTATGTTAAAACCAAATCTCAGGTATTTGCTACCTCTTTTTTGAGGATTTTTCTGTCGTGACTCCAAAGCAATGAACAGGTCTGCCAATGAAGCAAACTGTGCCATTACTGCAGAAGTGGCTTGTTTTGCTTTTTCGTTCAAGCCCTCCATGTTTATTCCTTGGTGGCGGGAAAGAGCAAGAAGTGGATTTATGGTTAAAGCGGGCTTATATTATCTACTGCATTACTCACTAGTCTAGAATAAATGACCAGAAGATAAAGGAAGTAATTAGATCGGAAGAAAGATGGAAACATTTATGGGAAAGCAAAACTACAAAAGGAAGCAGAAGAGATGGGATAGGTGGAGAACAGAATGAAGAAAGAAGACAAAAGAGGAATGATCGGCAAGAGAGGCAGAGGGAGGGAGAGAAAGGGTAGGGAAGTTTATAGAGAGGAAGGCTAGAGATGTGGTGATAGGCGGATAGAATGATATGAAATTAATTTGATGAGAGGTGAAGAGCTCAAGAGGTTTCAGGGGGTATGGAGAGAGGAACTGGGAAGAAGGAAAGGAATTTACTGGGAGAAGAAGAAAGGTAAAGAAATAAAAGAGGAGGAAATAGAAGTGTTAGGATGGGAAGACCGGTAAAGTGAAGGGAAGAGAGAACTGAAAGGGGGGTGATACAAAAAATTGAGATTTATAGCAGGGAACGAGAAATGGAAGACAGTGAAAGAGAAGGGAAGCTAGAAGAGGGAAATGGAAATTAAGTGGATGTACAATAATTAGGACAAATTGGGAAGAGAACGAACTGGAAAGGAAAAGATGGGAGGGAAGGGAATGGGAGGGTAGAAAGAAGGGAATGTAAAGGAAGGGAATGGATGAGTGTGGATTGGAGCAGAATGGAATGAAAGGGAAATAAAGGGGAGTGAAAACAGAGAAAAAGATGGTGGGACAGTTAAAGAGTAGACTGACATGGATGAAGCTGAAGGGTACTTATTTATTAATTTTAAAAATTCAGCAAAATAATTTTAATTTAATATATTTATATTATTCAAATATGTAATTCAACATTTTGTAAATAGTGCTGACCCATGTTTTTTATTTTACTCTACATTTAAAATAAATATATAAATTAATTTACAATAATATATAACAAAAAAATAATGTTACTAACTTTTTTCAAGTTTAATTAACTTTTTCACTTTTTGTTTACTTTGCCATATAGAGATATGAATATGACTGCAGAGAAGTATAGGAAAAAGTAAAAACATTTTTTTTTATTTTGGACAATAAATAATAAATATAGTTTTATGTTGAATATTAATATACATTCATTTTATGGATTTATTTTTAATGTTGTTAAGAGAACCAAATGTTACAACAATATTAAGATACTTTTGAATGAATTCTTTAATTAATTCATATATATATTAAATATATTATATATATTACATTAAATTGAAATTATTTTACTAAAGTTTACATTAAGAAATACATTTCCGCCTAAACTAAAAAAATACATTCATTGTGCATTATTAATAATTAAAAATGATGTATATAAATAATTACAGGTAATTTAATTATATTTTAATTACAAATATTTCTACATATATTTCTATTGCAAGGTTAGTAAAATATTTTCTGGTTAAATATGTATTCTTTTTAGATGCATTTTACCATTGAATTATATTTTTATATACTATTTTAGATAATTTAATTTAACAATATTTACCATGGAGCTTTATTTTAGCACCTACCACCATTATTTTCTATTAAAGGGTTTTACAGTTTCAGTAGTTGGCCATGTTTGGTGCTGATCTTATTCCACCTCTGGCCTGGTGTCATTTACTACTGTTTGGGTCCCTTTTAGTTGTAGTAACTCAAGAAATGCAGTTTGTGAATAGCATTGAGCTTACTATTTTGTGGGTGGGTGCATGCCCACCCCTAAACCCGTCCCTAATACTTTGTTTACCCCAAAGTAAGCATGCCCCTTTTACCAGCCACAGCCCTGGTCCCTCTCACAATTACCACTAACGGCCCAATTGTGATGTTGGACGGGCCAGAGTCCATCCGACATCGCTCTGGAAATGAAACCGAACGACCTCCTGTCGTCGGTTCCAACCCAGCAATTAGGATGTGACCAAACCCTGTTTGGTCGCAATCCTATACTTTGCTATGGGAGCATGCATTGCAAACGGTATGCATGCTCTCATAGCAAAGAGCAGAGGTGCAGTTCACCCCTGCACTCCGTGGCAGGCACCTTAAGGTGCCTGCCACGGGGTGTAGGGATCAAAAGAGGGCATCATGGGATCAACAGGAGGGCATCATAGGTGCCCCCTAGGCCACCATGCGGTGGTATTGCACACATACAAACAAGTGCCAGCCACGGTCACTGCCTGTTTAAACAACAGGCCGTGACCGTGGCTGGCACTTGTTTCAACATTATCAGAGGCCTGAGAAAATCCTTTGACCTCCTCCCACTGGCAGCAAGGAAAACGGTGGCGGTTGCACTCATAACATCTAGACTGGACTACTGCAACAGCCTGTATGCAGGAGCAAATAAAACCGTGCTCCACAGGCTGCAGATGGTCCAGCATGCAACCGCCCGCTTGGTCCTGGGCTGGCCTAGGAGGTTGTCTGCCTCAGCCGCACTTAATGCCCTGCATTGGCACCCAATCCACAAGCGTGTCCTCTTCAAAATACTGATCATCACATTCAGAGCATTTCGCTCACAAGGGCCGAAGTACCTGTCAAGTGGTTTCAAATGCTATCTACCAGCACGGAGCCTTAGGTCCGCTAACCAAAACCTATTGGTGACCCCTAAATTTAGGCTTGCTACCAAAGGGGGAAAGTCCCTTGTTGTCCTGGGTTCCAAGGCATGGAATAAGCTGCCACTCCAGCTTCGGCAACTCCCCACAGAAATCCAGTTTAGGAAAGAATTGAAAACCTGGATTTTCGCCCTTACTGATACTGCCTGTACAGCCTTAGTTTGAAGTGTATAGGACCGTCCGAACTCCTTTAGTTAGCCGGCGCTCTACAAATATGCTTTTACATTACATTACATAGGGGCCCTGCTGGGGCCCCTAAAGACAGTTTCCCAATGCCTTTCTGTGTTGGAATGGCCGGCACAGAAAGGCAAGGGGAAACTGCAATCGTAATCCCTTGGCCGGAAAGAGCCAGCTGAGGGATTACTGAAGGATTCCCGAATGGAGGACGGGCTCTCTGAGCCCGTTGGATGCCATTCAGTAATCCGATTTGGATTCCCTTCCAACCAAGCCCATTGAAATGGCTTGGCTGGAAAGGAATACGAACGGGGAATTCATATGCAGTCGGAATGGCTCCGGCTAGGGTTCAGCAATATTCCTAACTGCATCGGAATGCGGCCCTAAGTAGTAAACTGGCATATGTGAGCACGTCACCATTAAAAAGGTTGAAGGTAGAGGTGGAGAATTACACATACGTTTCTGAATAGCATTTTGCAGTAATTTAGTAGTACTATTTATTGTAGTACTACTCAGGGGCCGATTCCGATGTCGGACGGACCTGAGTTCGTCCAACATCGGCCAGGAGCTGTAACCGACCGACCTGCTGGCGTCGGTTACAGCCCTGCTAGTACAATGCGACCAAACAGGGTTCGGTCGCATTCGGTCGCATTCGTTTACTTTACAATACAGGCATGCTTTCCGATCAAAATGCATGCCTGCATTGCTTAAAGCAGGGGTGCAGTTCATCTCTGCACCCTGTGGCCGGCACCCCAAGGTGCCTATCACCGGGTGCAGGGATCAACGGAGGGGCACCATAGGTGCCCCCAGGCCGCCATCCGGTGCCTTCTCGTGCCGGACAGACCGGCATGAAAAGGCAGTGAAAAGCTGCCATTGTACTCCCTCGGTCGGAAAGAGGCGACCGGGGTAGTACTGAGGGATTTCTGGACTGCGGACAGGCTCTCCGAGCCTGTCATCCGCAATCCGGAAATCCGAGTCGGATTCCTTCCCGAATGAGCCCATCGGAATGGCTCGGTCGGAAAGGCATCCGGCCGGCACGGACCGATTCGGTCGGAAAGGCTCCGAACCGCCGAAATCGGAATCGGGCCCTAAATGTACTACAAAATGCAGTTTGTGAATAGACCTTAATATTTGTTGATGGATGTTCTGAGTTAACTTCAAGGAGTAAATATTGTTGCACATTTGTGGATCTTATATTACGTGAGGAAACAGAAAGGATTTCCTTAACTTTTATAGATTGCGAATATATTCAAGGTGTATACGTACCATTTAAGTTTATGGTGCTGTTCAGATAGGTGATTAAATTGTTTCAGTGGTAACTGTATAGTTCTGATTAATGTTTGTAATATTTTAGTTTTACAAAAAGACAACCTTTAGTGTATATGACTCACAGTAGCAACAAAATACAATGGAAAGTAATCTTGTCTTTAGAATTCACTACCACCAGTAGACGTCAATGCCCAGCAGTGTGATGAATCTGAGTCTGAGTGGCAATATCCCTAGTTTCTGATTTCTCTAATTTTATTCCCTGTCTACTGCTAACCCACATACTGCTACTGTGCATGGAAGTGCAGAAACACACAACCCTCCAATTGGATTCAAAATTCAAGGTTAGAGCATTCTAAAAAGCACCGTGTGCCTTTCAAGAATCGACATGATTTAGAGAAATAAAAATGTGATTCAGGAAATGTATTTTGAAACAGTGCTGAATATTAATACGTCTCTCTGAGAGAAGGCCCTGAATGAATACATCACAAGTCAAGTCCATTCGAGCTATGTTCTCTTTCCTTTCTCTCTAACAGAAAAAATTGCATTGGTTGTCTTAGATCAGGGAATCACCCTCTCCAACCAATGTGTTTTATTGACAGTCCGGAGGAATGTCCACGCAATCAGGACAGCCAGGCAATAGGACAAATAAATGTTCCTTCTTTCTGGTTGGGGAATGCAGATTCCAACCAGGCAACTGTCTCCTTAATTTCATTTAAAGCTATCTCATTTTCATACAACCAATGCAACACAATAATCATGTGTGTTGTGCCGTGAGGAATGGCACTAGGACCCTGGGACGCAAGGTGGGGACAAGGGACACCGGACATCACATCCGGTCAGGGGAGGGGGATCAAGGGTCATTAAGGAGCAGGACCTCGGAGCAAGAGGTCGGGGGCAACGAAGGTCGGCGAACATATATGTAAACCTAATAACGAGCATCTTGGAACGTCCTACCGTCTCCTGTGTGTTTCCTGGGTTGGAGAACACGACATCTGGCGACGAACGCGGGATTCGGGACTCACCGACAAAGACGATCGCGATTTTCAACCAGGAGCCCACCCTGGATCGCATTGTGACGGAAAGAAGAAGGAAGTGCTGAAAAAAGACGTGCAGCGACGTGGGAGCCCACCCGAAGCGCTGCAGAGAGAAGACCAAGTGAAGCGGTAAGCGCCGAGAAAAAGCGCAAAGACTTGAAGGAATCGGCGCGAGCTCTCGCGAGAGTCTCGGCGGCCATCTTAGAAACAGGTGCGAGAACCAATAGGAACAGAGAATAGACGGGCGGCCATCTTTAAGTCAAGCAGCGTCCCGATTGGACAGGAAACATCGCGAGAACAACGGCGGCCATCTTTAAGTCAGGCGCGAGGGCCAATAGCAAGCGAGGAAGAGCACGGCGGCCATTTTGAGGCCAGGCAAAGCGCGAGAAAGCACGAAAAAGTGCAAAAGAGTGTAAAAAAAGGAGAATTAATGGCAAAATAAGTCACAGAAGTGACCTAAAAGGATAAGAGAAGTGAAAAAAGAAAGGATAAAAGGAAAATAAACGGTGATAAAAGAAAAGTGAAAGGAAAGAAAGAAATACATTAAAGGGGACACAAAGAATAAAGGGCAAATAAAGAAAAAGAATGGCAGACCCAAAACCAAGTGCACAATACAGAAGGCCACTACCATTCAGCCTTTCTGAACCACAAACAGGAATTAGATGGGAAAAGTGGATCAGAAGATTCGAAAACTACGCGGAAGCGACGGATGTAACAAAAGCAAAAATGAGAGGCCTGTTTGTAAACCTAGTAGGAGACGAAGTGGAGGACCTAATGGTAACCCTGCTGAAAGAAGAGATTGCCACCTATGACCAACTAAAGAAATGCTTAACGGACAAATTTGACCCGCAAAGAAACGTTGACACTTTCATGATCGCCTTCCAACAAGCGGAAGAGTCTCTGGATGATTTCGCAACTCGATTGCAGAAGCTGGTGACTCACTGCGCTTTCGACAAATTCGACAATGAACAGGCAATAAGGTTGCGCATCATCGAAGGCTGTCGTGACATCGCATTTTGCACAGGGATCCTAAAGGAGCCAATCTCATTGATTCTGGCACTAGGGAGGGCTGAAGCCAGGGCGACA
Organism: Lissotriton helveticus; assembly: GCF_964261635.1. Lineage (NCBI taxonomy): Eukaryota > Metazoa > Chordata > Amphibia > Caudata > Salamandridae > Lissotriton > Lissotriton helveticus. Next base: position 202,881,350 of record NC_136073.1, read on the forward strand.
GAACACGCAAACGAAATGGAACAAGGCAAAGGACGAGGCACAGAACGGATTCAGCGCATAACGAACAACCGCTCAGGAGGCTGGAAGAAAGACAAAAATGACTAAACGGCGAGAAAACAAAAGGAGGGAACGTGCTACAGATGCGGACTAGAGTTCCCGCACAGAGGCACATGCCCGGCTTTCGGCCAGACCTGCAGAAAATGCAATGGAAGAGATCACTATGCAAGTGTGTGTCAAGGGAGGCAATTTAGAAATGACCGAGGAAGGCCGGGAAGAGCACGAATGCCAACAAACAGACACATCAGACATGTCGAGACAGGGGCAAGAAGCTCATCAGGAGAATCTGAAGAAGAGGACGAAGAAGAAAAAACGGAACGACTATATCTCATGACCGCAGAGTCAGAAACAGACGAGGAAGATGATGATGAAAGGACATGCCTGATAGACAAGAAGAAAATAAAGAAAACAGAGTCAGTGAACATCAAGGTCGGGCCACATGAAGCAGAATTCGTGTTAGACAGTGGTGCAACATGCAACATTATGTGTGTCTCTGAATATGACAAGATGGAAAAGAAGCCGATTTTAAAACCCTCTCGAGTCAGAGTATTCTCGTGGGGGGCCAAAAGATCAGTGACAAACATGGGAAAATTCAAAGAAGAGCCGACATACAAAGATCAAAAAACAACTGAAATGATACATGTACTGAAAGGAGACATCCCAGCACCATGTTTACTGAGTAATGTCACAGCTCAAGTGATGGGTCTCATGGCAATGACCTACAACATGTCGGAAAAGAAAAACATTTTGAAGGAATACCCCAAGCTACTAAGAGGGCTAGGAAAGCTGAAAGACCGACAAATAACACTGCACATTGATGAGACGGTGAGGCCAGTCGCCCAGCACCACAGAAGAGTGCCGATACACCTACAGCAACAGGTAGCAGAAGAGCTAGAAACACTACTAAAACAAGACATAATAGAACCAGCAGAAGGACCAACACCATGGGTATCGCCAATCGTGGCTGTTCCAAAGAAAGACACCTCAAAGATAAGAATATGCGTAGACATGAGGATACCAAACAAGGCCATTGAACGTGAACGACATCCTGGGCCACACTTAGACGACATGATCAGCTGTCTCACAGGCACAGGGCGTTTTTCCAAACTGGACCTGTGTAAAGGATACCACCAACTGGAACTGGATCCTCAGTCTCAGTATATCACAACGTTCTCAACTCACCTAGGTCTATTCAGGTACAAACGCTTGAGTTTTGGAATCTCGTCAGCGGCAGAGATATTTCAAGAAACGATAAGACAGATAATAAGGCCAATGAAGAACAGTTTAAATTACAGCGATGACATTTTAGTGTTCGGCAAGTCAGATGAAGAGCATGACAAAGCTCTAAGAGAAGTGTGCTCACACCTGGAGCAATCTGGCTTAACGCTAAATGAAGACAAGTGCGAGCTAGGGCGGAATGAACTAGTTTTCTTCGGCCACATCTTCTCCAGGAAAGGAATGAGGCCGGACCACAGCAAGGTGGAAACACTGGAAAAAGCTAAACAACCAACGGATGTAGCGGAAGTAAGGTAATTTCTTGGCCTAGCAAGCTACTGCGCAAGATACATAAGAGACTTTGCCACTGTAAGCCCACCACTAAGAGAGTTGACAAAACAAGAACAAAGTTTCTGGTGGACTGACGAATGCAGCAAAGCATTCGAGGAAATAAGACAAGCCGTCACAGCAGTGGATCATCTGGCCTATTTTGACCCGAGACTGTGCACCGAGCTAACAGTAGACGCCAGCCCAGTGGGACTAGGAGCAATACTGGCGCAGCATCAACAAGGAAGGGACTCCCCAAGTCAAATAGTGGCATACGGAAGCAAGAGTTTGTCAGAAGTGGAAAAAGGATACTCGCAACCAGAAAAAGAGAGCCTGGCGGTGGTATGGGCCTGCGAACACTACCACATGTTCATCTACGGGAAGCCATTTACAATCATAACAGACCACCAGGCTCTCACAGCAATTTATGGAAATCCAAATGCAAAAATACCGCCCAGGATAGAACGATGGGGGATCAGACTGATGGACTACAATTTCAAGATTATTCACAAGCCAGGAAAAGAGCACAACCCGGCTGACTACGTGTCGCGACACCCTCTGCCACAGGCATCTCAAGCAACGACAATGGCAGAAGAATACCTCAACTTTGCACTAAAACTGAGCACCCCAACAACAATCACATTGGACGAACTGCAAGAGGAGACAAAACAAGACCGCACCATGCAGGACTCAATGAAGATCACCAAACAGCAAAGATGGAAACATGTAAACAGCAACAGTCATGTGGAAAAAGGGGTAGAAAAAGAAGAACTGTTAGCTTTCAAAAGAGTAAGTGAAGAACTATCGGAATGCGGAAACGGAATAATAATGAGAGGCACATGGATAGTGATGCCCAGTACGCTGAGAAAAAGGACCGTGGAGCTGGCACATGAATCACACAGAGGAATTGTAGCAACAAAGAAGATGCTGCGGGAAAAAGTGTGGTTTCCGTGACTAGACAACATGGTGGAAGACACGGTGATGCGCTGCCGCATCTGTCAAATAACAGGGCCGCCATCAAAGCCCGAACCACTGCAAATGTCTCCACTACCAAAAGCAGTATGGACAGAGCTAGCAGCAGACTTTTATGGGCCCCTAGAAACAGGAAGCTATCTGCTAGTGATCATAGATGAGTACTCAAGATTTCCAATAGTGAGACCAGTAGCATCAACGTCAGCACATGCGACACTGCCTGTGTTAGATGACGTATTCGCAGCGTGGGGCTCACCCCACTCACTAAAGACAGACAATGGCCCGCCATTCTCTGGCGAGGAATTCAAGAAGTTCATGGCATTCCTGGGAATATATCACCGAAGTATAACGCCGCTGTGGCCGCAGGCACACGGCATGGCAGAGAGGTTCATGGGAACTATCAAGAAGGCGATACAGAGAGCAAAGTTGACGCAAGTATCACATGGACAGGCCCTCTGCCAGGTGCTAAGGGACTATCGCAACACACCACACAGCTCCACAGGAAAATGCCCTGCAGAGCTGGTCCTAGGGCGCTCAAGAAGAACAAGATTGCCACAGCTAAAGGAGGCAGAGCAGCCAGAACAAAAGGACATTGCGACAAGAGACAAGGAACAGAAAGCGAAAATGAAGGCGTATGCTGACAAGAGAAGACACGCGAAGGGCACAACGATCAAAGAAGGAGACACTGTGCTAGTGAGACAGAGACAAGTGAAAAAGTCAGACAGTGCATTCGCAAAGGAACCTCTGAAAGTGACTGAAGTCAACGGGCCCATGATCACAGCATCAGTGGGCAAATATCACATCAGGCGGAACAGCTCCCACTTCAGGGAACTAAAAATAAAGGAGGAAGAGACACCAAAGCAAGAGCAGAGTGAAGACACTGCACCATCATCAATGGACATCATAGAACAACGACCAAGAAGAGAGTGCAAGAAGACAAAGAGACTGATTGCGGAGATGTAAAGAGAGACAGTAGTCGGACAAGCACATGCAGGAAGGAAGGAACTCTGGTCGCACACATCAAGCTCTCTCTCTCTCTCTCTCTCTCTCTCTCTCTCTCTCTCTCTCTCTCTCTCACTCTCTCTCTCTCTCTCTCGTTTTCTCTCTTTCCTTTTGTTCACAACAAAGGGGGAGATGTTGTGCCGTGAGGAATGGCACTAGGACCCTGGGACGCAAGGTGGGGACAAGGGACACCGGACACCACATCCGGTCAGGGGAGGGGGATCAAGGGTCATTAAGGAGCAGGACCTCGGAGCAAGAGGTCGGGGGCAACGAAGGTCGGCGAACATATATGTAAACCTAATAAAGAGCATCTTGGAACGTCCTACCGTCTCCTGTGTGTTTCCTGGGTTGGAGAACACGACAATGTGGGCTGACTTAAATGATGAAAAACTCTTCATAAGCAGTGGCTCAAGAAGGTGGGTCCAAAGTGAACAACTGCTGAATGAGGCTCACTCAAAACTCTTCTCTGTTTGCGTTTAGCTGGGGTAGATGACATGAGACATTGGCATATAGCAAGAGCTGTCTGCAAGTAGACCTAAAAAGGCTGTTGAGGGAAAGACAAGTTTGCTTTCCTTAAATCATGTGCAAGGAGCAGAAGGACATTGATTGATTGATTAATTTATTGTTTGGTTACTCAAAACCATTACATTAAAACCGAAGTACAAAAATTGCAAAAGTTAAAAAGGAACAAATTAATCATCTTCTTTGAAGCAAGTCTATATGATTAAGACCTGGATGCTGGTAAGCTGTAAGGGATAGTGTCCATATAAGTGTGGCCCAGCATGCCTCAGCTAAGTCTCTAGTCGTTTTCGCCCTAGATGGCCATCAGCTTAGTCCGAGTCTGATGAATGAATTTACCAAATGAGGCCCTCTGTTTTACTGAGTTCAATGTATATAATTGATGGACCGCCTCCTTTGCGGTACGCGTCCCCAGTTGTCTGATGATAGGCCTGAGATAGAGGTTGCGTGCTGTGCGCAGGGCCGGGCAGCAGAGTAAAAGGTGGGCCAGAGACTCCCGTTTATAGTTACAGAGTTGCCGATCCTGCCCGTTCTGTGGCGTATAATTCTTTAAGGGGCAGGGGGTGTAGTCTGTAGGCTAGAATCTTGTGTAAGGCTGGGCGGCCCACGGCCTGCGTGAGATGGAATTTTGGGTTGTGCACTGTGTGTGGCAGGCATAGGGACTCATGGAAGTCTCTTTTTGCCAGTGACTCCAAGTCCAATGCCCGAGAGCGGATGCAAACACGTTTTTTAATCGCATTTTTAATTGCAGGATAATTGATTAGCTCAGTGTCCCTGAGCTCTGTAGCTAAGTTAAGGAGGTCCTTTGCCGCAGTAAGAGTGGCTGACCAAGGGTTCCCAGGTTCCGTGAAGATATTTTTCAAAACTGCCTTCAGTGTCTTCTCTTGTGCCACTATTGTAAGATAGTAGTATTTGCTCAAGGTGGCCATCTCTTCCAATTTTTGTTGGTTGAGAGAGAATTCTAGTCGTACAAGAGTGTTTCTGGTGCACATGGGTAGATGGAATAGTCTCTTGTATGCTCTGCAGTTTATTTTTTCCAATTCCTTGTTAAGTTTACCAGGGAACGCCTGTTGGGCGTAATTAAGGGCTGGCATTAGTTTTGCCTTGAGTACTCTTTGGAAAGCTGTCGTGGTGGGGCTATGTAAAGTGGCTTGTAATTTGCAAAGGGCGCAATTGATTGTTTTCCCTTTGCATTGGATTTTCTTTAAGCGAACACCAGGTAGCCCCAACTCGTGATACCAGACACCCAAGTAGTTGTATTGCGGCGCGCATTCCAGAATCAAGTGACCAAGCCTCCATTTAGCTAGTTTTTTTTTTCGGTAGTGCCCAAAGATTACTATTTTTGATTTGGAAGGGTTGGCTACCAACCTGTTTTTATCGTTGTATATTGCCAGGGCCGTCAATGCCTTTTGTAGGCCTATCCTAGTGTGATCCAGGAGTACCAGGTCATCGGTATATTGCATAAACTGGATTTTAGTCCCCCCGATCCTTGGTGTGGCTAAAGCTGCTCCAGTCAAGGCTTGACCCATATCTGCTATTTATAGGTTAAACAGCAGTGGTGCTAAGACGCACCCATGCTTTAAACCTCGGTCCATTTCAATCTTCTCTGATGCAGAGTCGCTCGAAAGTTTAATTCTGACCCACGTTTTTTGATACAGCGACTGAATTGCTCTTAGCAGGGTCGGGTTGTTATTCCACAATGCCAGCTTTCTCCATAGTATAGCGCGGTCTACCCCATCAAACGCTGCGGAATAATCGATGAAGCAAGCGAATAAAGGGAGTCTTTTGCGCGACCGTGCTTTGTGGGCAAGGTAAGAAAGTGCAGGTATATTGTTCACAGTTGAAGACCCGGATCTAAATCCAGTTTGGAAGAGGGGCAGGAGACCTTCTTCGCTTGCCCAATCTGCGAGGTCCGCTAAGATGGTACTGGCATAAGCTTTGCCCTCGATGTCCAGGAGGGCAATCATGCGATAGTTAGACGGATCTGATTTGAGCCCTTTCTTGTGTATTGGGTGCAAGAGCGAGCCTCTCCATGAGTCTGGCACGTCCCCCAGGAGCCAGCATTCGGCATATAAGTGGGTCAGGTTTTCGGACCAAAATTCTATGTTCACCTTGAACAGGGAGCCTGGGAGGCCGTTAGGACCCGGTGCACCATTTTGCCTGATTTTTTTTAGGATTTTGGATACTAGCAGTTTTCCAGGAGCGGACTTCTTGGGAATGTTGAAGTCCTGCTCTTCCCTTGCTGTGGCTGCTTTCTTTAAGTGGGGGTCAAGTGGATTTTCTTTGTATAGAGCTTTAACGTGGGCAACCCAGGTTGGGGCATCGAGTGAGTTTTCTCTATGATTTGTTCCTCGTCCGAGATTGTTTAAATAGCTCCAGAACTCTTGCGATTTACAAGGGCTCAGCAGATCGAATATTTTCAGCCATTGCCCTTCGCGGTGTTCGCGTTTCGTGGCCCACACTTTCTTTGAGTGGCTTTTTGCAGCCTCATGTAGTTGTTTTTTATCGGATGCTGTGCCATTTTTCCGAAATGCTTTTTGTTTTGCGTTTAGATGTTTAGCGCTTTCTTTAATTGCCGGGATAAATCCGAGTATAGATGGTGGGTGCCAGCGAGTAATACTTGCTGTGTTTCCTCGAAGTATCGCTGCTAAACTCCCGGCGGCTCTGTCCCATACTTCTATTGCACCCTTCTTATGGAAGCTCCAATTATTGAACGAGGTGGTTGATACCGGCCCCCATTTGATTCTTCTGGGTAGTTTTAGCAATTCCTCGCCGTTTGCGGCCCCAGTGCATTGTAACTTATGACGTGTTTCAGCTGTCAGATTCAGTGTGAGTGTTAGGGCGGCATGATCGCTGTCACTGCGCTGATGCACTGTGTAATCTGACATCAAAGGTTGCAGTTTGTCACTTAAGATGATATAATCGATCGTTGTTTTATTATTGTATGTGGGGGCAACAAAAGCCCCAGGGGTGTTCTTTAGGTGGACAGAGTGCGCTGTCCCCATGTTGTAGGATTTTATTAGGGCGTTCAGTGCGTTGGTGGCCCCAGGGTGATGACTTTGTGTGGATGTAACCCCTATATTGTGAATGTTGAGGTCACCTAGAATGATACAATCCAGTTGCGGGTGTTGTAGTAACAAGGCCTCCAGGTGGTTTCTTAGCGTGGGCAAGTTGACTGTAGACCCATGCGGATTGTGGTAGATGTTGATTACCGGAACTGAAAGTGGCCCGTTGATCGAATGAAGGCCTTTCAGAAATGCCCGCCAAGAGTATGTTCGGTAAGTTTTTGATTTCCGTGAATTCTAGGTTCAATGAGTGCTTGATGTAAACGCATATCCCCCCTGATGGTCTTCCAAATATATTTGGCTTTGTTGCTGGTTTACCGTATTCTGCATATCCTCTTAGTGAGAGCGGGTTTGTCACCCAGGATTCTTGTATGCAGATTATGTCCGCCTCCTCCAGGAATGTCACTGCGGCATGATTTTGAAACAGCTTTGTGATTCCTGCAACATTCCAGGTCATAATATTCAATCTATTGATAATCGGGGTTTGATTTGTATGTTTCACGTGCCCGTTAGTCGTACGTTGATGAAGTCGACCCTTTTTTCCAGGGCAGTGAATGTTAGGAGCTGGGATTCAATGCTAGCTGCAGCCAGGACCAGTCTTTGCTCGCGCACCCCCTTATTACACAGGAGCGTTTGCCCTGACTCAGATTTGTTGTTATCTTAATGGGGGTTCCGTTGGTTGAGCCTGTGTTCATGCTGCCTTTGGACCCCTGAAGAATTGACCCCACGTGTGGGGCACGGTCAGGCAGAGCGGTCAAGCGCAAATTCCCCCCAGTGGTCTGTTCCTGGTTTTCCGAACCAGACAGCGGATTGCAAGATTTTAAAATTGAAGGATATTTCAGTACAGGCTGAGTCTTTATTTTTATGCCCCAGCTTTCCAGTAGCGTGTGGTTTCTCTTCAGTGCCTCTGCCATAAGTGAGCTGGTGAAAGTTAGCTCTGTGGTCTCATTTTTCTCCTTGGGATCCGGTGGAAGGAAAGAGATAGTCTCGATATCTGTGGTTTTTATCCCTTCCAGCTCAGAGATATTTGCGCAGAGTGTTAAGAGATTGCTGCGGTTGAGAATATCCCACTTGCCCTGTGAGGCATATTCGGGGTACAGCATTATTTTCCAGTCCTGGGGAGTTGTGTGGGTTGGGTTGTAGGCAGAATACGCATCCTTCAAATTTTTGGCCTGCATGCCAATAGGAAGTGCCTATGCCAGGCTGGGCGAGTGGGGTTGGACCTGGTTTGATAACCCTATTGTCGGCTGCGGTGCCGCCACGAAAGGTGGACTAAGCGGTCTAAGATTGAATGACCAATTCCTGGAGTGCTCGGAGTTAGGCCCAAAAGTGCCTTGGGGTGCTATCAATGCTGTGTCCGACATTATGAGAGGGGAGGTTGTTTTTTTATAATCTAGTGGCGCTTGGGTCACTCTGCTCATTATTGTCTTTGTGTTTGCGCAGGGATGGTAATTTTTGGAGCAAAGTTTCCGGCCACTTGATGGGGCTTGATTTGCTTCCCCAATATGTTGTCCTTGTGGATCAGGCTCTTGTTTTTGTTTTTTCAATGCCGGAGCTATCTGGGGGGCTGCAAGGTGGTCCATCATGCTCGGGCTGATAGCCGAATTAGTTGTGTGTGATGCTTCAATGATTGTTCGGGTCGCGGGAGGTACCGAATAGGTCTTGGGTGGCGAGTCGCTGTATAGCAAATTACATACAGCGTGAAGAATTTGCTTCCACCGCGAGCCCATGAGGCTTTTTAGCCAATAAGAATTGTTTGGCCCCTGGTGAAATTCTAGGAGTGCCCACACGGGTAAAACCGTGAGTCCTTTCTTTTTCTTTTTTCACATTTAATCCTCACGGAGAGGACACACCTTAGTGAGCGTGGACCCCCGGGGGATGATTTCTAGGTCCTGAAGAAAGCTGAGCTAAACTAAGCACCAAAGCAGCTGAAACATGTCGTCCCTTACTGATTAGGACTTCGCGGTTCTAATAAAAACCATGTGTAGTCCTGCTCTCACTGTTTTTAATGAGATCAGCTGACCGCGGAATAAAGTATTTTTTGGTACAGCTGCTTTCTTTTAATTTTGCACTTCACATACCTGAGCACACAAAAATTATTTTGTTTTGCTTCAACAACACCAGCTCCACTGTAAATAAAGCGTTGTAGCACACTGGGGGGACACTCGGTCTCCCCAGTGGGAACCCGATGATGAAGCATGTCACCACTAGGGTGAGTGAGGGTTCTTTGAAGGAATAACGTTTTTCCTAAAGTTTTTCCTCTCCTTTCTCTTTCCTGTCTTTTTCACGCCTTACACTGTTCACTCTACATTTCAATATCATAAGTATAGCACCTGAGTCACTCTCATATTGTTGTTATATTATGCTTCAATGATTGCCTCATTTTTTCCTGTCATTTTAGTAATGACTGCCAGGCAATTCGCTTTCTGGGTATCGGTGTGACCGGGCGTCTGGTTATCGGGCGTAGCCATTGCAGGATTGAGCTGGTGGTGTGAGATTTATTTTTACTCTGCTTGTTGAGTTTTCTTAGTTTTTTCTTATTTTTCCTAGACAGATTTTGAGGTTCTGAGATGGCCAGTTTGGAGGTGTGATAAGAATCTTGATTATTGTCCCGGATCAGGCTAGGTTTTGTTCCACTCACGTTGGCCATCGCCGAATGCACCGTGCCCAAGTTCTTCTCTTCTTTAGGGCTGTCTGTGCTGCGAATTTGTAGGTTTGTTATGCCTTGTGTATTGGAAAGCGCGTTGGCAGTATTCTGTGCAGGAGGATTATTCTGATGCTTACTGACTTCATTCTTGAGATCCTCGATTAATGTATTCATAATGTTTGGTAGTTTTTCTAGATTAAGCAATATAGGGCTGCAACCACATGTCTCTGGCTTTAAATGTGTGCTGTCTTGGGCTCTGTGTATTAAAGAGTTCAGGTGGTCCAATTTAGAGTCTATCCCGGAGGTCAGGCCCGCGACAATTTGTAAGATATTAATTTGGGCGTCAAGCTTATCCGCGTGCATTATTGCTGCGCCTGCCATTGAGATAAGGGCCTTGTTGATCAGTGATAAGGGATTTGTGATCAATGGGGGCTTCTCGCCCTTGTCCGCGCCTCTGCTCTCGGGAGTTGGAAGCTGCGCCTTTTTGTCGTGTTCCAGGGCGCTGAATCTTGACAAATTCGCGAGCTGGGTTTGTGGGATACCGGGTGGTATTGTTTTTTTTTCCTTCATTGTGGTCATGGATGCTATTGGGTTCATGGGACATGATCGTTCCATGTAAGATGGAGCTGAAATGAGGGTCCTCGGGTTGTTGGGGGATCGGGAAGAGAGAGCTTGTGTGAGTAAGCCTGGATGAATCCATGTTTGGTATCAAAAATTTGGGAGATCTTCTGCCTTGGAGCGTAATTATTTTAGGTGAAAGAGGAATGACTGGCCGCCAAGGAGATGTGGGGCTTGGAGTTTGCCCGTTCTCCATTGCCTTGTCAGTAAGTGGATGATGCAAGGTCACACAAGCTTCAGTTGGTGTGGGTGCTCTGGGGCACAGAAAATCTCTTATGTCTCTATTTCCACCTATCCCGGTAGATGTTTTTATCGCGCTGGGGCAAAGCTGTGGGCTATTGACTTGAGTGGGCTGTGGATGTTCCCTGATGGAACTGCTGATACCGGTGCTGGTAAATCCGGTAACGACGGTGTAGCTCCAGTTGCTCCCGTTTGTTCCCCGTCCCTGAGCCCTGGCCCTAGGTAGAAGCCCCCTATTCCCGGTAGGTAAAATAACTTCGCCTTTTGTCTCCTGGTTGATCTGTGGGGCCGGGGCTTTTCCTGAAGTTGAATCAGATTTGAATTTCTAGTCCTCATGGTTGAGAGTTTGCTAGGTGTACAAGTAAAGTGCAGGTAAAGGGACTAAATTAAAAGCTGAAATTAGGGCGTTCAACCTAATCGCCTAGTTGTCTCAAGGGCGGTGATGGCTGCCACTGCGTAGATATTCAGCGCTATTCGGTCCTTAATAGCGGCCGTGCTTGCGGGGTGTGATAATTGATATTTATGATGTTGATTTTGACTGCGCTATGGCCGATGTAAGCGTTGTCCAATGCTGATAGTCCAGTAGGAAACGTATTTATGTTGGCCCAATTTTCCCTGTTGTTTATATTCCTGGTGGCTCTTTTCCGCCAACAGAAGATTGGTTGTGAATTGTTCCTCTTCAATTTTTATCGATTATACCAAAAGGGGTCCGCGGCTCATTGCACGTTGTTCGTCAATTGCCGCTCATCATTGACCCGCCGTGTTTGTCTCGCTTTTGTGATGGTGTCTGGTCCGGTCGCGTTGGGTCAAATATGATTGCGACTGGCTTTGGCCTTTAAGCATCTTTGGGGCCAAGCACTTGGCCTTACGGCGCTTTTCCAAGTCTACAGTCGCAGTCGCGAAGATCTTGATGGTCAGTGCACTGTTAGTGGTGAGCGGTGATGGGCACTAGTATGAAGTGAGTATAGCGGCTGGGGGGGTGGCAGCGAGCGAAGGAGGTGCTGGTCGGGAGGCAGAGGAGGCGTGGTGAGCTGGTGGGGTGGCTCTCTTCAGCTATCTGCATCCACACCCGCACGCACCGGCAACGCTCAGCTCTTTGCGCGCCTTCACACGCCTGGAATACTGCTTCTCCGTTCCTCCGTTTCTCCTCTCTTCTCTTCCCGCCCGCGTCTGCCTGCCTCCGGTGCCCTGGTCTCCACACAGCTCCACGCAGGCTCCTCCCAAAAGCCGGGGCTGGAGCCGGAACCAGGCCCGTGCTACTTGTGTGCGTGCTGTAGAGTTACCGTTTCGCCTGCTTTCCTGCTTCCCTGCTCTTCTCTGTTCTTTGTCCTGGGACCTCCAACCTCTGCCGCTGCTGTTGGTCCGTCACCGGGGTCGGGCCGGGGTAGAAACTGCCACTGCCGCTAAGAGCTGATACCGATATGTTTTTTTTTACCTAGCCGCACCTTCCCCGAGGTCACTACCACAGGGGGTTAGGCGGGGCGCCACGTCAATTTCGTCCATGGCCTCCCCTCCTCCGGCACCAGAATCCGCGAGTTCTCTTGATCTTGCTGGGTGGGGGGGCTGGACAGCGGGAACCAGGGCCTCGAGGTGGCTGCCGCTCACCGCCCGCAGCTCTCCGCTTGCTGCTCTTCTTTCCGAAGTGAGGTGAGTCGAAGTATGGCGTTCTGGCGTTTCGACTCTCTGCTGCCACCTACACCTAGTGTGGCAGCACTCACAAATATTCAACCTCCAGCAGAAGGACATGGGGGGGTTCCCCATCAGTGGAGAATCAAGTACTTAGCAAAGAACGTTCTTCGAAAAGAAGTGCTTTATCAAGTGGGAGATTGAAATAGCTCCACAGGAGTGGGATTGTGTTGCAGATTGTATCTTTACTGCTCTATAAACAAACGAAATTGAATAGAATTAATTTTAACTGATTTGAATTGAAATTAATTGACTTGAAATTGCCATAAAATGACACACTCTGTGTTTAACTATTAGGAGTTGGAGAATATGATTGCACATCTTTTGTTTGTCTGCCCTTCATAGTTATCTGAAAAAACATTTAAAACAGCTATGCATTGTGGCCATTTCATGCAAACTGTCCACAATGCGTGCTGTTGCAAACTTGTCAAGAATTACATAAAATTAGAATGAAAATTAGAATGCAATAACATGATGTATGTAATGTGTTTTACTAGCAATAATGGATGGACTCTTACAAGTAATTTAATTGATATAATCTTATTTTTTAATTGTTTATGTTTTTATTCTATGCTTTGTGCATATGAAAAGCTATAGATTTCGGATTAACTTCTAGTTGCAATGTATTAATGCTAATCTTCTGTGTGTTGCATGTTTTAAAAGTCAACCATGAGTTGGCCACTCTTTCTTTGTGGCAGCGGTTAGCATATGATGTGGTCTCCCTATTCAGTTACGCAAAATTTCGCACCATCTGAAATTCAGAAAGTACCTTACAAGTGAATTATTCAGGGTGAAATCTTCTGGCCGTCTGTAATACCATGAGCTGTTTTTGTGCTACCTGCAACAAATTTTCATATACACTTATACTCTACAAGGGCTCTCCAATTGACCTAAAATAGGAGTAGTTAGGGGTGGAAGTTGCTACCTCTGGTTTGTCGATGGTACCTCTAGCACCACCTTGCCATGCCTGATATCAGACGTCAGGAGTGCTGTGGTAGGAACAGAAAGTAAAAGTGGTGGCTCCCCTGCTAAGGTGGAGGAGTCTCACCCCACTGCTTTTTACAGTGAAAAAAAGGAAAAATAAAATGATAATAACTTGGCGTTAATATAATTTTATTTGTTCCTGCTGTGGCATCTGTAGGGGCGGGGCAAATCTGCTCTGCCCTCAGAGCAGGGGGGACGAGTTGTGGGCACTTTGTGAGTGGGCAATGACTGATTGGCTGATCCTCTTGGGCTGGCCAAACAGTCATGTGTACTTTGGAGAGGTGTGGCGCCACGGTTCAGGGCGGCTGACGCTGAACGCTGAGGATCACGGTTCGATCCCTGGCTCCGGCGTTAGGGGTCTGCCCAGCACCATGCGACTCTGGGCAATAGCTCGCTTAACCTTCCCAACGGCCCCCAGCGCCGAGATACCCCTTTAGGGGTGATTTGTGTGCTATACAAGTACTGGATTTACATTTACATGCCCAGGCTCCGATGCCCTGGCTGAGCGCCAAACTACAGCGCTCAGACCAATCACAACATTGAATTGCAGTGCTGTGATTGACTATGGGGAGCCCGGGTGCTTCCGGCTTCCTGTTTGCACTGAAGAAGCCAGGAAGAGGATAGAGGAGAGGCAGGGAAAGAACTGCGAGCCACAGGTAAGTGAATTTTATTTTTAACCCCCCCCCCACTCGGCCCCCATCCCTGCCTCACTGCTGCTTCCCGGGAGCAGCCGCCACTGTAAAGTAAACAGGACTTCATTGCCATAGTTAGAAATGGGTTGCTGATTCTGCTTTTGTTGCAAATTTCCATTTTCTTACCTTCCAATTATATGAAAAGTAAAATCTTTATCAGATCAGTAGGGCCAATAGCTCACAATCCAATTTTTCACACCTTTAAATGAGCAAAAACACACAATTAGCGTTATTCCTTCCAGTTTGCAACTTTAACCGCATGCGCGCTAGCGGTTTTCCCGCTGCGCGCTGCGATTTTAAAAAACCCGTGTTACATGACGAGCTCAGCTCGTCATCCGCGTAGCGCAGGTTACGCTCATGACGAGCTGAGCTCGTCATGAGCGTAGAAGGGGTTAAATCCACTAGATATCGCACCTCGTGCAAATGGTAAATAGCCAGCATGCACTTTCATATCCGATAGCGATTGAGATGTAATCAGGCCATGTTTACTCTCTGTAGTTTAAATCCTGGTTATTTCCCCCTAGTTCCTCCTGAGGAACAGGAGACTGCTTAGAGGATAATATGAATTTAATGTGATATCATTCCTCTCTAACCCTAGTGTTTTTGTGAATCAATGTCCATGCTCTATCCTGAGATAAACAAACCTTGAGGACATTATGTATAGTTGAATTAAGTCACAGAGAGAGAGACGAAGACAACTTTCTGCATGGCTGGTGGTCTGGGGCACTTTCTTATACATGTAAGTTCTGGTGTAGTTGTCAAATGAGCTGCACCACTGGTCGTATGGACCTTTGATTATCGACTGAAAGAGTATGAAAGGAGCTAACATCAGCAACTCAAACCAAGTTACAGTGAACCCGATTTGACACCATAAGAACGACAAAAAGGATGGATTCTAACCATGAACGTTCATTAGCAAATTGGTCAAAGTTACAAGTTTCAATCATTCAGTATAACAGTCAAAGAAAGATTATATATCAATTCGGATGTAAACTCTGAAACTATATATTAAATAAATGATAGGCAAATCATAACGAAATACAAACGGCAAAACAGATAATATATTGGTTCAATAAAGGAACTTTCCTAAGCTGAAAAAAGCATCAAACGTGGCAAGGGAACATTCTAAAATGAAGATGCCAGTGTCAGATGAACCAAGTTAAGTTTCAGGGCAAGAGGCAAAAAGTAAAAATATGAGTTCTCCAGCAACAAGGTTAGGGAAAAGTCTTTCCTCAGCAAAGTCAGGACAGGATCTGCTAAACTTTTGTAAAGTACACACAATTATATCAATCAGGATTTTCCAGAAGTTCGTCCACCAAATCCCACCAAATAGGCTAATCAAGATACACCCACCTTCTGGAAGCAGGTAGACTCCTTATGTTTCCATCACCAAACAAACAAGTACACAGCTACACGGCCATGAGAATATATGCATTTCGGTCTGCCTGGTACAGGTGGCTTTCTCCCATTCTCACACACAGCAATAATCATGGCAAAGCTCCAATTTAACTTTCTAATCTAACTACTTCCCAAAGCAAAAACACTGACTCATTCTTCTAACAAACAAAGATAATAAGACACCTTCAATGAAAAGAGAGACATGAAACCATACAGAAATCAACAATACATGTCTTAAAGAAATACTTCGAGTGGCTCAGGCCTTCTCGCAGTCTGGCAATGTTAAGAAATACAGTTAAATTAATACACAACTTTGTAGGCAGTCCATTGATTATACTTCAGTTACATAAATGTGGCTTGGTTACAATGATGTGCAGCCACTTTTAACACCTTGATTAACATGTTAGCACGTGGATTAACATATGATTAGTGCATTTATGCAGCCCTAAAATGATGCTGCTTCACTGGCTTGGTGCCACTTAGACCCAGCACATTGCGAGACAGCTTTCTGAGATCACTCTTGTTCAGTTCAACATTCACCTCTTAAACCAGCTCCCTGTAATAGTTACTGAAACCCCTTGGTTGATTCAACCTGTGGGATAAGACACATGAGCTTACTTGCTCAAATCCTGCGAAGCTTGGCAGTGAAACTATTGCAGGGTTTGGCTGGGGCCAGTTGTACTCACTGTTCACTCTCTTTCCCTTGGCATGCATATAAAAGCAATTAGATCTGAAGTCTCAGCCTGCGAACAGTTCTTTTGTGTTTTGGGTTCGCTTTGTGCCTGTATTATATGGCTGGGTTTGTTTATGGAGCAGGGTTTATTGGGATGGCTGAGAGCACACTTTGGGCTCGTGAATCTGTATATGTGTGAGGAGGTATCCTACTGGACCCTTCGCTACACTTAAGGTTCATCATAACCCTTGAAGGGTGATCATCTCCAAATTTAGCAGTGTGCAGTGCTTAATTTGTAAAAGAATAAGTGCCAGGTCCTAAAGTTTTGCTCTGAAGTCAGCTACAATCAAGTTGTAAGTTATTTTTCATCCCTGATTTTGCCGTCTTTTTCTTCTACCTTGTCCCCTCTTTTTTGTTTTTTTCCTCTCAATTTACATCAAAGTCTGTGGAGAACAAATAAGTGTTGTTCCCCAACAATGAGGGCTGGTGGGCTCCACCTACAACCACCGACTCAAATTCAACATTGGGCGAGATTATTCTGGTTCAGAGAGGCATATATATATAAGCTGCATGTTTGAAGTAAGCATTGCATGTTTTACCATGTCACAGTCTGGTATCATACATTGATAAATTATGCCTACTTTTTAATTCTACATTTGCATAAGTTCCAAATGCGTACCCGACACATGCTGAAGCCCTTCTAACGAGTGGTGTATGGATATCGATTTGGCCAAAAACTGAAGTTTCCACCGAAATTGGCATTTTAGTGCTGCAATCATCTTGCATTGAGTTCTAGACACAAAACCTCCTGGTAGACCTCAAAAGAGTTTGCCTAGGAGAGAGCCCAGTATTGGGGGTTTAAGAGGAGAAATCAGAGGGCGAGCACTTTTTTATATGTTACATGGGCCTCAATGGGCTTAATTTACAATCTCTAGGCGATTATCTGAACACTGCATCACTGATATCCGCTGTAATACTGAGTGCCCGATTAAAGCCCCGCTTTTACTGTAGCTCTCACAATGAAGGCCTTAGAATGAAGTAACAATGCAGAATTTTACGTTTATTTAAAATGTTAATTAGAATTTAACTTTTCTTCATGAATTATGCCCGCTTCTGCAGCAACACAAAGAGATGGTTTGCTCTGTGGCTGGTGCTGTGCAAATGGTACCAACCACTCACTTATTATTACATCCTGAAAAAACTCTGCTCATTGGTGCACTTTCAGAACTCCTGACTCGGATCCATTGTTTATGTAAGTGCGGAAAGGCATGACTAAAGGCCTTATTTAAGTTTGGAGGATGGTATTTTCCAGGACAAATATAGAGGGTTTGTAAAACTGTGGATGGGGTATTAGTGACATTTGTGACAGAGTATCGAGTCTGCCAAAATCTAAGCAAGGCCCTTAGGGACAGATTCATCATCTTTTGACACACACACAACACGATGCAGCAAGACAACCTGCTGCACTGCAGCAAATGGAAAGAGCAGGAATGCACCATATTTACAAACATATGGCACATTCCTGCGGTCTATTTGTGCTGGTGCAATGTGTGGTGCCTTGCGCCAAAGCAGGAACCCTTGCGTGATGGTGCAAGGGTGCCTGCATTGCAGGCAGGATTATTTTTGTTTTTGCACAAAAATAATCTTTAGAGGTGTTTTCTTCATTTTAAGTGTGCACTTTAAAAGAGAAACAAGCATTGACAAAGCTGATAGGTCCCACCTATGTAACAGCTATTGTATTTGCCAATGGCTTCTAGCCATGTTGTTCACAAGTGTGGCTGCTGTGCAGTATGGCTAAAAGTAGGTGGCATAGAGGAGAGGGGCGAGTACAGTGGCTTAGAGTGGAGTGGCATAGAGTGTTGTGGAGAGGCATAGAGTGGAGTTTCATGGAGTGTTGTATAGTAGCATAAAGTATTCAAAGTGGAGTGTTGTAGAGAGAGTGGAGTGTTGTAGAGTGGAATGTCATGGAGTATTGAAGAGTAGAGTGGAGTGTTGCGGATTATAGTTGAGTGTTGTAGATTAGAGAGGAGTGTCATGGATTAGAGTGAAATGTAGTGTTGTGGAGTGCCGTTTTATAGAGTGGAGTGCTGTAGACTGGAGTGATTTAGAGTGGTGTAGAGTGGAGGGACATGGCATTGCAGGGCTTAGCTTGGAGGGGTGTAGCATGGAGTAGTGGGCATAGTGCATCATGGCATAGAGTGAAGTAGAGTTTTGTAGAGAGGAGTAGTGTCGAGGAGGGGCATAAAGTGGCATAGCGTGGGATGGAGTAAAGTGTTGTAGAGTGGGTTAAAGTGCACTAGAGTGGGGTAAGGTGTTGTATAATGGAGTGGAGTGTCATAGAGTGTAGGGGCATATAGTGAAGTAGAGTGGCATTAAGTGGAGTTGTCGTGGCATGGAGTGGCGTAGAGTGGCAACGCATAGAGTGGAGTGTCATATAGTCGAGAGTCGTAGAATGTCGAGGAAAGTCGTAGAGTGGCGTGGAGGGTCATAGAGTGCCATGAAGTGGCACAGAATGGCATAGAGTAGAGTAGAGTGGGGTAGAGTGTTGTATGGTGGAGTGGAGTAGATTGTTGTGTCATAGAATGGAGGAGCATAGAGTGGAGAGGAGAGGAGTGGAGAGTCTTAGAGTGGAGTGCAGTAGAGTGGAGTACAGTGGCGTAGAGTGGAGTGACATAGAGTAGAGTGACGTAGAGTGGAGGGGGTAGAGTGGCATAGCACATAGTGGAGTAAAGTGTTGTAGAGTGGAGTGCCATAGAGTTGAGTGGAGTTCTTTAGAGTGGAGTGGAGTGGAGTGTCATAGGGTGGAGTGTCGTAGAGTTGAGTAAAAGGGAATAGAGTGTCATAGATTGGAGTGCTGTAGAGTGGAGTAAAGTGGCATAGAGTTGCATAGATTGGGATGGTGTAAAGTGGAATAGAGTGGCTTAGATTGTTGCAGAGTGTTGTAGAGTGCCGTAAGGTGGAGTGTCAAAGAGTGTTTTGAGTAGACTGTTGTAGAGTGGAGTAGAGTGCAGTACAGTGTTGTGGTGAGTCGTAGGGTGGAGCGGCATAGAGTAGAGGGACGTAGAGTGGAGTATATTGTTTTGTTGTAGAGTGGAGTGGCATAGAATGTTGTGGAGTAGAGTAAAGTGTCATGCAATGGAGTAGTGTGGAGTGCCATAGAGCGGAGTGGAATGGCATAGCGCAGAATGGAGCAAAGTGTCATAGAGTGGTGTGACGTACAATTGTGTAAAGTGGCGTAGAGTGTCATACAGTGGTGTGTCGTTGAATGGAGTGCCATGGAGAGAGGTGTCCTAGAGTAGAGGGATATTGAGTGACATAGCAGTGGCATAGCGGAGAGGCAAGATGGCCGCGGATCGGTCCGCTGAGTGAGACGCCGAGTCATCCCTCTCCCTGAGAATGAAGTCGGAGTGAAAGTAATGCAGATGCCTATGTGACTGGAAGTAAGAAACCGAGGAGCGAGAGTTTCAGTATCGTCGCGGCTGGTGCAAAAGGCATTTCACAGAGTCCTTCGAATTATACGATTTCTAGAGGAGTTCACGTTGTCGGTCTGGTCAGATGCACCATTGACTCGAAGCGGGATGTATATACACAGCGCGAAGCAGGGGGGTGATACAAAAAAATTACCCGTAACACAGATCACCGCCAGGAATCAAGTGGTAAAAAGCAAGAACCCAGAGCTAGATGTTGATACGGACTCGGCATCCAGGAAGAAAGAGTTAAGGAGAAAGGAAAAGGAGAGGGGTGCCGACACCAGAGCCGAGCAAAGAGCTGAACACAAGGCGATAATGGCAGCAGTAGCCGCGGAGAGAGCGGGGAAAAAAGCATTGAAAACAGAAGCTGCATTAAGAAAAGAGACAACCCCTAAAACTGGGCGAGGGGTGCTATGGCAACCTACCTTAGCGGAGTCCTTTGCGGGTACTTCAATGAATACCAATAATGAGCTGCCGCTGGAGCGGGGTCAGGACCTGGTGAATCTAGAGGTTGACCCAGCGTTGCCCGCGATACCGGTAATGCGAGAAACAATCCCTGCAGACATAGCGTACTGGCGGAGGGAAAGTCTGCCGAGGCGGCCGAGGTGGCAGCGACAGAACAAGCTACAGGAGCGGGAGCACTAAGCAGGCAGTACGCGGAGAGCGGCTCGATGGATTTGAAACCAGGAGGAATAGCAGCGCAGCAGCCGGAGGGTATGAAGCAGGAGCAGTGTCTGCGCAAGGCTATAGTTTCGTCCAAGGAGCCACTGAATGTGGATGGAGGTCGAGAGGCTGAGCCGGGACAAGCATTCAGCGAGGAGCACTCAGGCGACCTGACTCCAGTCCCTAATGAGGTACAGCCAGCTAACTTGTCTCTTGGGCCAGGCGGGTCTGACGGCAATGTTCCGCTAGCGACTGAGGCAGTGATAGCTGTTACCGGCCCAACCAGTATATCGGAGGAGGCTGCGGGGGCTGATCTATCAGAGAGTCTGAGTCTGAGTCAGAGCATGAGCGGTGAAGTCAGTTCGAAGGACACAAAAGGTAACGGGCAGGGAGATAAAGAGATGGGGCAACAGCGGATAGGGGGGACACAGGCGCTGCCAGGCACTCAACTCAATTCACCTCTGGGTAATCCAGACACAGGCACAGCCACAGATACAGGTGATAACACAAGGAACTCAAATTTAAATAGGAACATGCTAGGAAATGGGCTGGCAGGGGCAATGTCATTACTAAACATAGCCAAGACAGGGGGTACCGACACCTCTACTGGTAACCCTAATGCCTGTATTGTTTCTATTGTTTCTGGCACCGACGGAGTCTCTGTGTTAGGCATGATACCAGGCACGGTACCAGGCACACCAAGTGAAGAGATTTTCTACTCAGTAAATGATGAAACGGATGAAAAAGACAGAGCTTCTGTAATGTCTAAAAGTGGGGAAGCAGAACCAGAGACTGAATCAGACGAATCTGATGGGAGTTCAGCGCTCAGTGGATCATCTGTCTTAGACCATGACTCAGAGCCTGACCAAACTCAGTCCTCTCTAGACGACAAATTGCAACAACCTACCGCAATTAGGAAGAGACTGCAGCATACCAGAAAACAGCAAAGCAGGATTAGCCCTACACAGATGGAGATGTCTAGAAAGTTTGTTTGGGATTATTCGGCAACCTCTAAAATATACCAAGAGGAAGGGGGAAGGAGGGCCCAACATCCTGGGTCGACCGGAGTACAAAATCAAGGTCAGAGTCCCACAATGGGTCACTCTATGCGACCCTTAAACAGATGCAGGGGGAAGCTAGAGCAGAGACTAAAAGGTCTAAACGAGTGAGTAAGAAAATAGAGGGCTCTCTGAGTAAAATGAATAAATTATACACAGAAATGGCTGGTCGTGTGACTGAAGTCGAAGAAAGAACAGGACATTTAGAGGAGGAAGTATCTCAATGGAAGGAGTTCAAGGCTGCACAGGAGAAGTTTAAAGAGGACTTGCAGTGGAAGGCTAAGGATGCAGAGAACAGGCAAAGGCGTAACAATATTACATTATTGGGTATTCCGGAGGGTCTGGAGGAGCAAAATCCGAGAGCTTTCGTGGTCACCTTGTTGAAAGAGGCATTCCCAGAGATTACCGTTTGGAATTGGGACGTTGAGGTACAGCGAGCACATAGGTACCCCATGACAATTAAGAAATCCTATGGGGCCTCACAGAATGCAAAACCAAGAGCAATGCTTATATATGTAGGGAACTTCCTGGCTAGACAGGAGATAATGGATAATGCTAGACCACAGGATCGCCGTTCCTTCAAAGGGACATCTCTCTTTGCTCGACCTGACTTTTGCCACGTCACGGTGGAAAGGAGATGGAGATTGAGGCAAATGATAGACCCCTTTCAAAAAATAGGATGCGAGGCCTATCTCTTGTTCCCTGCAAGATTAAAAGTAATTTCAGACGGGCACACAAGAATGTTTTTCTCAGAAGTTAAAGCGCAGAGTTTTTTGACTGAATTAAAGGAGAATAGAAGGCATGGGGTCGTTAGACCAGGCATCGAATGAACTGGAATAAACATAGACTAAATAATTCAGCAATGATGGTTATCTATTTAAAACACGTTGTTTGGTTAGGCTGGCTATGCGGTGGAGGGATTAGCGAGGGGATCATGGCGGGGGTATTTATTGTGGCTTAAGGGTAAAGATAAAGCTTAATTATATGAATTAGGTGAGGTGGACTAGAGAGTTGGTCTCACTGGTTTCATCACTGGGTAGCTTTTCTATGTTATCGGCACTCTGTAAACAAGGTGAGGCGAGAGGGGAGAGGGAGGGTGGCGACACTCTAGGGGCTGGGAAACAGTCATACGTAGGTCAGGATTGACCTAGTTGCCTGTGATGGGGGGGTGGGGGGAGGTGTTCTTGGGGTGGGGGAAGCACCAGACAAAAGGGAGTAGTTTTGATTGTACAGGGAAAGGAGGGGAAGTATGGCAGTTGGAAATGGCAAGGGAGGGAGAAACAGATGGAACTGAAGGCATACAGTAACAAGAAATATGGTATTCAGTATGGGTGCAAGAGATTCAGATCTGTAATGGTTGACTCAGAGTTAATAAATGTGGGAATCATCGAAAACCGTCTATGAGTGCAAGTATTAAAATAGTTACCATGAATGTATGTGGACTGAACGATAGAATAAAGAGACAGAGGGTAGCGTTATTGCTGAAGAATACTCAAGCTGATTTTATTTGTCTCCAGGAAACTCATATAGAGGGGAACAAACCATTTATGCTGGAACAACTGGGGTTTCGCTTGCTGGCCCACTCGAAACAGGGGGCTAAAATCAGGGGGGTTGCTATCCTAACGAAACACTTAGATGTAAGAACAAGGAAGAAATTCGAAGATCAATGGGGGAGATGTGCCTTGATTGAATGCTTTATAGGAGAGGAATGGGTCACTATCTGCTCTATTTACGGGTCTACAGAGGATGACCCAGAGCTATTTGAGTTTTTGGATATCGAACTATCTTCATGGGCATCAAGAGTTATCCTAGCTGGGGACTTTAACATTAACGGGGCCACAGGCCTGGGTTTGGATGCGATGGGACAATATCAAGGCAGGAAGAGGAGGGTATGCAGAGCAATCTTGAGTATGGCTAGGAATAACGCATTGGTAGACGTATGGGGGGCACAGAAATTTTTGGATCCAGGTTTTACATTCTTTTCGGCACCACATCGTAAATGTGTCCGGCTGGACTATTTTTTTACATCAAGGTCATTACTAGCCAACATGAAAATAGAAAGACTACCACGAATCCTGTCGGATCATAACCCCCTAAAGCTTATTGTGGAAGGCAGTGGGTTCAGGAGGCGGGCAAAATCATGGACGTTTGAAAAAGAATTATTGAAAGATGAAGAATATATCACACACATGCATTCCTGGATTAAAGATTTTTGGGATCTTAACAGGGGTAGTACTAGTACTGGGAATGATTGGGATACGTTCAAGGCAGGGGTTAGAGGGGAGACACTCAGTTATAGTATAGCTAAACAAAAAAAGAAAAGATAAGGAATGACATGCTAAATACTGCCCTGTTAGAGGCGGAAGGAAGATTGGTTCAGGCCACGATAGACCATCAGGAGTTTGCTCAACGATTATTGGAGGTAACGATAGCTAAGACAGAGGCTGTAGAAGGAATGGCAATTAAGGCGGCTAAAATATATGATACAAGGAGGGAGAACTGTTATGAGTGCAGTGAAAGGGTTGGCCGGACCCTAGCAGTGCGTACCAGACAAAGGCTAGCGAAGGGGGAAATAAAAGAAATAAAAGATAGTAGTGGTAATATATACACGGACGATAAGGGGATACTTGAGGTGTTTAGGGAGTTTTATAGTAAACTTTATAAGGAGGAGCAAGATAGGGATAGTGAGGAAATATTGGACTACTTACGGAACATACCTGCCAAAGTGCTAGACAATGAAGATAGAGCATACTTGGACGCCTGCTTAAGAGACGAGGAAATTAGTGAAGCAATATTGGGTTTACCCTCTGGTAAAGCAGCTGGACCTGATCTGATACCGGGAGAGTTCTATAAGGTATTCATATCCTCAATTTTTTGGGATTTAGTGAGAACGTTCAGGGGAGTACAGTCGGGGTTATCAACCCCAGCTAGTTGGGCCGGGGCAGATATCGTAATATTACTTTAAAAAGGGAAGGAGCCAACAGAACCATGCTCATATGGTCCTATAACCCTGATCAATGCAGACTTAAAAATATTCTCCAAAGTATTGGCAGTTAGATTTTCCAAGGTAATAGGGCAGATTGTTAGTATAAATCAGCATGGCTTTATACCACATAGAGGTACCACGTTGCATATCAGAAAGATGGTTACGTTATTTGATGTTCAGGGCACGGAGGGGAACCCTATGGCTGCTATGTTATTAGATGCCGAAAAGGCCTTTGACAGGGTGGCTTGGGAATTCTTGTGGGCTGTGTTAAGGAGAGGGGGATTTGGTGAAGGGTTTATCAGAGTGATTCAAACATTATATACGAAGCCCATGGCCTGCGTTAGGGTAAACTCAGGCCGCACCTCACCCTTTGCCATCACCAGGGGCACAAGGCAGGGGTGCCCGTGCTCACCCCTCCTATTTGCTATGTACATCGATCTGCTGATTTTGAGATTAGAACAAAACGTTAGAATCAGGCCGTTAACTACTCGTATGGGGGATATTAAACTCCTTGCTTATGCGGACGACATCGCGGTTATTACACCTAGGCCGGCGGAGGCAATAGGAGAAATTGAATTAGAGGCAGAATTATTTGGGCAGGTGGCAGGGTATGCCCTGAACAAAAGCAAGTCTCAAATTATAAAGAACTCCCACACAGATTGTGCAGATGAACGGGTGACTAGTGAAGGGGTGTACCTGGGCATTACTACCACACCAGAATTGGAGAAGCTGGTGGAAATTAATATTGATCCAATCATTAATAAAGCAAGGAAGGATCTAGATAGGGTACATAACTTTCACATGTCTATAGTAGGCAGGGTAAACTATGTAAAAATGAATTTACTGCCAAAATTTTTGTATTTGTTTAGAACGATACCACTTTTTTTTAATATGATTTGGCTAACCAAGATAGAGAGCATGGTGAATCGATTTATCTGGTCACAGGGAAAGACCAGAAGAGCTTTGAAATACATGTCCTTGCCAAAGGACAGGAGAGGATGGTCACTTCCAGATCTACGAATGTATTACTGGGCAGCGGCACTACAGCAGATGACAGGCCTGCTGGGAGGTGCTGAGAGGGAAAGGGAAAACTTTACAGGATCTACAGAGGTGTACGGATTAATTCTAGGTGACGAGACAAATAATGCATTCCTTAGATATTCTGAACCAAGCTACTTTAAACGAACCAGATTCAAGACGCTAGAAGCTGCATATAAAGTCTGGAAGGCGTTTAAAAAGAGTTTTGGTCTGGGAAGGTATCATGCACATACTAGGCTTACAGAGGATCCTATGCTACCTCCAGAGATTTTTGCTGACAGTATATTTAAGGAGTGGGGCCGATTGGGAGTTAAAAGGATGGGTGATTTAATAGGGGAATCAGGGGTACGGCAATTTATAGAAATTCAGCAGACATTCGGAGTTAGTACAAGGAGTTTTTTTAAATACTTACAGACAAGAAGTTTTCTGGGTAGTAAAAGAGGGGGCCCAATGGGATTCACGGACAATCCAATACTACAGATAATAGAAGAGGGACACTTGTGCACAATAAAAAGGTTTTATGCAGAACTTATAGAGCATAGAGGGGATGACTTAGGAAAATTTGAAGCTAAATGGATGGAAGCATTAGCAATATCTGAAGGTGTCTTTGAAAAATCATTACAGTTAGGACAGGATATTCTTTGTTCATCGGCTCTACAAGCTCAACACTACAAAACTCTGTTCAAGTTATACTATACCCCAGCCAGAATTGCTCAGTGGGGAGGGACACAGGGGATCAGGTGCCCAAGATGTGATAGTTTGGAGGCTGACATGAAACATATGTTTGCAGAGTACCCAAATCTTCTCCCTCTAATAAGTAGTATTGAAGCATTTTTTGATAAATCTTTGAACTATAAATTGAAGTTGTCTTCGGAAGTAATTCTATTATGGGTGGATGAAAACATATCCCAACAACAACTTGGTTGCTTCATTTTTGTGGCTACGGCTGTTCTTCGCCTATGCATAGCTTCAGCGTGGAAAGATAAGTTACCACCCTCGATGCAGCAATGGCTGGCTAGGCTATTACATATGTATAATCTTGAAAAGGCTATCTACGCTAGGAGGGGGAAGAAAGGTAGAGCATTAGGCTTACAAATTTGGAATCCTATTGTAGATTGGAAAAATAGGATGGCGAATGTATAGGAAGTGTAGAAATTGGACAAAATGTACATGTATTTCTTATTTTTCTTTACCTTTTTTTGTTGTTCTTATTTGGTGTGAAATGTTAGTACATTATTGAAATTCTCATTTAGTGGTATCATATTTAAAAGTCATGTAAAGTATACTTAGGTGTTGCTAACCCTCTTCTTTTTTCCTGTGGGTATATTGTCTGGTGCGGGGGGTGGGGGGGGTAAAAATGTTGTAAAAAATTGCTTTATAAAAAAAAAAAAAAAAAAAAAAAAGCAGTGGCATAGCGGAGAGGGGAGTGGAGTGTCATATTGTGTACTGGAGTGTTGTAGAGTGGACTGGCGTAAAGTGGAGTAGAGTGTGCATGGTGTGATAGTGCACCTTCATTACAGACAACACATTTTCAATGGAAATGGTCATTTCATTTGCACAGACATACCGTTTTACTGATAAAACTATGAAGCGTAAAAACTATAAAGCGTAAAATGATAATGTGTGGAAATGGAAGCACCAAGTGTAGTTTTGTTTTGATCATATAAAAATATTTGTTTCCTCCACACTTCAGAGGTACAAAAAAGTGTTTCAATGGTGCTTTCCAAATTCCCATATATTCAGAAATATTTGAATAGCTCATTTACAGACATCTAAATTTTGTTGTGTTCTAGAAAAAATAACATCCTACAGCCTTTCGTCTCACATGGGTACCCAGCAGGATTGTCACATAAATTCTCTCAATTTTAAATCAGAGAAAAAAAACATAAATACCAAGTTCCCTTGGGATAAAGATTCTGACATTTGACCTCTGTCTTTGAATGCACAGCAAATGTGACAAGATAAGAAAAAAATTTAAAGGCTTGTTTACAGAAAGTGAGTTGTGGAAGGATACAGTATACAGGGAATGCTCCATGGGATAGACTAACTCAAGCTAGACTGCCTAAAACAAGTAAAGCCAGCAAATCGAACGCAAGCAAATGTGACTTACAAACCACAATGCCAATAGTAAGCAATTGATGGAATCAGCCTCGTTCTGTGCAAGTAACAGTGGTGGGGCAGTGAGGCCTAGTGGGGGGGATTTTGAGGGATGGTGCAGAGGGAAAATTAAATAAATATATAATTTTCCCTCGTCATCCTCTGTCGGAATCCACCGCCCCACCGCTGTTACCTGCATGGACCGCGGCTGGGTGGAATGCATTCCCAGGTAAGCTTTCTGAATGTCCCCAAGATGTCGGCAAACCACACACCTGCGCTGTCTAGACTTTGATCTAAAAAATGCAGAGAAATAAAGATATTTCTCCTCGCTGCATCTGTATCGGACAGGCGTGCAATTTTGATGAGGTTCCAGGTTAATTTACTTGGTAAATCTGTTAATGCAGCAAAATACATGGGTGGATGAGTAGAAACACCCACTCTCTACCCATGTAACACCTTCCCAGCTCAGAGCAACACAAGGCAGCCCAAGTAGCTGCCTTACGTTATTCCAGATTTACCAAGCCATGCAGGGCCATGCCACGTGGCGTTGCTTGGCTTGGTAAATCAGGCTTTAGGGTTGCATTGTCGTTGCGTGACTCAAGGGCAACTCAATCCTCTGATAAATCTGGGCCTAAGGGTCTAGCAGAATAGTCAAAAACTTTAAATGTTTGCGAGAAAGCCTACACTACACATTATTAACCAGACCATTATTTTCAGTCACATTTTGTGTGTGTATCATACACTCTTTGGGCTTGTTTCTCAAGAAAGTGAAGAAGTGTGATTAGAGATTTCCTCTTTTGTTGGAATACATGTATGCATTTTGTTGGAATTCACAATCACAGTAGTACGTCTGGAAATCTGTTCAGATTTTACAAAGCTGGTATTCATACAATGCAGAATTGTTCACACAGTAGAAGGCCGCATTGGGGAAAGCTAGGACCTTTGTGTAACTATAGATTGTCTTCTTTTTGTTTTTATTTCGCCACAGCAATAACATTTTCCCTCATAGCTAGAGCCTAATTTGAGCTAGTGGTTGCAGGTGGGGCCACCCACACTCATTTTATTTTTGGGCGCCGAGACTTCATTTTTCATCATCAGAGAGAGAAAGGCAACAATTGGGGAAGGAAGGAGAAAGACGAATAAAAACATTGACTATGGTAAAATCAGGGATAAAAGAGAACCTGTCAGAGTGAGATAAACAGGCAGGAGGGTAGGATGGTGCATGAAAGAGGCATGAGGTGGAATTAAGACTAAGCAACCATGGGATTCGGTAACTCCGAAAAACATCAGGTCCCAGCACTTATTCTCTTACAAATTAAACACTGTTCATGGAGAATCTCTTACCCCTACACCTTCTTGAATTTTGTGCGTTTTAATTTTCCATTTTTACCGTGGAAAAATATTCACACCAGTCCCTTACAGAAGCAAGAGTTTACAAGGCTAACCATGTATTGAAAAAATCTATTTTTCACCACATGTTTAGGTGTAACTCTTGTGTAATTTAACATATTATTTTGTGAATATCTAGAAGATTTAACATCATCTACACACATATGGGTAGGTCTGAAAATGCCCTTCTGAATCTGGCTCATTCACTTAATGCATCACTCACATGTTAAACACATTTACTCGAATAGATTTCATATCACATTTGTCAATCAAGTGCTCTTCATGCATTCATATACAATATATGAAATATCATGACTTTTTCCAGGCCTAACTCTGATTGATACATATGAAATAATTTGAGGATTGCATCTACAACATTTTACCATAGACTTAAACCTCTCTACACATGCATTGAGTGTGCATTTCTTTTTATTATCTAGCCAAAATGCGAGATTGCATAGGGTCGCCAGCTGCCCCAGAGAAGTCAGGCTTTTGCGTTGTTTGCGTTGTTGGCTAGTATATATACGAATATAATGTCATATGCCAAATACCATTACTAAAATAAATCCAACTGTTGGCTTTAATATTTTCGTTTTGAGAATATGCAGGCTTTCAAAATTCATAGTTGTACTGCTGTAGTTTTAACACTTAGATGAGCCTCTGCAACGAAATACCCGGGGGATGTGGGCTGTGAACGGGCAAATGCAAAATGTGTCCTATTCTCCCACCGAAGGCCCTTCAGAGTATTAGAAAACACATTTAAAGATGTTTTACATATCAGGACATGTGAGGGGAAACCTTAACGCAGCTCTGCTGAACATTCTTCCTAGCAAGTCACATGACCTTCGTGAAAGGATATTTAAGCTTCTCGGTGGTTTATTCCAAGAAGAACACATCAAAGGTCATAATTAAAGTAGAAAATATAAAAAGATGTCTAGGGAAAGCCTTGATTGTATGTGGCTGTGCTGGTGGGAGGTTGGCTGCGGTGTGGTTGGCTGGGAAGGCCAGACTAGGTTAGTTTCTTAATGTTTCCCATGGTGGTAATTCTCGTAGCAACGTGGGCACAATTTCTGCGGCTCAGCGCCATTGTTTATAGCTCTCTCTGATGGCATGGCTCAGACTTTCCAGGACAACAGAATGCAACATGTCTACTGCAACACAGACAACATTTACCTTCCCAAAAAACTCACAAACGCACTTTAGCTTGTGCATAACCAGGTGGCCGGTGTGATGTTCAGTCTCAGATGTTGTGACCGCAGCAGAGGATAAAGAGAATCCCCTTGCGTTACTTGTAATTCATGATTACATTCAAAATCCTATGCAACACCCACAAGTTCTCCTGTCACAGAGGCTTCGCTACCTTCAGAAATTATGCTTTGCTGCACACCAAACAGCACCCTCCAATCAGCTACTTCGCGCTTGATTACCCAACCCAAATTCCAATGAGGGAAGTGTGGGGCTGTCCACAGGTGTCAAAAATCCAAAGTGTAACGCACAGCCAAGCCAACACTGCATGCAGAGCCTAGCCACTTTTGGTCCAGGATGCTCTTTAACAATGAGTTATTCATTTATATCTGTATCTTTCAATCCAGCTATCAAGAGAAGCCACTGAAAGATGGAGTGAAGGCTATACTGTTCTGCTAACTATGGAAAATAGACACAAGGGTCTCTTAATGTATCAACAATCCAATGCAGCCAGAAAGTCTACTTGGCCCCAATTCAGGCTAATGCAATAGGAAGCTTTCAACCCTAAGGCCAAATGGATGTACGGACAAAATGGCGGAATGTAACAAGGTGCAACCTTAATTCAATCAGGAAAATACATCAAGGGAACGCACCACAGATATGGACTTGGGTCTAACTGCCTGAAAATTCTGGTATCACTACCCCACCCCCCCCCCCACAAAACCTGTAGCTTTGTTGTTATATGTTGTATTCTATGATCTAGGTCCTTGCTACTCAGCCTGTGAGAGTGTGATGCAATAGAATGTTCATGGGTGCATGGTTTGGATGAGTGGTCAGTTGAGTGGGTAGGGCTGAGCAGCAGGATGCTGTTCTCAGTGGGGCTGTACCACCTTACCTGTAACTGAATAAACCTACATAATCTACACTACTGGACAGATTACCTACAAGGGCCTAACTTCATTTAACCCCTCCCATGCTCATGACGAGCTCAGCTCGTCATGAGCCACGGTGGCCCTGTGCTCATGACGAGCTGAGCTCGCCATAACGGCCAGAACGCTCGCACGCGGGGCTAATTCATCCGCTGTGCTGAACGTTCTACAGAAGCGGGTGTGGCCGTGACGAGCTGAGCTCGTCACGAGCAACGGGGCGCTGTGCGGGGTCCCTCCCCACCCTCCAGCGCAGTGGGGGAATTACCCCTGCAGCCAGCGGGTTAAACAAAGGTTAGAAACACAGAGTTGATAGATGTACTCATGTCAAAACCTGTATGAACGCTTTCCCTGACTCCAATTTACTAACTCTTGGGGTATATAAACATTATATCTAAGGGAGTCAGGTCCTCAAAAAAGTGGCAAAACTGTGACATGTCCAGGATGTAGAAACCTACATTAACAAAAAAAAAAAGAATAACAGTCGTCTGCACTGAAATCCTAAATTGCTGAGGATGTAACAGAGAATTATTATTTCAAAGAAGAGAAATATTTGATAACGTAGGCCGGAGAATAACAACTGCATGATGAGTTGTTAATAAGAACTATTACAGGGTACCCGCACAAAAGGACCATACATGTGTATAATGGATTATTCTAAACCTGATTTATTGCATGAATCCTTTCAGCAGTCATTCTTCAGAAGTGCACAAAGAATGTTGATCCACTTTGGAGGTGAGATAGACCTCTCTCCTAATATCGCAAAAAAAACTACAAAAACCTGCCAGGAAGCATGTAGAAATGTTTACACAGGAACCCATACTGTAAACTTCAAACAATGTTGTCATACAACATACTGTGTTACATAAATTCAATGTGGATGTACCATCAAACAACAACTTGCCATGAAATGATCCTTCCTGGAAGAAAATAGTAACTTTTTAGACTGACCTATAGGGCTTCCATTGGTCATGAATTTTGATTCGCTTCAAATTCAGTGAAAGGACACTTGATGGTGGTTTGCAAGAATGCATCCCTATTTTATGGGACTTGAAAAATTACTTTCTAACACATGTCCTAAAATATATAGGGAAAGATAGTGGAAAAAGGATCCTCTTTACATTCGGGTGCGAAGTAGTGGCCTACGTTGAATCCGCTGTGTGGGGGTCCCCAAGCTCCAGGGAGCTCCCTCCGGAGTCCTGCACTGTCCATGGGCGGGTCTGAGAGCTCCTGATACGGTCTGGAGTGGGGCGGGGCTTCATGTACTTTTCAGGGGGACCCCTCAAGTTTAGTTATGCCACTGGCGCAAGGAACAGGGACGGTGAACTAGGAAGCTGTCTTCTTCAGTGAAAGACCATCGCAGTCATATGAAGGAATAAATATCTAGTTGATTAAAGTTGCGTTTGCAGCGCATATGCACAAATGTGATGTATAAGCATCAACACAATTTTATAAGTAACTTGCTATTCGAGAACTTTGGTGTGAGATGCTTGATGTAAATCAGTCTCAACGTTTTAAAACCGGGTTCAAGATCCAGGAGTGGCTTTTGAATGTTTTGAAGTAGGAGCACACAACCTTTATATGTTGCTCAATGACTGAAATTAGTAAACTATGCTCTCTAAAGGAAGGTCCTGGGGGATTCTTCATGAACTCCCCAAACTATTGAAAACATAGGGTCAAACAGTGCATTTTACAGCATATTTTCAAAACATACATTTCCTAAAAAGACAAGGATTTGAAATCGCACTCATGAAATAGTCTAGTCCTTTCATGGTGTTGCATTTATGCCTTGCACTCCCCATGGGTAATGTAGGTTCACCTGCCCTAAGATGATTTTAAGAAAATGGCAAAATGGTGCATTTTCAGCACACTTTTCAGACAAATGTCTAAAAAGCCGTAGGAAATTACAAGGAGCTCAGGTGAAGTGCCGCTACTCCCCTGCTGCTTTTGGGCTTGGAGAAGAAGAGGCACCACTGATGTGCTCTGTCTGTGGCTCAGTAGTAGACACACTATTGCACCAGTGAATCAAGATGCTTAGAGGTAGAAGTACTGTTGATTTGCTGTACATAGGCCTCTGTAAGAGACAATGCCGTATTCAGCAAAGAGGCCATAGTCCTTATTTGCTCTGTAGAAAATATATGGGGCAATCAAAAGTACTGAGGTTGATAGGTTTTGCAGCATTTCAATGATTTAGTAATAGTAAGTTCTTTAGTTGATACCTTTCATTACTTCATTGAGTACTACACAGTTCTTCAATACCAGGAAGAACTTTGTCCTACAGCATGCTTTACTTTATTCAGCATTGTGTATAACTTTATGCAATATCATTCATTGCGTTATTCAGTGCTGTGCAGAAGGTAATTCTCTGTCATGCAGCACAACAGTGTCACCCGGAACGATACCAATTATTATTAGTATAATTATTGTTATTATTATTGTTTGGGGTTTTCTTAGGGATTCCATTCCACCCCAATTTTAGTGGACACTGCGCGCAGAAGGCGGCCACAGCACGATGTGAGTAGACAAATAGAGTGGTGGGGTAGGCCAGAACCTATAAACGTCCTCTTAGTCCATCTAGTTAATTATTACTGACGACAGAGCCTAGGGTTAGATGTAGTCCATAGCCTGTAGAGAGTGGCAAACCAGCCTTAGGCTGGTTGGACTAGTTATTCATTTCTAACTACATCTAGAACAAGTAGAACTACCTGAAGCTTCTATACCCCCACCCGCCAGCTCCGCTCCGCCAGCCTCGCCCTCGCCGCTGTCCCCCGCATCCAACGAACGACCTCCGGCGGCAGATCCTTCTGCTACCTCGCCGCCAAGACCTGGAACACCCTCCATACCCACATACGGCAGACCCAAGACCTACTCGCCTTCAGAAGACTCCTCAAGACCTGGTTCTTCGAGCAGTAGCAGCACCCACCCCCCCTCCCCATAGCGCCTTGAGACCCTCACGGGTAAGTAGCGTGCTTTACAAGTACTCTGATTGATTGATTGAAGATCATGGTGATGAGATGTGTCTTCAAACATTTTATTAATTAAATGTAGCCATTCTACGTTATTTGTAGGTAAATAATTTCAGAGAGAGGATCCATGTGACTGAGGGGAGCAGCCTCACACATTTTTGTATCCGAATAAATAGGGACATAGAAGACCCATAGCAGCCAACTCTGAAGCTCCGGGAGGGATGGTCATTCGTAAATAGATTAAAGAAGTAAGTTGGAGTTTGATCATGTAGTGCCTTGTGAAAAATACATAGAGTTTTGAAGGAAGACCTTTCTTTCAGTGTGGCAGCAGGTGGAACGTTCTGAGAGCAGGGGTGATGTGTTAAGGCTGATTGAGAACCACCACTGTACAGCAGTTTAGTTTTATGCTCACTGCAGCCTTGCTAGGGAGCCATTGAAAGGGTCTATCTAGAGATCATTGCAGTAAACAGCCGAGACAAAGCAACAGTGAGGATCAGGGAGACTTTCTGAGAGAAATGAAGGCATGGGAGATTCCATTTTAGTTACTGCAAGTGAAAATATGTTAATTTCCACCCTGCGTTTGCCTGTGAGAAGAATGAAATATCACAATTGAAGAGCATATACAGACCATATAGAGTATTAAGTACTTTAGTATGTGCAATTCAGTATTTTTTTATGTGATGTAATAGTCTGGATAAGATGCACTAATGATTTTTAGGATTTCATGTGATCTGATGTGGCTTTTGCAACTGTGAAAATGCTTTTTCAGATGTAGTAGTCTCATTGTAGGAGTCATAAAATGTATCCTAACTCCAAAAATGGAATTGCAAATGGATACCAGTTAAGGAACGGGCATGTTGTGGGTGTCCTTTCCAAATTCTGTATTGGTATGCTATGTATCAAGGTTTTGCAATTGAAATCCAGTCGGAAAATATTGAAAAGTCTTGGAGTCCTCCAAGGAGGTGTAACCCATTAAAAAAAGAGATTCCCAACATTCTTGGGATATAGGCAGTTGTCTACTGGACCTCTGCCAACTCTCATACAAGCTCATTAAAAAAAGTGTTTCTAAGCACAACTCCATTTCCTTTAAGGGAGAGAGGGGAATGCCTCAATGTACTAATGGGCGAACCAGCACCTAGGATCCCGCTAATTTACCTACTGCTATAAAACTCCTGAACTGCAAGAGCGGACTTGTGGTTGCAGCGGTGTGTGAGCCTTCCTGGGGAGGCTAGGAGGAGTACCTACCCCCTACTTGCCCCTCTCTACACCGAGGTATACAGCTATGGGAGCAGGCACTGAGGCCTCCAATGCCTCTGAGGTAGCCTAAATCCTACCAAATATATCAGTAGGTACCACGTACCTGATCCTAATGCTCCCTGCTTGCCTCTACCGACTACTGGCCTAATTGTGGAAGCATAGTTGCAATTGGGGCTGTGCAAGAACCATCCTACAGGTGCTCATCTAAAGGAGCGGGATCTAAGGCCTTCGAAATGGCAAAATAGCCCATTTCCTACCAAATGTACCAAGAGGCGTCTAGCACCTTGATACCAATGCTTCCTTCCTTCCTCTGCTGGCCATTGGCCTCACAGTTATGGCTTGAATCAAAAGCGCTCAGATTTCCTCAATGCTTGACTAAACAGCAGTGCACACACTAATATAATTGATTGCTTGACAGAGGTTGCAGATGCTGCTCTTCCTGTTGCCTTGCCTTCGGTTGCAGGTCTTAAACCACCAGATCTGCTGGCCTTGCTGCGCCTCACCTGCACCTCTCCTAGTATCAGCTTCTGCTCCCATCAGCCATCTTGGATCAGGCTCGGCAGCCTGAAGGAGGCCCTATCCTTTCAGGTTGGAGATAAGTGGGGTGCTACTGGTTCCTCTCTTTGCAGGGTCCTCCCATTTTGTGACATAAGAAATGTCAGGCCCTGAGACAGCTTGCCTTCCACCTATCGTGGCCATGTTAGAATGGGCTCAGCTGCGAACACCGGAGCAATATTCGCTGCAAACGGAATGCAACCAAACTCACCAACCATTTCATTGAGAAAAATCATACACCTAATGATATGCGCTGGACGATTCTCGAACATGTCATGGGAGATGAAAAAACCCTATTCGAGAAAGAACAGCGATGGATCCATCGTCTGTCGAGCCACCGCATAGGGCTTAATGATGAGATCCCGTGGGGTTCTGTATTAAGACGGTAACAGCAAAAATAGTCATGTTTCCGATCAAGCATTTTTCCCAGCATCACACACCTATCTGCATTGAGCTATGATCCCTTTTCCAATCCACCTAAAGAAAACCCTACTTGCCCGACCAACTAGGGATACGATTTCCTTTGAATAGATCTAAAGTTTGCCAGAGCTAGTTAATTAAATCTTAATCTAAATAGCCCCGCAGGAATAATAAACTCTGCTGGCATTATCTTTACAAGTGAGACTAGCTTAACAACACTAATTTTTAGTTTCATACATTTTTTCACTTTTGGCAGAATACGCCGGAAACATACTAGATGATTGAAAGACACTGCTGAAGTAGTAATAACACTCTACCTGAAAAAATCGCAACTGTTACGGTTCTCTTTATCTCATTTAAGAAGGCTGATATTTGCGATTTGCGGCGTGTACTAACATCGCTAATCAGTGTCAAAACATCCCCGACTTAATCATATCTCACTTGCAGTGCCATCTTAGTGGCTTGTATAATTTGTCAATAAAGTTGGGTTCTCAAGCCTGAGTGTAAATATGAATAATGCGGCCCCTTTAAGGTTAACGCAAGACACAGTGCACTTTAATCACATGTCCGTGTTACATGACCCGGTCGGGACGCTTTTTAGGGCTCGGCTGAAACGCGCGGAAGCGAGTCTCCGCCGAAGCTCTTTTGTCGGCGTGTGTGCTTCCCAGGAGACAATCCTGGCCGCGCGCATCGCCTTTGAGGCGATTTCAAAGTGGCACGCGCACGCGAACGAGCGCTGTGGCCAGGCGCTGTCTCCTGAGAAGCACACACGCATGTGCATACACACACACACAAGCGCCCACACACGCACGCACATACATACAGACACACCCCACCCAGCTCACATACACACACGAGTGCACCCTCCCTCTCCCCCGCCGTCGTCGCACACATGCATACACACGCACAACGAGGGAACCGAGTCCCCCCCCCAGTCCGCCGTCGCACACATGCATACACACACACGCGCACGCACACACAACGAGGGAACTGAGTCCCGTCCCCACCCCCCAGCCCTTTTCAACTTACCTGGTGAAGTCTGAGGGACTCCGCTCTCCTTCTGGCGTCGCAAGACGCTTTCACTCCGCCTTCTCTTCCGGTCCGGATGCAGCCCCGCCCCCGTCACAGGCGACTTTGCCTGACTTCCGGCGAGGCTGCTGGGCTCGTTTGGTTTTGTATAGTGTGAACCCGGCACTCAAGACATTGGAGCAATTATGCTGAGCGCCAGCGTGCACAAGATCAAGTTCGCTTTTATTTTAGGTAGAGAAAATAAGTGATTTGCCCTTTGTCCGGTAAGTAACTTCCGTTCAGTCACGACTGCTTGGAAAACATTGCGGGAAGATCGCTTAGAAAAGTACCCGGTCAAACTATTAAAATTATATTAAATGCTAACAAAGTCACTCTCTACTCGTTTATAGATTTTTTAAATGTGTTTCTTTATTAACACAACAACCGAGAGCCTAACGTGGCATTTTATAAATCCACTTTTCCAATAAAGAAATTCATAACATTCATTAACTCAGGCCGCCTGCTTCCCATTTGCTAGCAGTAAGGCATCCAATTAAATGATGAAGGCTATATATACATCAAGGGCAACAATCTAGTAGTATGTGTGAACCTCTCTAGGCGTTACAGACTCAAGTGATCTAAAACACCATCTAAAATGCACATGCTGCACAAAACAAAGAGCACTGCTCCCCTACGGTGTGCGCACCCACCTGAGCTCTTGGTTAGTGTAACCTGCGACCTGCCACCATTCGCATCATCCTTGTTTGCCATGGCGCTGGCTCTTTGTCCAGCCCAACACAATCCTTTGTGGAACTTATGAAAGCACAGAGCAACCAGCTGAAGTCGGCAGATGACTGGTGGAGGATGCCAGCAAAATATGTTTTATGAAACCTCTGGTTACACAAGCTTGAGCGAGCACAAGAGAAACCGTCCGCCTTCGACATACTACTACTCACGTCATCACATCGCCACAACACCCTCAGCTCCTCTCGGGTTGGTATGTTTCTTACATTAGTATATCAGTAAATAACTGTGTTTGCATACATAGGTGGCTATGTGTAATCCTGAGTTAAAACGAGAAAAAAAACGATAGCACCTTGATTGAGCTGACATATTTGCATTTTATATTCTCATTATTTTTCTCTCCCGTCTAAGGATTGTTAATACTTTTCCATTCAACTACTGCTTTCTGTTTGCGCGAGTTGTCATGGAGTTAAAATGCTAAAGCTCAGGATGACGTGCAAAAGATTGTAAGGTTCCACTTCGTCGAAATAAAACGAACATGTAATTAAACAAATTATTAAATCTACTCAATTGTACGTGTGATTTGGTTAAGTGATCCGTACAAAAGAGAAACATCTCACCGGAAGCATCTGCACTTCAAATGTGATTTTTTTTTTAAATTCTATTTAATGGGTTCAATAGCACTCCTGCAAGTGCGGACTACATAGCAGCAGACATGGTACATAAGGGCATCACAATTTTCTTTAACAGTTCCATAGCACCACACAGGAAGTACTGTATTACGCTTTTGGGAATTTGTATAGTGCACCGTCTGCCATTAGAATGTACTTATAGCTCGCCGTCTGTTAGATGGCGCCTTAGCACACCATTCCGGGGCTTCCTTTGCACACCAGACCCTGAGTCTTAATGTAATATTATGTTGATAATATGTTCTGGGTACTGTGTTCTGGTCCATCTTTGGTAGGTCTCGGTGTCATGATCAGCTGTGTCCCAGGCAAGTAGCTTTTCCTTTGTGCCGCAGGTAGTAGTCTAGTTCTAGTGTTGCTGGCTGTACAGGTGTCTGAGTTGAGGGCACCATGATATACCATCAACTGGCATTGTGTTGGCGCTGTGGGATGTACATGGATATTGGGTCTAAATATTCACTGCAGGGTGTGTGTGATTTTCTAGCAGAGTGTTTGGATTTCTTCTGTCAGATTTTTTTTGTTCTCTTTATTGGGTGGGGTATGGCTGTACCTAAAGACCAGTTATGCACTCAGAAGGTATTGCTTGTTTAAGTTGCGATGTGGCGCATTTGACAACACCCTCTCCCTCCTTCAAACACGTTTCACCCTAATTACACCCTCATT
The DNA here is from genome assembly GCF_964261635.1 of Lissotriton helveticus. Lineage (NCBI taxonomy): Eukaryota > Metazoa > Chordata > Amphibia > Caudata > Salamandridae > Lissotriton > Lissotriton helveticus. Next base: position 202,920,556 of record NC_136073.1, read on the forward strand.
CCTGCCTCGTGCGAACACTTCCGTGTTTCAGAGCCTTTTGAAACAGTCCATAGTAGTGTTCAGCTGGTAGATTCCTTTCCCCTGTGTTGCGTTAGAGCCCTGCGATCCACGCACAAGTTAAGATGCTGCATGGTCACTTGCAGCAGGCGACACTCCGGGGGTCGGGTGAGCACCCTGAGGGCGGGAAGCGAGGGAAGCGAGGTTACCCGCCACAGCCAGAGCCGACAGTACACGCGGCCAGGCCACGAGGCACAGGCTGGTTAATGAGTGACGTGTTCTCTGCTCTCTCCCAGCGGCTGCAGCCGAGCCGCCAAGGTCAGCAACCGAGTGCCCTATGCAAACAAGCGGCGGGAGGGAAGGCCTCTGTGGTACTCCCTGCCTGCACTAACACACATGTGCAACGGGTACTGTGCACAGTGACCATGCACTAACACATGTGCAACGGGTACTGTGCACAGACTAGGCATGCACAGTGTGACCAGATTTTGAGAAGCAAAAACCGGTCAGACATAAAAGCAGGACTAAAGCCTTTAGTTTTACTTCTATATGTGGCCTGTTGCGTTGTTTTTTTACTAGCATTGTAAACGTGTGCCTATATATATGCTAGGTTTGTAAATGTGTGCGCGCACACACATATTTAGAAGGCAACGTTTATATAACTACTATGCAGGAGCAGGCCCTGCCCACTACTCTTTCTCTGCTGGGAGCAGGCAGAGGTCCTCCTGTGCTACCTGGCAGAAACAGATACATGAATGCTTTCACATTTTAGAGGCACCTGTGAAAGGAGAGCATACCTTTCAATTCGGCTTTTCCAGGATGACCTGACCTTTGCACCAAACACCTGGACATGCATTGAACATTAACAAAAGCGTCTGGACACCAGGATAGTCTTCTGAAAACTGGGACTATCCACGAAAGTCCGAAGCAAGTGTACACGCCTGCATGCATTCTCTTAAGGACGTCTGCATACCCTGCTCCAACTGCAGCAGTTCATTGCTTGCTGTCTTGTCTTAGCTGTCATCTGTTTAAATCGTTACATTCTTGGGTGCTAGGTTCTGGGAGTACATTGTCATGTAAAAGTCTCCGGGAGCTAGTGCGCTATATAAGAACCATAAAGTATCCTACAACACTCCAGATACCCACCTGTACAAGTGTGCACTGTGAGGCCGCCACAAGATGTATCTTACACCAGCTCCTCAATGCACTCTACGCCATCCCAACTGCGAATCCTACACCATTCCGGGCAGGCACCTTACATCAACCCAACTGTGCACCACAGACCAGCCTAAGAAAGTATCATGCACTTGTCCTTATTTCTTATTTCTTATTCTTATTTCTTATTTCATATCCTTACTCTCCTTTTATTCTTTCTCTCTTACTTGTTTTTTTTTTTGTAACCGTCATTTAGTACCACTATTGTATTAATCTTTGTATTTGTATCTCTCACAGCAACACAATATAACTATAACAGTAACTATCTCTCACTCTAACACAATACTCAAAATTCAATCTCTATCTCACTCTCACTCAATCTATCAGTACATCACTATGTATTTCGGTATCACTCCCACACTATATCACCACACACTCTCAAAAAATAACTACATCACTCTCACTAACTCACAAATTCACTCTCTTTCTAAATTACTAATTTACTCACTCACTACATCACTCTCAAATACACTAAGTCACTAACACGCTCTCTTTCACTACCTCACTATCTAACAAAGTTTCCTAGTAGGTTTGTCCCATCAAATGACCATGCCATTTATTTATGATTTAAAGAAATGTAATGAGCAATGCCAATAACTCTACCTTTAATGCTGCCGAGACCATTGCATTGTAAATGCTTGTTCTAATCATGGCGCCATGGAGCAGTGTTCTTCCGGGCCGCGGTGGTGAACAGACTAGGTAGTCTGAGGGGAGTCGTCAGCGTGCTACTTAGTGTTTCATTCTAACAACGCCCTTTTTTTGCAATACGATATCGGTCGGTTTTTTGACCATTAGACTGACAAACCATTGTTTTCACCTAACGTGGGCACTTCCTAAAAGAAAACCATGTCCGTGTTCTGTCTATTTCTTCCTTCATTATTGCAGGTAACGCAGCGTGAAGGAAACCCCCCACCGTGTCTTCCCATGCAGAGCGTGAACACACGCCCCTTGTGAGTTAGTCGAGAGGCTTTGTATCTTCCCGGTTTTTAATTGTTTAATCGAGTCCGATTGAGGTTTCGTTTTTGATTTTATTTCACTGTTTTTTGATTCACTTTCTTTAATTGTAAGTCGGTTTAAAGTCTAAGCTAATGCAACATGCTGGACTTTATCATCCTAACATATCGCAACTAATATGTTGATGTGTTAAATACGCCTATCACAAGCACATGGGCTAATATGATAGATTTTGCTATATGTTGCCTGAGAATGGAAGCAGAATGCACGTATTTAGCATCTAAAATCTATTGTAGTATTCACATCATCGGAATGGATGTAATTTGGTGAAGGGAACATTATGATATGGTCCACACAAAGGGTTCAATAGTTATTATTGTTCTGTTTTATCCTTGTTTTGCCTGTTTCTTTCCCTCTACAGGTAATTGGCCTCAGCAAATAGCTGAGTGAGCCCATTACGGCGATTTGCCGTGAGTATAAGTAAAATACTTTTTTCACTTTTACTTTTCACACTAATATCCTCACGGCTGGGTGCACCTTAGCGCGTGCATACCGCCAGAGGATCACACGAATGGTCCTGAAGAATGCTGAGCGACTCGGGCTCCTTAAGCTGAAACATGTTGACCAAATTTGACCAAATTGAAGACTAGGGGTCTCTAATAATGAAGACTTAACCTATGAGTTCATTCATCACTTGTTTTTAACTATTGCTGGTTGAACTATTAATAAAATAGTTGATAGTCACAACTACGCAATTTTTAATTTCTCCCCTTTTTTTGCATTCACTTAGCACAATTGGGTTACTCCATCACTTCAACACACACAAGAACCAGCTCCGCTGTAACCAGGCGTTGTAGCACACTGGAAGGACGCTAGGTCCTTCCAGTGGGAACCCGATGATGAAGCATGTCACCACCAGGTTGGTGAGTGAGGGTTCTTAAAAATATACTGTTGTGTTTTCTTTTCCTTCATCTTTGTTCTCTTTACCTTTGGTATCCCAGACTGTCCTTCACTTGATATTCTGAGGTGTCCTTATGTTGTCTCACTCTCCTGTTGTTTATTAATACCATTTAGGGGTAAGAGAGTGAATACTTATACCCTTACTCTCTTGTTGTTTGATTGTGATTTAGGACCAAAGTTTAGCCACACCCTGCCTCAGCCTCACGCTTCTATGGTGAATACTGATCCTGCCACAAACATTCACTCTGACCCACCATCCTACACCCCTAGACAAACTATCCCCTTCACTCATCAACACCTCAAACCTAGACTCACCACGACTGGAATGTGGCAGTGGGAAGCTGAAATGCTAAGCAACACATGACAATTCTCCTAGCCAACTATCCCACAGCAAGATCCTTGTCATCCTTGGCATGAATAGGACCTTAAACACCACTCACCACTCACCCTCCCATGCCGCCTACCCAGTTAACTTCCATTCAACCCAGTCAGCCTGGTCCGAGATCTTTACCCACGCTTTACTGCATGCTACTGAATCGTCGGTTAGCAGTTAGGAATGCCACTGATACAGCTGAAACCATCCTACAACAAACAATGTGCTTTCTAACCAAAATCTGGCTGAATGACCTCTCATCCTCTTACATCGATCTCCTCACCACACCGAGCTTCTCAATTACGCATTGTGACCACAAGGATGGCGTTGGTGGCGGATTAGCCGTCATACACAAAAAAGAACTTTACTTAACTCCCTTCCATAATACCAAATACCCTACCTTTTAAAATTAAGAATCTCAGCTCACCTCTAAAGGCCACAACTCCATCAAATGTCATGTCATCTATCACCCTCCAGATGAAAGACACAATTCTTGGAAGACTTAACAGACCTAATAGCACAAAACTCCCTAAAAGGTAGCACAGACATCCTACTAGGAAACCGAATTCTGCACATGAATAGTGCCGAAGATCATATAGTACACGCCCTATCCCCCCTCTTGGAAGCGAACAATCTCACCCAACACTGCAATAAACAAACTCACGATAAAGGCTCTACCATTGACGTATTCATCTCTGACGTATTCAACTCTATCCTACCCACCGACTGGACTGACCACCACTTAATTCTTTTTAATCTCAACACCATCCAACCTAATTCCCACCCCCTAACCATCCATCCCAAGTGCTGAGTGTGGAACATACATCAAATCCCCTAGACAGAGTTAGAAGCATTAGTCATTTCCTAAATTCTTCCCCCACCCAAACTCACATTTGCTGATGGCCTCACCGCCAACTACCACACTAAAAACACTCAGTCGCCCCTCTAAAACTCAAGAAACCAAAAAGTATCCTTTCCAGATCCTGGTTCCATGACGGCCTTAACAAAGAGAGGCGACAACTCCGATTGGCAGAAAGAATTTGGAGGCATGAACGGCTAAAACACAAAAAACACATCTTCAGAGAAAAATCGTCCATCTTCCGAGCCCAACTTGACCGGTCTAGGAACGGACCTAATGACCACTTCAACATCATCAAACAGCAAACCTGCTTGTCCCCTCCACACTCAATTGATTCCTCTACTAAGCACTGCAAAGAGTTCACAACATTTTTCTCTGAAAGAATATCTAACATTGAACTCTCCCTTGACCCATCCACCTCCCCATCCTACATCAAATCAAGGATGCCCCCTAGCAAAGTGGGTCCACATAAGGCCCTATCTCCAACTAATAGTTTTTGTGAGAAAGTGCCATCTTTCTTGCCTTGGTATGCACCCACTTTTTTCTGAACTGCTGATGTGCTTTGACAGAGTGTGCCCTGGGTCCCTACCAACAAGGTACCCAGGGCCTGTGTTCCTTCCCTAAAAACAATGCAGAAACAAAATACCCAATTGGTATCTCTGGCCACCTGTCAGCCCCTAGTAAATGGTACCCTAGGAACCCAGGGCATGGTGACCAGAGAAGACCCCTGAGGGCTGCAGCACTGATTGTGCCACCCTCCGGGGCCCGGTACCCTGGCACCCACACACTGCCTTGGCAGGCTGAGTGCCTAAGTACAGAACCAAAACAAGAGACGACATGGCACACATCCCTGCGTGCCCTGCCCACAGAGCCCGCTGCCCTGGCATACCTCAGTCACCCCTCTAGCTCGGTGCCCTATGCCAGAGGTGAGGGCACAGATGCATGAGCCCTGTGCCCCTAGAGTACCCGGGGCCATTCCTGGGCACTGTAAGTGCAGTGCTGCCATTAAGAGTATATGGTGCTGGGAGGTTGTCATTACGAACTCCACAGCACCATAATGGCTACACTGAAGACTGACAAGTTTGGTATCAAACTTCTCAGCACATTAAACCCGCACTGATGCCAGTGTGGGACTTAATGTAACATGCACGAGAGGGCATCTTAGAGATGCCCTCCAAAACCCGAACCTACAATCCACGTCTGGGCTGAGTGGCTGCAGAGGCTGCCACACAGCAGACATGTTGCTTGGCCCCCTGGGTGGAGAGCCCCCCTGCACTCCTGGGTCTGCAACAAAGCACATCCTGGGCGAGGTGCTATGTCTCCTCCCCCAGGATGGACAGGGGGAAGCTTCAAAGGCATACCGCCTCTGAGAGCTTCTCCAGACCATTTGCAGTACCCAGCAATCAGCCCCCCCACCAGTCCTACCCCCATTATGACAGGAAGACTGGTGGGAAAAACTACGTCAGGAAGGGGGGATGCCAACCTGTGCCAACTCCACCCCTCAGGTGGAGGAGGCGAGGTGAAGCACGACCCTGGGCTCCGACCAACTTGTAGATGGGGAGTCCTGCCCAATCCCATCTAAGCTCCTGCCCCCTCCCACAGGAGAGGAGCAGGCCAGGGGGTGTACTCACCCCAGGACAGGGACCCATTGGTCCCTGCCCTTGCCCTACCTGTAACACCCCTAAATTTAGTATTTAGGGGCTCCCTGAACCTTCCTTCCTCAGATCCCGATACCAAAAGAAGAAAGAAGATAAAGAGGAAGAAGACCCGCCGCACAGCTGCTAACAACAGGACAACAACTGACTTGGCCCCAGCCCTACCGGCCTGTTGCTCCTGGAACCTGCTCCTGCCTAAACCCGGTGACCTCCGCGGACCGCAACCTTGGGACACCCAGAGGACCTGCCTGCCTTGACCCTCTCGACGATTGGGACTCCCTCCAGCAGAGGCTCTGCTGCAACAACCCACCTGGTGCCAGCCAGGAAGCTCCGGACCAGCCCACTTTGCACCAGCCGAGCCCGGGCCGGGCCAACCCGAACCAGGACCACGAGGACGCCCCCCGGCGACTGGGACCCGAAGTCCAGTGCCCAAAGACCCTCCTCGAAGAACCAGCAGACGCCTGCAGACTCAGAACCAGGGGTCAGCCCAACCGCGACCAGCCGAGGGTAAGCTTTTCCGACACCCAAAGACACCCCTGCACCCGGCGCCCTCCAGCCCCCTGTGCCTCCTTTCAGGGTACCTACCTGTGCTCCAAGATCCCAACTTACCTCTCGAAGTGCTGGTCGCCCCTGGAGAGTCTCCGTCCCGAGCCTGCAACCTTTTTCAAGATCCTCATTGGATAACATTGAGCGCCTGAAGGCTCAAAAGCACACTGCAGCCAGCCGCCTGAGTGCCGCTGGGTGTGACCCCTCTGTCCTAACTTACTTTCCCCTTGCCCTGAGCAAGTGACCAGGAGCCCAGCTCCCACAACCGCGTGGTCTGCGAGCCAGCAGCCACCAACCGAAGGCCCCCTTTCCCTCATTGGATATCATTGGGCCTACCTGCCTCTGCACCCGGCCGCCCCTGTGCCGCTGAGGGTGAACTAACGATACCTACACGACCCTGGGGGACCCCTGAGTCTATGCCCAGAACATTGACTTCATCAACCAAGTACTCACCTGGAAAGCGGTAATTCACTTACCTGCCATTGGATAACATTGACCAATTTTGACTCGAAAATTTTCTACGTGTGAAGTTTTAAAAACTAAAAATATTCCTATAAAATCAGCCAAAGTCCGAATCCGAAAGTACTCACCTGTGATCAGGGGAGAAGCCAGTACTGTACCTTTCAGCCCAATACTGAACCGCAAAGGTAATCCCTAGCGGGTTTACTAGTAAACTGTTTTTTCTCCATAGGAACCCATTGTCTGCTTTTCTATGAAATTTCTTCTGTGTCTATTTTTGAAAACTGCAAATATTCTTTAAAAATCGTACGAAATACTAAAATTCAATTACCTACCTGTGTTTAGTTAAGCCCCCAGTGCTGGCCCTAGAAGACTAGTACTGGGTTACAAAGGTAACGCGGACGTACTTTACCTGCAACCTGAATTTCTTCCCATTCAATAACATTGTCAGATTTACCTTCAAAAGTTTCTAAGTGTGAACTTTTAAAACAGTATTATATTCATGAAAATTCAGTACAGTAACTAAAACGTGTTTGCTAATCTAGTTTCAGTGTGCACCCCCGGATTGAATCTTAGATCTAGTCCTGGAACTACAAAAGTAATCCGTAAAGTAATCTACTGTACTTTTACTTGCAAAACCCATTGAGCTCAATGTTAGAGAGTGATTCAGAACTGTGTTGCTTATTGCCTATACTGTAATTATTGGGTGCACAAACTTTATTGCTTCCTTGCAAAGTATTTATAGGAGAATACTTATATCGAGAAAAGTATAGTTTTTTACAACGGTTGGTTTTAAAAATAAAACAACTATATCTGAGGATATAGAAATAATTGGCCTGGAGTTCAGTCCTTGAGTGTGTGAAACCTTTTGCTGACTGAGTATGTACAACAAATGCTTTACACTGTCCTCTGGTACTGCCTTACTGCTCGACCAAGCTACCACTTTGGAGAGTAAGGTCAGTTCTGACTTTAACCTCTGTTATACCTCTGGGGTTGGTGGACTCTATACACACTCTACTTCATTCTAGTCCAGTATATATAGAGACACTTTCTCACAGTTTTCTTCCTAAAATCCCCCTCTTAGCAAGCTAGTACATCAACCAAAACCCTCTACAATTAAAAAACAATGCTTCATGGACTGGGGTTAACCATGTCCCTGAAGAAGAAGTCCTCAAATTACTCGCTGGCATGAAGCCGACTTCGCACATCTCCGAGACCCTTCGTGCTGCGCTTGTTAAAATTCTCAGTCACATCAGGTCTCCTACATGGACCAAAATCAATAATTCCTCCTTATCGAGTGGCTCCAAACTGACCTCCCTCAAACTCAGCCTAGTCACCGCCCTCATCAAAAAACTGGAAGCTGACCAGAATGACCTGAACAATTACAGGCATATAACTAACCTCTCTCTCCTTGCCAAAACCATCAAAAAATGTGTTTTGCACACTTTAACAACCACATTGAAAAATATAACCTGCATGACACCTTCCAGGATTCAGGAAAGGCTGCAGTACAAAGACTGCAATACTGAACATCATAGATGACCTACACGTATCTCTGGATGAAGGCCAGGCCTGCCTCCTAGTCCTCCTGGACCTCTCAGCTACCTTTGATACTTTCAACCATGACATCCTCCTAAACACCCTCTCACAGCATGCAGGCATCAAAGGAACTGTCCTTCAGTGGTTTGTTTCTTTCCTGAACCAATGCTCACAGCTAATTAAACAAAAGAACTACACCTCAAAAGCGATGTCCATCTCACAAGAAGTTTCTCAAAGGTCAATCCTGTCTCCTGCCTTATTCAACCGCTATATGGAACCCCTTGCAATGATCCTGAAACAAGCCAGAATTGCCTGTAATCTCTATGCAGATGACACCCAACTCTACATTAAAATGTAATTAGTCAAAGATATCCAGCACCTAAAGATCACTCTCTCCACAGTTCAATCCTGGCTGACCAACAACCATCTCAAGCTCAACCCCAATAAAACTGAACTCCTCTTCATCCAACTGAAAGAAACCTATTTTCCTGTAGACATCTGGCTCGACAACCTCATTGCATTGAACTGCAAACTATCCATCTCCAACTCTGTCAAATATCTGGGGATTACACTTGACAGAATCCTGCCTTGAAAGAGGTCATTAATACCTCAGATAAAACTGCCTTCTACATGCTGAAACACTTTAAAAAAAATCAAACCCTTCATCCCCACCGAAGACCTAAAGACTGCCGTGCCCTTTCCTTTCTCGCTCCCTTTTCCATAATGCAGTCCTTGGCTTCCCTCCACATCCTTGCTAAACCACTCCTCATTCTTCTGTTTTTCACAACTATCCTCACAAATCACTGTGACCTTCTCGAGTTTCCTAAAAGCCCCACCAGTGCTTTTCCAGAACTCAGATAACAACAGTAGCAATTTAGCAAACAAGAAAGGAAAAATTATTGACCAAGGGACATTATTTATTGCTGAATTGACGAATATGAACTTTATCTATGAGAGAAAATAGAACAAACAATGTATGCAGATTAAATGCATGCAGTGAATGACTTTCTGGGTGTTAAGAATTCCATTCTCATCATGTCTTCCCCCATTTGTTTGCTTCTGGGAATCTCCTTTATGTGTTCCCCGGGAGTTTTTGCTTCTGGGTTTTCAAATGTTTTGGCCTCAAATTGTAGTCTGGGTCATGCTAACCAGACCCAATGCTTTTCTCCGCTCAACAGGCTGTCTGTATAACAGTAATAATTGCCTGCATATTAGACCACAATGCTGGCACTGGGGAGAGCCAAATGTTAATAACTCATACCCTGTCAACTAAGTCTAGCAGAGTTGGGCTTCCTAGATGAGTTAAATATTTGTCGTCCCCCCCCGCTGCCAATAAAACATACCCTATCCTGTGAAGACACACAGGCTCTCAGCTGGGGTGCAGCCTCCCTCTCTTTACAGCTATTATTTGCCCATGAGGTGGGTCTAGACCATGGGTACTCATAGTACGGCCCGCTGGCCAGTGGCGGCGCGGCAAGCCTTCCCTGGCGGCCCACGGACCTTGCAGACATCCTACCAATGTATTTTTTTTTCTTTTGAAGATAGTCTGCTGCAACGCGACTCTGAGAGTCTCTGCTGCTCTGTGGGGGCCAGGGGCGGGCGATTCTCACTTAGCCAGAGTGGAGCTGCAGGGGCCTAAGAAGAGGTGGAATACAACAAAGCCTCATTAGCATGCAAATGGCCTTTAACGACCTGTGAAGTGCTTGGGTGCGGCTGTGTGTGTCAGATAGCTGTCTCACCCGGGGCTGACACACAGGCAGGGTGAGATGACAGAGGGTGACAGAGGGAGGTCGAGGGACAGAGACAGAGGGAGGGATGGAAAGAGAGGGAGACAGAGGGAGAGAGGGAAAGGGAGGGTGAGAGAGAGAGAGGGGAGAGGGAAAGGGAGGCAGGGAGAGGGACACAGAGAAAGGGAGACAGAGAAAGGGAGACAGAAGGAGGGCGGTGACAGAGGAGGACGATGGAGGGAGTGAGGGTGACGAAGGGAGTGAGGGTGACAGAGGGAGTAAGGGTGACAGAGGGAGTGAGGGTAACAGAGGGAGTGAGGGCGACGGAGGAAGTGAGGGCGACAGAGGGAGTGAGGGCGACGGAGGGAGTAAGGGTGACGGAGGGAGTGTGGGCGAGGGAATGTGGGTGAGGGAATGTGGGTGAGGGAGTGAGGGCGGGGAGTGAGGGCAGGGAGTGAGCGCGGGAGGGGGGGGAGTGGGAGGGAGTGAGAGAGTGAGAGAGACAGACAGAGGGAGGGAGACAGAGGGAGGGAGAGAGGGAGGGAGAGAGGGAGGGAGGGAGCGAGAGAGGGAGTGAGAGAGAGGGAGTGAGAGAGACAGACAGACAGGGAGGGAGGGAGGGAGAAAGGCAGCGAGAGAGGGAGCGAGAGAGGGAGGGAGAGAGGGATGGAGGGAGAGAGAGCGAAAGAGTGAGGGAGGGAGAGAGGGAGGGAGCGAGGGATGTAGAGAGCGAGGTAGCGAGGGATGGAGAGAAAGAGGGAGCGAGGGAGGGAGAGAGAGGGAGCGAGAGAGGGATGGAGGGAGACAGAGCGAGAGAGGGAGGGAGGGAGAGAGGGAGCGAGGGAGGGAGATAGATGTGTGTATGCCGGGTGTGGTGGTGCAGTCGAAGAAGGCATCCGCTGCAGGGACCTGTGATCAACCTCGTGGTCATAGTTTTTTTTGTTGATCTAGCCCCGCCCCCTTCCCCATTGACCCCGCCCCCACCGGTGCGGCCCTCGGAAACAAACCACACTGTAAATTTGGCCCCCGAGAGAAAGTTTTTGAGTACCCATGGTCTAGACTGTGTGCAGATACCAAAATCTTTACATACCTCAAAGGAATTATGCTCACTTTGAATCTGAAGACACTATTTGAGTAATATTATTACAAATGTTTAAGTATGTAATATCTTCTACTCTGTCAGCAAAAGGAAAGCAATGCTAAAATCTACTATGTAAGTGAAGAAATACAATTAGCTCATGCAAATAGCCGATGGCGGTGATGTGCTGAGCTGGCAAGATTCAGTGGAATCTTTCACACAATGTAGGAGATGTGAAGACTCCTTCCTAGGATCACCTAGAAAGGGCAAGTACAACTAAAGTTTCAACCATTAATAGACTGAATAACCCCCCTAATCTGCCAGGCTCCAGTTTTCGCAAGGAGCAATAGCCAAGTGTTAGTGGCAACCTTTGTTCTCCTGAGGCCTGGCAAGTGAGCCATTGTATGAAATGGATAGAGCTGAGAGACATCTGCTTAAAAGAGGAAGATTTCCACCATCTTAGATATTCTCAGAATTCCTTCATGAGAACTGACTTACCTTGAACCAAACCTCACAAGATGTGTTAGACACTGCCTTGAAACTGGTGGTAGGGTAGGAAAACCAACTAGGGATTTGCTCTGGGCTACATGCTAATCACTGAAGGCTTGATTCCATTTTTAATCCCAAGTAAAGCCCACTTTTGTTTGGGAGTTGCACCTGCTGGAAAAAGGGATAATAAGAAAGAAATGTCTTCTATGCTGAGGAAGAGTCCTGAATATCAAGTCAAAAAATATGTTTATTATGACCTTAGTCTTTAAACAATGCGATGAACATGGTCCAGGAGGGAATTTACACATTAAATTCATAAAACCTTTTTAAAAAGTTAATCCGTTAAAAAGCATCTACCCACCATTATTCAAAGTACAAAAATACCAATGAGAAATTGTTTACATTTCTTAAAACCTGTATTTACATTTAAAAAGTTTATAAGCTATCTCACCCCAAAAAGCGATTTCATTCTACTAAAATTTCCTACAGTACTACCGTTATTCCTGGGTTCTCTGATCCTTCAAGATCCCCTTTATAAATTTCCCCAGGGCAATTACGATATCCATTGAAGGTATTTCGGTTAGAAGGCTAGCTGCCTGCGACCTTGTTTTTATTTCATATTTTAAAAACACTGGACGCAGCCACAGTTTTCTCTGCGCTATGAGTGTCAGACAGTCTAGCAAAATATGTAGCAGATCTCCTTTCATTCCTAGCGCACACCTACAGAGACCTTGCTGGTCTAACATTTTTGTTTTGAGGTCTCTGTTTACTAACCATGGGTTAATCCCAATCCGTAGCCTCAGGATCTCTTGCCTGAGCCCACGGTTGGGTAAGATGTCTAAATAGGGGAACCAGTTTTCGTTGGTCCATGCATTTAGCATATGCGCTACTGATTTTTTCTTTGCTAGATATTCTATGTCCCTCCGTTTGGAAACTTCTTTCCCCCTTTGTTTCAGCTCACCTTTTGTGCTATGGACTTGGTATGTTTCCTGGTTTACCTCAATATTCAATGTTTTACAAATTCCCATCATTTTTTCCCTACTGGCTTTTGCCCATTTTAGTTCACTTTTCTGGATTTCTTTTCGACACCAGTGTGCTACTTTTTGCCTTTCCGGGTCTTCCAGTCTCTTCCAAAATCTAATTACAGCCAGCTGGGTTTGTATCACCCAGGACTTTGTGCCTATTTCTGTTCTTATGGCTTGAATTATTGAAGATTGGGGGAGAGACAGGAGCCTTTTTATGCATTTCCCCTCTATCCCATCCCAAGATCCCTTACCGCTCAAATAAAGAATCTCAGCTCCATACAGGACCTGTGAGGGGATCATTGCATCGAAGGCTCTAAGCATTGGTCGATGTGACATCTCTCCATAATCCCCATTAAACCTTTTTAAACCACATATGGAGGAAAATGCCTTTGCTTTCTGTGTTTCCAGGTGGGTGTTCCAATTTAAAGCCCTATCGAACCATATACCCAAGTATCGGTACTCATTTACTGTCTCCAGTTTGAGGTCACCTATGTACCAACTAAACCTGCTTTTCTTTTTCCCGAAGCATAGGGTTTTAGTTTTATCTAGGTTGATTGTTAAAAAATTTCTGGCACAGTATATATTAAAAGCATTAAGTTTTCTTTGAAGGCCCCTCTCAGTCTGGTCAACTATTACTAAATCGTCCGCATACAGTAGGCATGATACCTTATTCCCATCCATTTTGGGGCTAGCGCTACCCTCTACCTCGAGATATGCCGGGAGATCTGACAGGAAAATTGAGAATAGTTGGGGTGCCAACACACAGCCCTGTCGTAATCCATTGGCAATGGGTATTTTTGGTGTCAGAGAGCCCGCTGTGTCCTTGATAACTTGCCCCCAATTTCCTCTATGTAGTTCCTTTATTATTGTAAGGAGGTCATTAGGTATTTTTAACCTCTTTAATGTATCCCACAGGCATGCCCGATCGACAGAATCAAAGGCTGCTCTGAAGTCGACGAAACAACAGCATAGTTTGCCATTTTGTTCCGTCGACTTCCTCGCCATAGCCCATAGAGCAAATCCGTGGTCTATTGTAGAGTGGCCTGCTCTGAATCCACCCTGTTCTGTGGGTACTATTTGGAACTCTTCGACCCAGTCATTCAATTGTTTAAGTACAATTTTAGAGAATACTTTCTCTCCTATATCGAGGAGGTTGATTAACCGGTAATTTTGTGGCGCCTCTTTGCTCCCTTTCTTGTATATTGGCCTAATTATGGCACCTTTCCAGGTAAGTGGCATTACTCCTTTTTTTAAGACTACCCGGAACATCCCTGCCAGAAATCTTGCCCACCAATTGACTTCCGCCTTCAATATTATTGCCGGAATATTATCAGGGCCTGCTGCACGGGTTAACTTAAGTTCTTTTATTGTGAGCTCTACTTGTTCCACGCTAAATTTGGCTATTAGGTCTTCTGAGATTTCTTGCCATATTTTAGCCTCCTCCTCCTCTCTGGGAGTTCTTGCCCCGTACAGTTCTCTTATGTACTCTTCCCATGCGGCCTCGCTCACCACGCAATTTAGATCCTCATCTGCTTTTCCGGCTGCTGCCTTTACTAATCTCCAAAATTGCCTTAGGTTTTTTTCCTCTATGGCTACTAACAGGTCTGACCAGCATTTTTCTTTGTGTATCCTTTTAGCATTATCTACCATTATTTAAAATTCTTTTTTCTGCTTAAATAGCTGATCCTGTCTCTCTTTGGTGAAGTGCTTTTTTTGTCTTCTTTGTATTGCTCGGATCTCCCTTTTCTTGGCTTGACATGCCACAGAGTACCCTTTGCTATGGTTTATCTGTTTTGCCCTTATGGGTTTCTCCCTATTTAAATATATTCTTAGGCAGTGGACCACTTCTTCAAGTTTCCCTTTATACCAATCCAGGTTTTTATTCTCAAAATTTTCAGGGGCCATTTTTATTTGTAATGCCTTCAGTTTTTCCATATATTCTTCCGTTAGACGTGTCGTCGCCCGTTTAGGGTACTCGACCTCCTGGCTAATCACGGGTTCCCTCTGCAATTTCCTACCCCTTGTTAATATTAGGTGAAGCAGTTTGTGGTCACTCACCTCTTTTTGTTCTACCTTAAAATCCCTAATCTGGGAGAAATTCCAGGCTTGTAGGTAAATATAGTCAATTGGACAGTTCTGTTCCCCTAATTTAAAAGTCTTTTCTGCTGGGGAGTCTGTCTCTATTCTCCCATTTATACAGTGGAAGCTCCTACCTCCTAGTGCGTGTACTAGTTCAGAGTCCTGTTTCGAGATCTCCCCCCTTGGGAACCTGGCCGGGTTTATTCCGTACACCTCTATCTGTTCCCTGTTCCACATATCTGCCTTTTTTGGGTTCAATTTATGATTAAAATCCCCCATTAGTATAATTGTATCTGCGGGGTATTTTTCTAAAATACTATCTACATCCTCTTTAAAATACTCCATCTGTCTTCCATATTCCTCCCCATTCTCCCATTGCATATATACATTCATTAAGATCAACATTTTATGGTTCACTTTCACCGTCAGGAGTTCAGTTCTACTTGCTTGAACCCATTTACATTTTGTTTTCAGTAAAATGACTTCCCTCATTGCTTTTGTTGATATCAGAGTCAGCAGGCCCCCTGAGGGCCGCCCGTGGTTTTTCCTTGTGGCGGGGTGGTGGAACTGTAGATATCCTTCGAATGTTGGGGTGTCGTCGCATAACCAGGTCTCTTGAAGGCAGGCAATGTCCACTTTATTTATGATTTCCTTAATGTAAGCCCTTTTTTCCTCATTGCCTAGCCCATTCACATTCCAAGTTAAGAGACCTAGTTCCTGCGACCCCCTCTCGTCCTATTCTACTTCGCTCAATCCACCATCTTCTTCCGTATCCTGTATGTTCTGAATATGTTTTCTGAGGAAAACTGGGAGGCTATTCACATCATCCCTTTGAAACTTCTCTCCTGTAACTGGAGGATGCAGCTGGTTTTGCAACAGGAGAAGCTGTAGACTTCCAGGAGGAATGCCAGTTAATCTCCGATTACTAGAATTGGTTGTGAGAATGTGGAATGCCTATCTTCCTTACGCCTAAGAGACACTAGACTGGAGGCATGGATCCAGACCTGCTGCAAGCAAGTAGACCCTCATGAGAAAATGTTAGATTTTGGCAGATTCACATTTTTCAATCTCCCACAAAAATCAAAGCTCTGATGGCACCTGGGCAAACACACACCAACTCACTAATTTGTGGTAGTCATAATACCCTTGAGGATAGTTTCCCACTCGAGGCAGAAATGAGAAGGCAGCAGCCCAAACATGTAATGGGGATAGAGGGAAAGGTTTTTTTTCTGCCGAAAAAATATTTTCCACAAGGTGAAATGACAAAAACGTTACCTATGGAAATGCACATTGTGTATGATTTTCACTTGCAGAATTGTGAACAAGACAGTAATTTTGCATGAGTTAATCTGATCCTGCTTAATCCTAAGTGGGTACATATGTGCTGCTTACAACGCTGACCCTCAGAACATTTTGGTGCCACAACAAAGAGCACCTATAGAACACTCAGTGACAATAATTGCTACCTTAGGGCCCTTGCCAGATACAGCCTTAGAAATTTAGAGCACATTTGTTGGAATGGGCCTAACGCTGGCCTGGTTTACAAGAACCCAGGCTACTTTTGCAATGTGCTTCCTTGTGTAGTTTCACAGTCTATGTTGCAATTTAAAAATATGGAAAACATAAAGAATAACTGTGGGTCTAGAAATGTAAAATGACTAAGTGTGTGGAAATGGCTATGTGTAAGCTTAGAATATAAGCAAACTACTGGACAGATACCTATTGTGAGTAAGTGTCCATCAGTTACTTTTCCTGTACCGCCCAATTCATCATATGGTCTACTTCACAGTAGGTAGGCCAAAACAACCAACTCCAAGATGTTATTGGGAGATGGTTGATATTGGTGAGGTAGTTTATAGCGTGGTAGCTAGATGTTGTTTGTAACTGAAAGCAGTGCAAAGATGATTGGTGAATGGTGATGAAAAAAGGTGGTGTTTCTAGTAAAATTGGATAGTGAACCCAATATACCTTTATTCTGGAGCCGTGCACTTCCAACAATAAAAACAAATAGAGTGCAAACAAGTCAGGTAGTTTTAACAAATAAATACTGACTTGGTTATCTGGTCGACATGTTTCTGCGGACGTTGAAAGGTCCACATTGGTACCTGCCACTTCCTCAGGACCCATAATTAGTTGCTACTGCTTATGTGATAGATAAAAAACAATCGTGAACAAAATGGTAAAGGTCACCTGTTCACATCTGGATTCCCTCCTTTAATTCAAGGGGGAAGTGCTTCCGCCTCACCTGGCAAGCAGCTCAGGATAATGGAGCCCCGCTCTCTCCGTCGGTACTCCTGGCAGCCTTCTGGGCTGTTTGGGGAGGCTGCCAGGAGTACCGAAGCACTTCCCCCTTGAATTAAAGAAGGGAATCCAGATGTGAACAGGTGACCTTTACCATTTTGTTCACGATTGTTTTTTATCTATCACATAAGCAGTAGCAACTAATTATGGGTCCTGAGGAAGTGGCAGGTACCAATGTGGACCTTTAAACGTCCGCAGAAACATGTCGACCAGATAACCCAGTCAGTATTTATTTGTTAAAACTACCTGACTTGTTTGCACTCTATTTGTTTTTATTGTTGGAAGTGCACGGCTCCAGAATAAAGGTATATTGCGTTCACTATCCAATTTTACTAGAAACACCACCTTTTTTCATCACCATTCACCAATCATCTTTGCACTGCTTTCAGTTACAAACAACATCTAGCTACCACGCTATAAACTACCTCACCAATATCAACCATCTCCCAATAACATCTTGGAGTTGGTTGTTTTGGCCTACCTACTGTGAAGTAGACCATATGATGAATTGGGCGGTACAGGAAAAGTAACTGATGGACACTTACTCACAATAGGTATCTGTCCAGTAGTTTGCTTATATTCTAAGCTTACACATAGCCACTTCCACACACTTAGTCATTTTACATTTCTAGACCCACAGTTATTCTTTATGTTTTCCATAGTCTAATAGGGGGATTATAACTGTGCCTAGGTCGTTAAATGTTCCCTCGGACCCTCTCTCCAATTCCTTTGTTTATTGCAATTTCAAAATAACCAATGCAAGACTTTGTGGCACTTTAGCAATATCAAATAGAGCCTATTCCATTGTGGCTTGAGGCGTCAAGATGGAGGTCACACTCTAAGAGTGCTCCAGACCACTCCGTCATCCGCCTCCACTGCCAGCAGACCCGAGCATTATCTGGATCAGCAAGGGAGTGCAGTGGCCTTCCATAGCTGCTCCAGTCAGTCGGAACCCTCTGTTGGCACAGTCGGCATTGAAATCTATGCTTCACGAGCAGTGGCCAGTTGCCGCACACAAGATGTCAGCCCCAACCGGACATTGAGTGCTCCGGTCAGTGCTGGGAGCCGTTGCGGCGGACCATAGGAGAAGTGGCCGCAATGTGAGATCAGGAGTGGACCCCCCACAGAGGAATTGTCTACATAGCGGACTCCTGTGTGGGAAATTGTGGCAACGCTGCTCCTGTGTGCCTCTACAGTTCCTTTTTGCTGCTTGTTTTTACTGTATGTGTCTCCTGCACTGCTCCTGCACTGCTGCGTGTTGTAGGGTGCAGGAGCGTGGATGCTTGTATTATATTAATAAGTGTTTTTAACAATTAGGGGGTCTTCTTACCTGTCTGGTTTCTGCCAAGAGGGGCTCCTGCCTTGGCTTCTCTGCCGTAAGGGCAGATACAACTTTACCAGTCCTGCTTGGGACATTGGACAGGCACCATCTTGGAGGGTTAGCTGTCTAGTCTTTGATTGGCCGACCCTACCAACTACTTAATGGGAGCTGCAGCTCGGATGCACAGCTGACACGTGCAGTGGGTGCACCGCTGGCGCGCCAAAGTCAAGCCTGTCTGCCACCGTCCACGTCCGGATCGCTGATCACGTATTAGCTGATCTAGGGACCAGCTTTTGAACATGAACAAAGTGGCCTGCTCTTGTGAGGCCAGGTTAGATCTGGGAACGGACGCCAGTGAGCACTATTGTAGCACATGCATGTTTAAGATGGTGTTAAGCGGAGGGCAAGGTAGAGGCAACACTGCTGCCTCAGTTCCCCCATGGCTAAAAGTGGCGATATTAGGGCCTGCTTTATGACATGTTCAAGGGGAGAGGTGTGAGGGGAGAGGTGTGGCGCCGCGGCCAGGGCGACTGACGCTGGAATCTGGGGACCACGGTTCGATCCCCGGCTCCGGCGGCAGGGTAGCCCAGCACCATGTGACTCTGGGCAATAGCTCGCTTAATCTTCCCGACGGCCCCCAGCGCCTAGAGACCCTTACGGGTGATTGTGCGCTTTACAAATGTGGACTTTACTTTACTTTACATCTCTGCCAAAACATAGAGAGGACATCTGGCTTTCCCTGGAGGCGAACTCCTGATATCTCATGTTCCTAACAGAAACCTGGTTGGGAGAAGGCACTAATTCTGACCTGATGTGTGCGGTGCCCTCAGGTTTTTGGATTGCTTGCGCCAATTGGGAGGCAATAAGACAGGAGATGGTGTGGCAGTTATCCTTAGGGACAGCTGGGCAATCTCCACCAGGAGTTTGAAGCACATTGAGAACATTGAGGCTATGAGCTTCTGCGTCTGAATCACATCTTCCTCTTCGGTGGCTGGGATGTTAGTATACAGGCCCCCGGCAGTCCTCTGGTCACCTGTTAGAGATTTGCAGCATTATTACTCAACTCTCTCTAAAGTATGCCAATTTAACTGTGCTTGGTGACTTCAACGTACATGCTGATGTTGAAAGCTGCTCCCAGGCAACATAATTCCTGGAAACTTTAGAGGATCTAAATGTTTCGCAATTGGTTTCCGCTCCAACACATATTATGGGCCATATGCTTGACTTGAGTTTTTCTAACAGTCCGAACCTCAGAGTGGAGGCACCATTGTGCCTGACGTAGTCAGACCACTTCTTGGTACCATTTACCATTAGTATAGATTCCAGGCCAACAGATCCCTTGATGGTCACTGACAAGGGGAGAAACTGGAGAACAATCACCTCAGATGTCATGAGGCCGGCCCTGCTAGAAACTATCCCACAGCTGACTGGAGAACCCGACAGTGAGTCATCCAGCTGCTTTAACCGTTGGGTCACTATTGTTTTAGACACAGTCACTCCACCTAGGGTGGTTACTTCGATTAGATGGAAACCCTCAGCCCTCTGGTTTCCACAGAATTAAGAACAGAGAAAAATCTCTGTATGAAATTGGAACTGTCCTGGAGAAAGTCCTAGGACCCTGCAGCTAAAGGGCTCTATAAAGAGGCCTTGAAGAGATTCCTTAACCTAAAGCACAGCAAAATGAGGGATTCATTCTCTAACCAAATCAATAATTTTGACAACTCGGCCAAAGAAAGTTTTTTTAATTGTTAAAACCTTTACCAATCTTTCAGCATTAAATAGCACATTTGTGCCTTCCCCTACACTTTGCTCGGACCTGTCGGATTATTATGAGTATAAGATACAAAAAAACTATTCCGCTTTCCCTGCACAGGCGCATCCCTCCCCCACTTGCAAATTCTTAATCTAGACTCTCCTTGCACCTTGTCTGAATTTCCCCATTGTCTCTGAGGAGTCTCTGAAGGAGTTGTCTAAATGCAAGTAAGGATGTTCCGGAGATCCGTGCCTGGCATATCACTGCCCCCCTGGCTTAATCCACTCATGAACCAGATTTGGAACTCCTCCCTGAAATTTGGTATATACCCAGTAGCCTGGAAACAAGCATTTCTATTGCCGAAACCTGAGGCCGACACTGCGGAGCTCAAGAACTTTAGGCCTATTTCTCTACTCCCAGCACTAGTGAAAATTCTAGAGAAGGAAGTCCAGAAGCAACTGGTAGAATTCCTAGAACTGCATAGTCACTTACATAACTCGCAATCGGGTTTCAGAGCTGCGCACAGCACGGAGACCAAGCTTCTAGAAGTCTCCGACACGTTAAGTCAACCTGTGGACCAGGGAGCACCGGCGACACTGGTTTTACTTGACCTGTCCGCAGCCTTCGATACTGTCGCCCACCCATTTTTGCTTGAGAGATTGAGACAAGTGGGAGTGTGTGGAACAGCTCTGTCTTGTCTTCAGTCGTTCCTGGAGAATTGCTTGCAGCAGGCGTTTGTGCATCCATTTGTCACCTCCCAGAAACCCCTGGTTTGCGGTGTGCCCCAGAGTTTGTCACTGATCCTGTTGCTTTTCAATGTCTACCTTGCCACACTGGCTACCCTGGTTGAGACATGGGGTGTGAGGGTAGTCTCCTATGCTGATGATCCACAGCTGGTGTTCTCTTTCAAAGAACACTCGGAGGTAGCCTTTTACAACTTTGAGCAATGCCTCAAAAACATTGTGGTTTGGATGAATGAGAATTGCTTAAAGCTAAATGCCGAGAAGACGGAGGTCATGTTTTTCAGTCTGGCAGCTCCTTATCTGATCTGTGGTGGCCCAAAGAGATGAACCCACCATCGATTCCGGTGGAACTGGCCAGAAATCTGGGAATCAAAGTCGACAAAGACCTCTCTTTGAAGACGCAGGTGCACCAAGTCCCTTCCACGTGCTTCTGGAAGCTAAGAGCTATCAGGAAATTCCTACACTTTCTTCCAGAGGACTGTAGGGAGACCATGGTCCGTGCTCTGCTGACCTCTCAGCTGGACCATGCCAACAGCTAAGTACAGGCTAAACGCAGAGCATACAAAAGGGTTAAGTAAAAACTCAGAGGTCTCCAGATGTCCTACAAGCTTCTGTTCCCTGCACGTCTCAAGATTATTCATGAAGGTAGATCCCATTTTTAGACACCCCTGAAACTGCCTGGGACTGGCTTGCAGAGGAAAACCAGCTGAGCCGCACACATAGCCCATTGCCCTCATTTCCCCGGAACTCCTCAGCACCAAACGGTCTGACGTCGGAAAAGGACCCGCACATGCGCACGTGTAATGTCTTTTGCAACCCAGCACTCCAGCAGACCGTAGTTCTCTGACAATGATGGGAGGGCCCCACAAGGAAGAACCCAGCCTGAAGAACGCTTTAGATGAACTCCCTCACTGATTACTTGATACTGTTGATGGCTGGGTCTGTAATATCGATGATCAGAGGCTCCTGTATACTGTTATTAAATGTCCCAAATATGCTCACATAACTATGGATGTCATGCTGTGCTGATCCTAACACTGGGAGGGGTCCACCAGACCAGGCTTATTCAAAGTTTCTTGCTTCTTTTCCTTCCTTTGTTGAATACGAGTTAGGGTACCTGTTGTAGGGCGATAGATGCTTCTTGGGGGGGTATAGGGTGAGGGAGTTGGGGAGAAAAGGGGTTGCATACAATATGCCTGAATGTTACTGTTTTAATATTTGTGTATGCCTTTTTTCTTCCTTAGGTTGTTGCATTGACCCAGCAGTATGTATATGGCAAAATGTCCCGTACACTTTAGTAACCTCTTCTGCACAGCTCTGCCCTCCTTGGCACACACGACCGGATGACTCCTTGCTTATGCCCACATTGACACCTAGCGCCCCACCATGACTCCATACAGTGTTATGTTGTGGAAGATACATGGTTCCGCAGTGTTGCGCTATACTCACCTCCTGGGGACCAAATGTCCATTCCTTACACAACAGGGATATGACAGGGCTCATCATGCTGGGTTCTGTTGGGGGTCTCAGGGTTGGCAATCCTTTGAAGATGCTCCTTTCCCATGGTGGTGACCCGGACGCAATCTGATCCCAAAGGGACGGTATCTTGCCCTATCACGCTCTCTAAAAGGCTGATCCTTAAAACTTTTATGTATTTGCGCACCTCTGATGACACTGGACTCCTTCTGGAACACTCTCGTCGACATGGTAGTGTTATGTTTCATACAGTTGCCTAATATAGGCTCAGGTAGCAAACCGACCTTTCACCTATATTTCCCCTGCCATTACACTACATAACGGTTCTTGATACTGACCTAGTTACGGTAATGCCTAAATGACATGGGGTTATCTCTGAAAACTATCCTCATTTATTATGCATGAGGATTCTTGGAATCATAGCAGGACACCATCTCTTGCATAATAACTATATATAAGGGTCATTCCTTACGTCATCCTCGTCCGACATGACACAGCAAGGTATATCCCCTGGGGGTACCACATGGGTATATAAACACCATATCTTTGCTGAGGCAAGAGAGGAGAAAAGGACTTCTGTGCTGACACACTCACGCGATACGCTGAGGTTCCTGCACGCAGACACTCCAGCTCGCAGTGGTCTGACATCCCTTGCGGGGTGTCCATTTTTAGACCAAGACGGTGTCCCACACTCTCTCACTTCATGTAATGGGGTTGACTTTATCCTGGAGGGATTCTTGGCTTTTACACCTACATACATGCTAGGTACACTTAGGTACATCTAGTTAGGGTCACATCGTAGGAGCTCGCATTTTATTTTCATGTATTTTTATACTTGCCTGTATTCATGGTTTTAGAACTATGGTAGAAATCTACCATCCTTTTACTCTGTTGGTACTTACAATCATTTATATCTGTTTCTGTCTTATGGTTCTTTCTGCACACCTATTTTACACTAGAATGACGCTGGGTTAATAGATGATTATTGAAAAACATCCCCACCATTCATTCTGTGTATCTCTCTGAGACAAAGTGAGCACGAGTGACTGAGCTAAAAATATCATATTGTTTCCACAATCCCTGATGGGACAGAGTTGTTATGTTCGATAGTTGTCAAGAACTATTCTCTCCTTGGTAAGAGGGGTTTATAGTGGCACTGTGAGCTAGCTGGTATACAGGCTAACATGCCCGGTGGAGGTGTCTGGAATCAGTCTGGACAATAATCCTGCAGTGTATGTTGTCTAAACATGAAGATCCTATATACGTTTATAGGAACTACACAACAGTAGCAGGGCTTCCACCCGGCCTTACCCTCATAGATGGGGATTTCAACACAGTTCTTGATCCCCCAATGGATTCTATGGGCCCCATTTCAAAGCCTAGTCGCTCCCCATCTCGATCATTGCAAAACTGGATAACCACCCTAGGTCTGTGCAATATATAGAGGGTCTGGAATCCTCTGCAGCAGCAGTACACACATACTTCAGCCGCACATCACACATATGCACGCATTGACATGATTTTTACGCCAGCTCCAGATGCTCTTCTATGTGGTGGCTTAATGATTGGTATCGCAAAGATAAGGCATATACTCAAGCAGTGGGAAAGGAGGTCAGACACTTTTTTCAGTTTAACTATTGGTGCGATCGCCAGGTATCTTCTGGGCAGCATGTAAGGCCACTGTATGAGGTCATGCCAGAGACATTCTTAGAGAAGCAGAACATAAGTAACACCATCAACTGGAAAGGCATTTTGCCAATGACTCTGCTAAAGTTGCCCGTAGGCAACTGGCGCTGCTTCAGGAGGAGTTTCACCTCCTCTCTTTAGAAGCGGCAAAGCAAAGTTAGCAGGCCTCTACAGCACAGGTCTTTGGCTTGGGGGACAAAAGTAGGAAACTACTGCACTCGCTGGCCTCCCGGTCCTCAGCAAGTAGGGTCATCCTGCAAATCATTGATAATGTGGGCTTCGCACACCCTACCTCTATGGACATTGCCCAAGCATTTGCGGATTACTATCTATCACTTTACGTGGCCTCTCCATGCCCAGCGGGCGAAATAGAGGCAATTTTCCTGGATGAGACAAAGTTGCCCCACCACTCAGTTGCTGAATGTCGTGGACTAGATGATCCCATTACTTTAGAGGATTTTGGTGAGGCTACCTCATCGATGGCAGCGGGCAAAACGTCCAGACCATATGGGTACCCTACTGAGTTTTATTTCAATTATAAAGACATCCTCGCCCCCCACCTCCTTGGTCTTTATCAAGAGGCATTGGAGGCTGGGTACTTCCCCAGGAAAATGGATTGGTCTACGATTGTAGTTATACCCAAGTCGCATGACCCCTTTAGTAGACCACCATCCCATCTCTTTTATTAATTGGTAGGTGAACATCTTTGCTGTGATTCTTGCCTCATGCCTCCGGCAGGTTCTTTGGTCCCTCATTCACCCCAAATGATGAGGTTTTATGCCAGCATGGAGCATGAGGCATTGCTTGTGGTGCCTCCATGTGGTGCTTGTGCATCACCGCCTCTTACCACATCCTCTGGCCCTATTTTTAATAGATTTTAATAAAGCATTTGATACTGTGGACTGGGGGTATTTAACCAGGGTACTTGAAAGAGCAAACTTTGGACCCCAGTTCCAGAACCTGGTTAGGGATCTGTATTCTAATCCTACTGCCAGAGTCCAGGTCAATGGCACAATGTCTGCTGAATTTCTCATACAGCGAGGAACCCATCAGGGATGTGCCCTATCTCCCCTCCTTTTGGCGCTTGCAATTTAACCCTTAGCAAGATTCACACGATGCGATGCACAAATTCAGGGGTGGGAGTGGACCCATGGGCTCGAAGACTGCTTTGCCCTAAATGCGGACAATGTCCTTTTATACCTGGGAGACCCAGCCTACTGTGGCCCACGATGTCTTCAGATCTTACATCTCTTTGCGGAGGCTTCGGGACTAAATGTCAATCCAGCCAAATCGGTACTGGCCCCACTGGCACCCTCATGAGCATGTATCGACTGGTAGATGACCATTCCTACCCACCTCTTCAGCTTACCATACCTGGGCATATGGGTGGCCCTACATCACAAACTGACATTGTCCCTTAACATTACCCACTGGTTCATAAGAGTAAGGCAGATCTTAAAAGATGGCAAATGCTCCCACTAAATGTAATAGGGCGGATAGCATTATACAAAATTATGATACTGTTGCGCTTCCTCTATCTCCTATCAAACTTTCCCCACCTGATTCCTCGCCGTTGGTTTTACAAGATAGATTCAGTGATGATAGTATTTCTCTGGCATAACTCACAACCACGACTAGTATTTGGGACCTGTCAATGTGCCCCCAATGATGGTGGATTGGGTGCATCCAACCACTTCTCATATTACCTGGCGTCAACCTTACTGGTCATTAATAAATGACTGAGCAGCGGTTGGTCTGATCTAGTTGACAAACTGGAGCTGAGTAGGCTAGACTTCTCCTGAATTCTCACAATGTTATATGGGGGGACATGACTCCCTCTATGCTCCCCGAGGTAATCCAGCTGTTGTTTGGAGGTTGGAGGGCAGCCACCGACACACGCAATGTTGGACCAAACTTACACAACAAACTCCCTAATGGCATGGCACGTGGCTGAGAGAGACAGCATCACTAGAAGGGTTTAAACACTGGGACACCTTCAGTATCACACTCCTGGGTGATGTCTGGAAGGGTTCTCACATGGCCTCCTTTCAAGAACGTCAACAAACCGACTCCCTATTAGGGACCCAATTCCACAAGTACCTACAATTACGCCATGCGTTATAGTTGCATGTTCCCCCAGACAGATCAATCCCAGTATATAGTTCGCTGGAAGCAAATTTATGATGGGAACGTTTGGGCAAAGAGGGAGTATCAAAAATATATTGGAGTCTCATCATTAATGCCCCAAACACTTTAACAGCACTTAAAGCTCGCTGGGAGGGTTGGCGTGGCCCGTTGGAGGAGGCAGATTAGAGAGATGGCCTGATGGCCCTGAAAGTGCTGGCCATATCATTGTTGCTGCGCTTGGTACAGACCTACTATCGACATTGTGCATATCTTTCCCCCTACAGGCTATATTGAGCAAAAGTACATCCCATGCCCTCGTGCTTTCGCTGCTCCCAGACACCCGCTGATTTTTTCCATATTACTTGGACATGTATTCACAAACAGCGATACAGGAGAAGAGTGGTCGCTAAACTTTCACTGATCCTGAATTTAGAGCTCTCTCCACTAACGATATTGCTGGGAGTGATGGAGGGAGTGAGGGGGAGCCGGGCAGACCAGGCACTACTGGTGGCCAAACAGGATTTTGCAGCTCAATGGAAATTCCCCAGGCGCCCTATGCTATCACTGTGGAGGAGGGGGGTGGACTGGTGTGCCCAATAAGAGAAACCGGTATATAAAGCACGGGGTTGTCCGGCTAAGCATGCCAAAATATGTAACAATTAGTTTGGAGAGGGGGATCTGGACTCAATATGAAAATGTTCCCATGAGGATTATGTTCTAATGGTTGTATGGGGCTCCCTGTACTGTCATTGATATGCTTGTGAAGACGTTAACTCCCATCGTGGGTCTTGTTTTAGTTTCAATGCGACTTATTTTAAGAAATGCCAAAAACAATAAAAATATGTTTATCAAAACAAAAAAAAATCTATTCCATATTTGAAGCCCCTTTCCTGCATGGAAAACAATGGCTGAGTGTTGGCCATGGTATCTAAGGGAAATAGCTGCAAATGGATACATTAGTACCAACAAAAGTACAATTGTGTGGGTCAGTGCCAAAATCTGCAGGTAAGGCATTGCAGGAACATGCACAAACATACCATTGTTCTTAAATTTGAAAATACTGCAATTAAACTAATTCGGAATCAGTTTCATATGTACAAATGCCTTAAACGAATAATTGTCTTAACTGGGAATGGTTTTTGCACTGACAAATCTTTTTATTTGGACACCTAATTGTGTAATCTTCTGCATCTGCATAAGTAGCATTGTTCTTCCACATGCATTGTTCGATCACTCAACATGCTTATCTCTGTTCCTTTTCATGCATTAATGCATAGCTTCGTTTCTGAATTATGTATACCTGGGCCACTGGAATTATGCGATTCTGTGAATGCCGCATTGTTGGCATAATTATGGATTTGCCGCATTTGCCACCTAGTCATTCCATTATCTGCTACATCATTTCCAGATTTCAACAGAAAAGAATTCGAGCTCAAACAATGCACAGGTTACTACAAACACGAGGTTAAGTTGCTGCACAGTGGAAGGCTCTTTGCAAACGTTGTCTGGTGATCTTTAAGTTGCTTCCTCCTGCATTTCGGTGTCAAACTGATACTACTGTGGTGATGCTGTAACCCAGTGATAACGTGTTGTAATAACAAAATGATCAAATGATACTATCACAAAATGTGCTGCATTACACCGCATAATGTGCCTCTTCTTGCTACATAATTTAGTCAACCCTGCCACATAATTTAGACCTCACCATCACATAATTTCAGTGGGCTTCTGCATAACTTTGTGCCTCTAGATGTTTAGCTTTGGAAACTACGTAAGTATTTTGGAATTTCTGAATTCTCGAAAAGCTTAGCAGTAGATTTGTAGAAGATTTCAAGGAGGGCATACATGCAAAAGTAGAAGAACACCTACAACATTTCACATTTATGTGTATACGTATATGTTTTGAAGTTCATTTAAACAAGGGCGTGGGGAGCACACAGTTGGCCTTCTAGAACCAGCTCTCCCAATGCCATACGGTCGATGCATTTCTTAACAATGTTTGTACACTCAGCCAATTTAGTGTTCATCACCTAATGTCAATGCAGCCAGTGCTGGACATCCCAGGACACTTGTTTCATGGTGACTTGCATTCTTCAGCAAGGAGTATAGTGGGGATATCTTGTGCCATTTGCTCATCACCCTTTGCTCACCCAACCACAGTAAAACACTTACAAGTGACTGGTGTCCACTGCGTAGCTTTATTATTATACCAAAACACCATTTCATTTGTGGGTAAAACCTCCCACATTGACCATTTTTATGAAATTGACCTTTTATTAAATTCACACATAAATGATGCGCTCCATACATATGCGCCACAGGTTAACATGTATTTACAATTCAGCATCTCTAGAGGCGTGTTGTACCAGCAGGACACAACACCACCCTTTCTAAGCACCAGCTACTAGGGTAGGGCCAGAGAGTCCAGGACCACCAGCAGGACGGCCCCCTCTCCCGCCAGCCCAGAGCCGCCATAACTGCCTTCCCTGCTTCAGGGTCATCCATTTTCCGGCCAAAAAGAGTCCCCCGGCCTTTTCTCTTATCCGGGACCCCGCCACTCACTATTGAACTTAGGGATGGGTGGGTGGGCAACTGTTGCTCCGGCTAGCCTCCCTGTGCTGAAGGCGAGAGACAAAGAGGGCTACTCCCTGGGGCACTGTAATTTTAATACCTTGGGGGGGGGGAGGGCTCTCAGACGCCCCCTGGCATCTCACATTACTGAGAGACCCTCCCCATGACATCAACCTGGAGAATCGAAACTCTCCAGTAGTAGCCTGGAGAATCGAAACTCTCCTGCCAGGCACGGAATCCCACTAAAGGCCCCCCTCCCCTAGCCGCGGGGGTGGCCTCTCATAGTGGGGAAATCTTGTGCCATTTGCTCATCACCCTTTGCTCACCCAACCACAGTAAAACACTTACAAGTGACTGGTGTCCACTGCATAGCTTTATTATTATACCAAAACACCATTTCATTTGTGGGTAAAACCTCCCACATTGACCATTTTTATGAAATTGACCTTTTATTAAATTCACACATAAATGATGCGCTCCATACATATGCGCCACAGGTTAACATGTATTTACAATTCAGCATCTCTAGAGGCGTGTTGTACCAGCAGGACACAACACCACCCTTTCTAAGCACCAGCTACTAGGGTAGGGCCAGAGAGTCCAGGACCACCAGCAGGACGGCCCCCTCTCCCGCCAGCCCAGAGCCGCCATAACTGCCTTCCCTGCTTCAGGGTCATCCATTTTCCGGCCAAAAAGAGTCCCCCGGCCTTTTCTCTTATCCGGGACCCCGCCACAGGGCAAGAAGCCCCTCTGGCGCTCTTGCCCTCCCCCCACACTTATGCTCTGCTACTCTTCCAAGGTGTAAGGCAATGGCCCCCAGAATGGTTTGCACAAACACTTCCAACCCTGCCTTGGACAGGTGTGTCCCCCCTGACCGGTACTCATCTGAGGTCAATGTCTGCAGCAGGCTATGTCTGACAACATGTATCTTTGACCCCCTCAACAGGTTTTCAACCTCCCTATTCATTTTCCTCACCGACGTGTTCACTGCGGGTGATGGAACATCACCCCCCATACTCTCCGAGTGAGCACCTCCGACCAAATAATTGTAGTGCCCGGCAATACCTTCCTGGTCCATGTAAGTAGAGAGAATAAGGCCTCCTTGGCTCCCCGCCTGCCCCCAGGGATCATGCTTTCCGCTCCTGAGTGAATAACCAGCACATCCGGAATAGGCAAACCTTTGTTGAGCGCACTCCGCAAATGAGATGAAACATCCTCGGTCCGCTGCCCCTCAATCCCTAACCAATTATGGACAATTCCCATGGCCATTTGCATCTTGTCCACCCCGGAACCTCTGAACCATTGCCCTGCTCCGAGTATAATCGAATCTCTACGCCAGCATACCTGCGTCCTCTGACTTGCCACCACTGCATGCGAGCCCAAAAAAGAATAGAAAAAGAAAGAGGTGCATAAATACCAATCTGCTGCAAATACCGACACTACCTACACCAGCTGTGGTCGCACATAGCGCTCAAAACACGATGAACTCCACCTGCCCATCTTCTTAATTGCGCTTGATGAGAGTCCCAATTCCGCTGCTGTAGTGGCCGCCCCAATACGGAACGAATGTGATGTGAAATGAGCTATGTCCTCACCCAATAATTCCAGAGCCCGCTTACATATTCGTGTGAACTGGAATCTCGTCAAAGGTGTCCCATCTGCATGCACCAACAGCCTATCATCATCACATCCCGGCCTAATCTGCAGGAACCTCCCCATCAACATCACCGGGCAGTAAGCCGCCCCCTGAACTGCTCTTAATTGCACCCATACCCCTTTCCCAAGCGGGTCTGTTTTCGACCTCCGCACTCTTACCTGCAGTAATTCTGCGGCCACCACCACATCCCCCACAGCAATCCCCCCTTGTTTGTCCATCTTGGAGCTTGGCACTAGCTCTGATATCCTGAATGCCCCAAAGAATGCTAAAGAATAGGCTAAGCGCAACAATTGCTCCTCATAATGCGACCAACATACCTGTGGTAACACCCCCAAAATATTCACCAATCTTTTGGAATCTATTGGTCTCCTGGTATCCTTCACCTTTGGAGCCAACCGCTCCCAACCTCTCATAGCCCTTCTAACTCTAAGGTCCTTAGTGGGATCCGTTACTCCTTTTATCCCTGCAAAGAAGGCTATTGCCGACAATTGTCTGCGCACCAGAGTCAATGACCTTCCCGCCTCTCGCTGGCTGACTATGAACCTGAGAACCCCCTGCGGTGTAAACTCCCCTGCACCCCCGTTGCTCTGCAAGACTGCCATGTAAACCTGCCAAGCCTTTTCATACCTACTCTTAGTCTTGGGTGCAACCGAAGCCGCTATGAGATCGGAAGCAATGGGGCACCAAGCTTCCACAGACTTTCCGGGAATGCCGTCATCTGACCGTCTGCTTGTGGCCATCGCGCTCTGAATTCTGTCAACTTAAAACGAGACAGGGAGTCAGCTACTGTGTTTACCACACCTGGCACATGCTTGGCAGTAAAATGCACATTACGCCTGAGGCACTCCCGCACCAACACTTTTAACAAACAGAGTACCCACGGGCATTTTGCCCTTTGGTTGTTCACCGCCAGGACCACTGACATACTGTCTGACCAAAACACAATTCGTTTATTTTCCAGCAATGTACCCCATATCTGAAGCGCCACTATTATGGGAAATAACTCCAGGAATGTGATATTGCGGACCAACCCTCTCCTGAACCAATCCTCCGGCCAATGCTGCATACACCACCTTGTTCCTAGCACTGCCCCGAACCCTACACTGCCCGCTGCATCCGTATAAAGTTCTAATTCTCTATTGTCCTGTGCCGGTTGTTGCCATATCACTGAACTATAGAAGTGCTCCAAGAAATCCCTCCATGTGACCAAATCATCTTTCACGTCAGCTGTGAGCCTAGTGTGGTAATGTTTTTCCTTCAATCCTGACATTGCCCTGGCTATATTCCTTGAAAAGACCCTGCCCATCGGTATCACCCGCAGTGCGAAATTCAGTGGACCCACCAACACCTGCAATTGATGCAGTGTAACCTTGCGTGCCCTTAAGCATTGGTCCAGAGACCCTTGAAAAGCCTTAATTTTGTCCTGCGGTAATCTGCACACGCCTTCCACCGTGTCTATCTCGATACCTAAGAAAGTCAATTGTGTCGCTGGTCCCTCTGTCTTCCCTGCCGCCAACGGCACCCCCAATGCCTCCGCCATCCGCTGAAAACCCACCAATGCCTCTTGACAATCTGACGAGCCTGCCCGCCCCATAAAAAGGAAATCATCCAAGTAATGCACGATCTCTTGCGTGCCCACTGCTTCCCTCACTGTCCATTCCAAAAAACGACTGAATGTTTCGAATATTGCACATGCAATGGAACAACCCATAGGCATACATAAATCCACAAAGAAATTGCCATCAAATGTGAAGCCTAGCAATCTGGTGTCATCTGGATGCACCAGCAAGAGGCGAAAGGCTGACTCAATATCAGCTTTAGCCATCAGTGCCCCCCCTCCCAATCTCTGCAGTTTCTTAATCGCAGTGTCAAAAGTGGTGTAGCGAACCGTACACAAATCTGGATCCAGCCCCTCATTGACTGACTTGCCCGATGGACTCGACAAGTTGTGTATGAGACGATATTTCCCCACTTCCTTCTTTTGCACCAGCCCCAATGGTGAACAGACCAGGTCCTGCCTTGGCAATGTCTGGAAAGGACCCGCCACCCTCCCCAACGCTATCTCCTTTTCAATTTTTTCCCAAGTCGCTT
Organism: Lissotriton helveticus; assembly: GCF_964261635.1. Taxonomy (NCBI): domain Eukaryota; kingdom Metazoa; phylum Chordata; class Amphibia; order Caudata; family Salamandridae; genus Lissotriton; species Lissotriton helveticus. The sequence goes on from NC_136073.1 coordinate 202,953,237, forward strand.
CTGGGTTCCTTATCACTGACAGTTGGTTGTGAGGGGGAGCTGCACTTGGCACTGCGGCAGACGGGATGTGAAAACCAGTTTTAAAACCTTCATACAAAAATTGTGCTTCTGCCCCCCTCTCATATCTGGTGAGCAGGTGTGCTAATACTGGCAGGTGTATGGGAGTGGGTAAGCTCTGATCTTTATTGGGCAGGGCGAGGTTTTGGTTGAGCGGTAGCTGTGGGAGGGCGGTGTTCCTTGGGCTTTCCCCCTTTCTTGAAACACTTAATCTCTGGGTGCCCGAGCATCCCACAGAAGGAGCAAATGTGCTTGAACTTACATGCTGTTCCTCTATTACATTCATTCTTGTTGAATTGCCAACATGCTTGCTTCTTGTCCCCGGCTCCCCTGTCTCCCCGAAAGGAATGTGTCGGTTTGCTAACTGGCACCGCCGAATAAAACTCCCCATGCCAAATATTAATCTCCCGCTGGTCCCATGCTACTTCAGGCCTCACTGCTTTCACCTGCCTGAACTTTGTGTCATATTACAACGAGGCCGTCCCCTGAAATTCTGAAGCTGCCCCATGAATCAATGACATGTATCTTATCAACTGAGCCGCCAATGCAGGGAACCGCTCGACCATAATTGCTGCGTAAATAGCAAACCCAGTCACCCAGTTCTTCAACGACCATTCCACCCAAACCTTTTTTTGTTTCAGTTCCCCATCTTTTCCCGACCTGGACTTCCCCGGGACCACACCCGCATTAATCAAATCAAAGACATCCACATATTCCCCTTTAAAGATCTTCTCCCTTGTATCTGCAGGCACATGCCAAGTTATACTTGCTGACGGTGACACTGCCAATGAAGTTGAACCGTATAGCACCGGGCTATGTAGTAGAGGAGCGTGCACCGATGCCACCGTCGCCGGGGGGGGCGGTGGTGTCATCGTAACTAGCCCCGCCCCCGCGACCCCTGAGTTACTCACTGGGCCCTGAGCCGTGGTAGCCACCACCATCGGCAATTGCAATACTCCCCCTGACTGGACCCACACCTGAACCACCCCACCACCTTGTGTCGCCACCACAGGGGCCTGTATTGTTTCCACCGGAGTCCGCGATGCGGTACCAGACGCGGCTCCCCCCTCCCCCTGTACCCCCGTATTTGCCTGGCTACTAGCCTCCCCGGCTGGCCCTGTTGTCATCACCGCACTCTGTGTATGCCCCCCCATAAGGGACAACCCGCCTTCTTCTGGGCCTGTTTGCGCGCCCACATCAGTCACCCGCATATTGTCCGTGACCACCAGGGGCTGGCCCACTGCCATTGCCTCACCTGGAAGGGTCGCTCGCGGTTCCGAGAGCCGCTTGGTCTTTAAAGCGAATAGGCGTCCGCCGTACGCGTTTTGGCAAAGGAGGCTCCTGCTGCCCGCTTGTTCCTGCATCCTGGGATAGAGTCTTCAGGGCCCAATCGATACCTCCTTTCTTTGCGACCTCCCACAATGCCGGCAACGAGCGGAATTCCTCTGTTGTTGCTGGGGCCTCCTTGCCCCCCCCGTGTCCTTTTGGGCGGCATCCCGTCTACTAAGAAAAAGAAGGCAAAATTATTAACTGGTCAATACTTCCATGCCCCTTCAACAGGCCTTGCACCGGCGTGCCTCTTTTTCCCGCGCCGGCCATGCCCCTTCTACCCGGGAACCAGAGATACTTACCGCCCTAGTGCCCCCCCCCGTCTACAGGTTAAGTACCCCAGGGGTATCGCGCTCCCCCCCAGACAATGACGTCACCTGCCATGCCCATCAATCCCCTTTTTGCATGCCAGCATACCCACCATTGTCGCGCTCCTTCCTTAGCTTATGCCCCCATTAGGCCCCCAACTGTTATAATCTAATTTGTTGCCAAAATGCGCCTTTTTATTAATTAAATTCCATGTTGACTCACTAGCGGCATTATGCTGTAATTGTTACTTTTGGCTCATGGAACTCAACGTTTTCTTTTCTAATATTTTGTCCTCTTGCGATTTCCCCCTCATGAATCATTACTGTGCCTATTGTGAAGCGCTCTGACACCTTCGGGTAAAGTCTGCGCTATATAGAAAAGGAAGACAGCGCCCCCTCTGTGCCCGGACCGCGCTCCCCCAGCTGCGCCTATTATGATGCGCTCTGACACCTTTGGGTAAAGTCGGCGCCATATGAAATCGAAGGCAGAGCCACTCTGTGCAACCGGCCGCGCATCGTCAGCTGTGCCTATTGTGAAGCGCTCAGACATGGAAGACGGCGCATCCTCTGTGCCCGGGCCGCAGTTCCCCAGCTGTGCCTATTATGAAGGGCTCTGACACCCTTCGGGTAAATTCTGACAGCGCCACCGCTTTGCAACCGGGCCACGATTCTCCGAAATCGGAGACAAACTACCCCCCCCCCCACGCCCACAAATACGGGCACACACGCTCTAACACCTTTGCGAGCGCTCTGACACCTTTGGGTAAATTCAGCGCTATAAACTTGGGGACAGCGCCTCCTATATGCAATCGGGCCGCGCTTCCCTGTATTATCATAAAATAACCCTTACCACAAATACACACATTTTTTGGGACATTATTGACCGGCATCGAACCCTGCTCTCTTCTGCCCGAAGACCGAAGCCTCTCTCTGCATGCCACGCGGTCCGCCGTCAACCGCTCCTCTCCCCACATCTAAGCAACGAGCTGCGCCCCCGTGTCCGCACTGTCGCTGCCCCCCTGGCTCCATATTTACGAAAAACAATTTTGATAATACCCGCATAAACTTTAAATGAAGCCTACACCGAAACAACAATTTTTCATAATACCAGCATACACTTGAAATAAAGCCTACACCGAGGCTCGAACCCGAGTCTCCCGGCCCAAAAACAGCCGCTTTGTTCGCCACGCTATGGCCTCTCACCTTCAGATTGCACCAGCGCTGCCGGGCCTGTCCCTTCACTGCTTGGCAACTGTTGCTCCGGCTAGCCTCCCTGTGCTGAAGGCGAGAGACAAAGAGGGCTACTCCCTGGGGCACTGTAATTTTAATACCTTGGGGGGGTGGAGGGCTCTCAGACGCCCCCTGGCATCTCACATTACTGAGAGACCCTCCCCATGACATTAACCTGGAGAATCGAAACTCTCCAGTAGTAGCCTGGAGAATCGAAACTCTCCTGCCAGGCACGGAATCCCACTAAAGGCCCCCCTCCCCTAGCCGCGGGGGTGGCCTCTCATTTCTTTGGTTTGTGAGTGCTTGACAAGCTGCATTTACTTTCTCAGTGACAGTACAACTCCAATGAATAGGTGCATCCCCATGTTTCATCAACTCACATACCACTAAGTAGAACAGTGGGATTGAAGAAGACTCTGCTGATTTTGGCAAATTTTGGTTTAGCTGACTTCAGGAGTGAACTAATTTTAAAGCAAAAATGGAAGTCAGATAAAAAATGCATTTGATGAAGTGGTAGCGATAAAAAATATTGAGCCCCTTCTTGACTCACATGGAAGGAAGATGCCTACATGCTCTACTGTGGACTACTTTTCAAATGCATCCACATGCATTAGTCTTTGTGGGAGACTCTATAGTGAAGTTAATTGTAAAGTTTTTCTTCGAAGTAAATACAGTTTACCAAATGCTTACTCACTAACAAAAGGGGATCCAAGTTATGCCCACATCCATGTCTGATTTTCCGGATAGCCATGGACTTTATCCATGGTGGAGAAGCATGGCTCAATGGTTAGAGCGGCAGACCCTGATGAAGAGGTCTGACCTGGGACCAGGGTTCAATTCCCGCCTCGGCGGCTCTTGGACTCAATTTCCCCGGACCTGACAATTCTCGCCTTGGTGCCTAGTGTAATCATGGGTCCCACTCTGTGACTCCGGGCAATAGCTTGCTTAATCTCCACAAGGGCCCCAGCAGCGCTGTTGATGCCTGGCTTCACCTTGGGGGTGCCCAGGAGTGGATATTTCACAGGAAAGCCAGGATGGGTTCCACAGCGGTATGAATACAGCGCTACGAGGCCTCCGGGTAGAAGTGCGCTATATCAATACTCTACATTTACATTTACATTTATCAGTGAGTTCAATATGCAGAAGGGATCCACTCCTTCTGGGCCTAGCTTGGAATCCCTCTTACCAGACACTTCTTATGTCATAACATTACATCACATTTCCACACGTATTATGCTGTTGTAAAACATTTTCCTATTAAAACATTCATCTGTGTGATTCATGAAAATTCAGCTTCTGAATATTTTCTGAGTAGAAATTATAATCTAATGTCTTTGCAGCATGTTTAAGATGTAAACATTCCGACGTTTGCATTTCTGAAAAGGTTCCAGGCATGTCTTTCGCACATACTGTTAAGGCACTTAGGAACTTTGGGACCTTTCGAAATTAAGAAAAAAAGATCTGCAATGAGATGGACAGTCTGGGAGCGCAGTGTGCAGCTTACATAGCGGTCTAGAAGCAAAAACCTGTATTTAAACTCTACGGTAAATATCAGTCTTTGTTTATTTTCCAAATCTTCATTCCTGAAACACAACAATTTTAATCTGACTCTAAGTGTAACTAGTAGTTTATGGCTAAATATACACTACAACAAGCCTTGGAACGTTTTGATAGAGCATAGTGATTGCAGTGTTTTACCTAACCTTCTGTTGCAGGACGTCTCTGTAAACCATGGATCATACTCCGGCATCTGGACTCGTGCATCAGTGTGGAGAAGTTTCTTTTTCGCAGACGTGTGTGTGTGCCATTTCTTTACATGCAGCCCCCATTCACAAAAGAGACCTGTATGCACAGCAAGGGGATCCTCTGAAAGCACAAGTGATGTGTAGCCTTTTCAACCTGACCCTCCTTAAATATTCAACTTGAGTGTATGTTCCTGTTGCTTTGTATTATTTGGCAGCCTTGTAAGGAAGAGGGGAGGGTCTACTCAGGTCAGCAGGCCGCAGACCTTTACCCACCTAGATCTGGGATTGCAGGCCCTGAATGACCCTCTTGGGTTCATCAAGATGAATGTGGAGGAGTTCATTTCTGCCCCTAAATGAAAGCATGAGTGTTGGTGTAAAAGGATCTAAAATGTAGGTAAGGAGCATATCTGTCCACACTCCGACCTGCACTTTCTCTTGATTGAGCACAAGGACAGCACGAATGCAGATCACGTGAAGTTGGTGGCGAGCACAGGTCCTTCTGCAGACCCCTGAAAATCAAGGAGGCAGACTGCTCTACAACTGACAGGCTTGATTGGTGCACAGATTTTCTCCATGCATATCAACATTTGTGCAATTCAAATAGCAGACCTGCAGCCAGTACATCATTTGAGCCAGTGGTAACCAATGCAGTCCACTGGTACTAATTTTTGGGGACCACACTTATTTTTACTTATAGATATTTTCTGAGAACAAAAGAGAGAGAAACACACAAAAGGGAAAGAAGGTAGACAAGAAAGATGTGAAAATACCTACAAATAGAGAAAGCAGGCTAAAATACAAAAGAGATAAAGGTGCAGATAGGGTATGGTAGTAGAGGCAAGAGGAGAGTTCAAGACCACACAGCCTTACCACACATTTAATCTTGCAGTAGGCAATTTTCGATAAAGGGGCCATCATAGACCTAATAATTGCAAAAGAACATCTTAATTGAATCTATCCCACCATGTGACTGGACAGACCACCACTGCAATATTTTCCACATAGCTGAAAGGATACTTGCTACAAAAGGCCAACCTGTGAAAGCTAAATTTTGGGCCAGAGACACCAGAAATAACAACCCACTCACGCTAGTTTCTCTCAGTAGCAGCATTCGATCCCAGCCGACTTCCATCTCGGACACACACGCAAGATCTCACTGACCGCTACATCAATTCCTTGTCTGCATCATGCACCCAAAAAATTACAGATCACAAAATGTAATCCCTGGTTCAATCACAGACTTAACGATGAATGCTGTTCAATAAGAGCAGCTGAAAGATCTTGGAGACTCTCTCCCTCAAAGAACAAAAGCCTACAACAGACATATAATAAAAAACAAAGCATCATTCGTCAAACGACAACTTCAGAAAGCCAAAAACCATCCCCAAAACAATTTGAGCTGATCAAAAATCAAACTAATAGAACACACACCCATCTTTCCTCTGCGATTTCATCCCACCCAGTTGTGGTGTATTTGACTCCTTTTTCAATGAGAAAACAAGGCAAATTGAGACCAAGCTCCAAACTGCTTTAGAGCTCTTCCCTCCACATCACTTACCCTTTTATCAAGGACCACACCCCGTTTGTCACTCCCCTATAGCAAAACACAATGCTTCTTGGTGCAGGTTTAAGACTTTTGACGAATAGGACATCTGAAATCTATTATCCTTCCTGAAATACTCTAAACACTACAGAGACCCCTTGTCTTCAAAACCTCTCAACGAGATCACACACTCCCTGCTTCCTTCATGGACCAGGATTGTTAATGCTTCTCTAACACAAGGCTACATCCCAGATTGTCTAAAAAGTGGTCAAGTTACCCCTATACTAAAAAAACAACACTGACCAGTAAGAACCCAACAGCTACCACTCTATGACGAATATCCCAACCCTGGCCAATTTCCTTGAAAAATGCGCTCACCAACAGTTATGTAATCACATAGAACAATTCCAACTTCTCGATCAATGCCAATCTGATTTCAAATTGGGTCACAGTACTCAAACTGCCCTAGTCCATATAATTGAGTAATCTTAACCAGAATTAATGCTGCTTACTTATCCTCCTAGATCTGTCGGCTGCATTTGACATAGTTAACCTTGAAAATCTTATGAACCTCCTTGAATGCAGGATGGGCTTATCTGGTACCATCTTACAATGGTTCTCCTCATTCTTACATAATAGAACTCAAAGAGTTAAGTTCAATCACGCTCCATCCATCAAAACTCCATTCACAATTGGCATCCCTCAAGGCTTCTCTCTCTCCCCCATCCTCTGCAACTTGCTCATGGAACCCCTTACTGAAACTCTCCAACTCTCTAACATATCATAATATATGTACGCTGATGATACGCAACTCTACCTAAACATCGCCTCTTCAGAAGACATCAGCATTCTTAACAACACACTCACAAAAACTCAATACTGGCTGACACGTTACCACATCAAAATTAACACCCTCAAAACTGAATTCCTCCTAATCTTTCCTCCCAATCACACTCCGAACATCAAAGAATGGCTCACCGATCAAACCGCCTTGAACTGTACCCCACACATCATAACTTCAGGCAAATTGCTAGGACTAATCATAGGCAATCACCTCTCAATGCAGCATCACAAGAGGTGCCAACTACCAACTGCAGATTCTAAGGAAACTAAAACCTTTCATTTCGGCTGCTGATCTTAAGACAGCAGTTCAAGCGCTAGTAATCTCTAAAGTAGACTATTGCATTGCGACCCTGAATGCAACTTATAATGCAGCAGCCTGACTTATCACATACTCAAAAATTGTGATCATATAACTTCAGATCTCAAATGTCTGAACTGGCATTATGAAGCAAAGATACACCTAAAAATTGCCTGCTTAACTCATAAAGCTCTTCATCACAACACTCCAACTTATCTTGCTAAAAAACTCACCCTAACAGGTGAGAGCAGATCTTTAAGAAGCACAGGCTCCCCGCTACTGATACCCCTAAACTTAAAAAGAATAGAAAACCTGCAAGTGGTCCTTCTCCAGAATGGCCCGCAGAATTTAGAACTCACTTCCTCTTGACACTAGAACCAAACCCTCAACTGCCCTAGTCAAACAAAGTCTTAAAATCTACTAATAACGAAATTCCTTCCCCATTGAAAATGCGATCTCTCGGAGGCCTTCTATCCCTTGCCCATCTACAAGCTATTCGGGCCGCATTATGAACCCTTCGTTGCTCTCCATGGTAATATTATTCAGGACTTTCCGTACTTCATTCTATGTCCATCATGTTACTCGCCATTACTGTAATCTCACACTTGTATACTCCTGTTTGCTTAATGTTTCCTGATGTATAGCACCTTGGTCCCCGAAAGGGCCACTTGTGCATGTATTTCTGTTTGCCTCCTCAATGTGCAGTGCTCTGATACCCGTAAGGGTCATGTTTGTGCTTTATAAAATGTAATAAATAATTAAATTAAATAAATAAAAGTGCCAGCCACGGGTTTCTGAGCAGTGCTTTGGGCATCAGCACTCATTCTGCTGCAATGTAAGCACTGCCTCCAGCACATTCTACACACAAGTTATTTAATTGAAATTGGCCTTGCAATCTGAAATCTTCTTTGATCCTTTGGGTTTTGTTTTAGTGCATTACATTAGGATGTTCATTACATGTCTAGACAATAGAGTAATAAATGTAATAATGCATTGGAATACAGGCAGCAGGGTGCACAAATGGATAGATATGTTTTCATTGACTATAAAATAGTTTATTAAGAATCATATGGGCATATTGAATTGTGGATTTCTAATGAAAGTGTTAATGATTACTGAACTGATGAACATATTTATAGTTGTTGTATAAACAGACATGTGGATGGATAGATGGATGGATGGATGGATGGATGGATGGATGGATGGGTGGGTGGATGACCAGACATACTGAAGATGGAAAAGCAGATTGCTGGTCAGACTTATGGACTGATGGGCAGAAAAAAAGGATCACAGATTATAAAACGGAGAAGTGGATGGATGATTGATTAATAAATGTTAGATAATGCCTTAATAAAGGGATGTGTGGGTGTGTGTATGAAATAATGTTGAAAAGGAAAGCTGGATGATAAAATGAACGATGTAGAGGAATGTAGGGTTATATGGACGGATGCATGAATGGCTGATGGGTGGACTGACAAATCAATGAGTGGGATGCCTTTTTCAATGACAACATCAAATAGAACATAATCTGGTAAAACCCCTACTCAGAGAATGTCTCCCTTTAAGGTTTACCACGTGTCTGAGCGTATTCATTGTAAATAAGCAACATTTAAGCTATAAATATTGTAACAAGGCTTTGTTTCAATGGTCATGTTATTACTTGATGCGTATTGGTCTTATGCAGGTACCAGTAGAGTACCTGCATCTACGAGAACAAAGTTGTTCTCACATCAATACACTTATTGTTCTTTTTCACCTATTATACACAATAATGGCATACATATGTAATCTTTATCTTGAGAATGATAGGTTTTACACAATCAATAATATTCTAAGTGCTATACTATAAAGCCAAAATAACTGGATTTTGGGCAGAAAATAGCATACTTTTGAGGATTCCTTTGTTAGGCATGTGACCTATTATTCAGCTGATTAATTTTAGGCAGGGTTTTATGTTTTACTTTAAGTCATGATTATTATTGAAAGTATGTTAAAAACAATACAGTTTATTAGGACATCAAATAGTGTTGTTGGTTGATCAATTAATAATAGCTTAGAAAAATATATGTGAAAGAAGGATGTTGAATTATTGAACAAATTAACCCCTCCCACGCTCATGACGAGCTCAGCTCATCATGAGCCACGGTTCTTGTGTGCTCATGACGAGCTGACCGTTAGAATACTCAAGTGCGGGGCTAATTCCCCTGCTGTGCTGGGCGTTCTAAGGAACGGGCGTGGTCGTGACGAGATGAGCTTGTCATGAGCACACGAGAAACGTGGCTCATGACGAGCTGAGCTCGTCATGAGCACGGGGGGCTGTGCGCGCCCCTCCCTCCCCACAGCACAGCGGGGGAATCGGCCCTGCAGCCAAGGGGTTAAAACAATGTCCATCTGATACATAACATACAATAACATGACAGGGACAAAAGATAAAACTGAAACTCCTGTGAAATACAATGTACAGTGTGTATGAAAGTAGGGTCTACATCCTCAAAAACAGAATAGGTTCATGACGGTTTTGACAAACTTGACATTGTTCATGTTTTCTTCAGGCCCTGTTGAAATAAAAACAATATAATAGATAAAATCAAAATCACTGTTTATCATAAACTCATTGTTAACAGATGATACAGCTCCGCTTATTGAATATATATCGAAAAATTAGTTTGATATAATCTCTAAAGCAATTGCATACATTTTATGTACAGTAGCTGATTGAGAAGGAATCATTTAAAAATGTTCGCTGCTTTGATTCAACCTAGGAACACTAAATGATGATAAGGTCATCCTGAGAGGAAAGATTGAACGTGGATTGCGAAACTTTACATTACAGATAATATGTGATGATATATTGTTAAATGTGTTCTATGCACTTACATTATAGGTGGGCAGAAGTCGTATAATTCAGTGCAGTGTAACCATGTGAAATTGCCTAAGAATGCTGCAAGATTAAGCATAATTATGCAAGGAGTAATAATGCATTTAGCTGTATTTCTTAGTGCAAAAAATCTAAATGCCCCTTGCATTCAAAATGGGCCCAATAATTCATATTGTGCTAAGAAATAGCACTAAATGAAAAAGAACATGAATAGCGAGCATGAGCAGCCACTCACGCTCGTTAAATGTGCTCTTGGGGTACGACTTTCTCTCAACTTACTCACAGTATTTAGTGCTATTTTCTTAGCACAAAATGCTTGCATCTTAAAATGGATGTTAGGATGCATTTTGTTCTAAGAAATGATGTTAAATACAACAGAACAGCTGCTTGTGCTCACTAAATTTGCTCTTGGGGTCGGATTTGTTCCCCAAAATTTCTCAGAATTACCTGAGCAGGAGTAATGACATTATTAGCTGTGATGCTGCATCTCTGAGTAATGTGGTATTAGCAAAATTACTCTGATTAATCTTGTGTAATTGAAATTCCACCCAAGCTTAGCCTACATGAGCGAATCAGAAAAACAAAATTCTAAGAATTGTCTAAGGAATCAATCCAAATGTTTAAATGAAGTTTGTTCAGGTGGAATCCTGATGAACAAAAGTGTGGCTGATCTTAAAATATTTCATAAATAACTAATTCTGGCTTGTGGCATAGTTTAACTCTGAAGGTCTGAACTAGATCCTGAAATTTAAACCAAGTGAAAAATCAAGGTTCTGTTGTGCTTTGAATCTCTAATGAAAGGCTTAGATTGGTTTCCACTGGGGGAGCATAGAGTACAGAGATGTACAGAGATGATTCAAAGAAAGAATTCTATCCATTTGGAAACTGATGCAGTATTGTAATAAAAAAGATTAAAACAAAGAAACAAAAATATTTTGGAGGTGTTAAAAATTTAAATGAAGAAATGTTGCAATGTAAATCTTCAGTGAAAAACAACTTATTTTCTACAATTAGAATTTGGACTAAGTAAATAGTGTTTCAATATTCCAGTATATCAGAATTTCCTCCCCTGAGATTGAAAATCAAATATCAGAAAATAACAATAAATGGCATGGTAATATGATTTCTGTATTCTCTAATGTGCTAAGTTTATATTTAATATTATGTATGTATTAAGATGTTATAATATGTGAATGTGACAATTTTATAGAACTGCTTTAATTATCAAAATCAATATTGAATAAAGTTGAATAAGTTAGCAAGATGATGAGTGTGTATACTTTGCCAATATAAAAACATTGGAGCTAACATAGATAATGTTTTAGATGGGCAAGTGGGAAGTTTGCCTGTATTCATCAAGTGAGTTTATTGCTGCATGTGATTGTTTCTTTTATGAATCAATCAATCAATTGATGTGTATGTGCATATTATGTTGCAGAACATGTGTGTTTGTGCTGGGAAGGATGAAACCATGAAAAATTATTATTTAGGCCCTGAAATACATATATAATATACAAACTTGAGAGTGCAAAATAAAAATAATAATTAATCATTCATTGACGCTTGATACTCTTTGTAATGGAACTGACATTTGGGCAAACACATGACCATGGAGAGAGGAAGAATTGAACCATTAACCTTTAGACTGAGGGGCAGATTTACAAGCCCCTTGCGCCTCATTTACGCTGCCGTTAAGTCACTTTTGTGATGCAGTGGTGGCGCAAATATTGTCTAGTGCACCCTGGAAGAAGGACGTTTTTTCATTTTTTATGTGTTTCTTGTAGTTGGTTGAGGTGGGTTGTTTTTTTAGTTGGTCGAGGTGGGTTGTGGACGGGTTGTTCCTCCAGAGTCTTTCTGCAGCTCTTAGTCTTCTTCTTTCTGAGTTTAGGTCTAAGTTGAACTGGGATCTTGATGCAATGCTCCTGATTCTTTTTTGTTTTAAGGGGGCTATTTGGTCAAGTATGTGGGTCATAGTTGCATTGTAGTGTGAAGTAAGTTTTGTTGTAGATAGGACACATGTGGTGGTGGGAAGGAATGAACTCATCTTTTCTTCCAGGTCGGTAAGGGGAATCTGTCTAAGATTTCTCACCCAGTGGAGGGGTTCCTGTGTGTGGGGTAGGCAATGGATCTTTTTTTTCCTTGATGTGAAATAAAATTTCACATCAAGTATCCGAATCCAATTGTACTTTTGTGGTGCCTAGAGTCAAACTGGCCTGGTTGGGGGGGAGATCTTTTTCCTATTTGGGTCCGTCCCTTTGGAATACTCTCCCCCTGGCTTTACGTAAGGAAACTGTCTAAACTACGTTTCGTCTAGCCTTAAAGACTTGGTTATTCAATCAATAATTTTCATCTGTTTGCTCTGCCATCTCTCAGCACAAAGTCCGTCTGGCGCCGGGAAACCCTTTTTGGGTAGCTGTTGTGCCCTACAAATTCAAATAATAAAATAAATAAAATAAAATAAATGATGTGGTGGTCTGACCAGTCAACAGGAAGGATGTGGTCAATAGTGACTATCTCTTTGTGAGCTATGATGGTGTCTAGTATTGAGCCTTTGTCGTGTGTTCGGTCTGTGCAGTGTTGGCTAAGATTGTTGTTGCGTTGAAGTTCCTTCATGGGTTGTATCAGGGAGTTATTATCATCATTCCAATGAAGGTTGAGGTCGCCTTGTATTATGTTGTTAGAGTCCATTTGTGCTGTACAAAATGGGGTGGTGATGGACGGAGCATCTGAACCAATCAAACACTCACACCCAGTCAAAAGATCTGGGTTTAATCCATCACCGTTCTTTAGCCCAATCTGCCACCCCAGTTCAGACATGGCCATATGCAAATCAGTCTGACCCTGTGCCTCATGGGAACAGTCCAGCCCGAACTGCCAAGCCATACCTTCCCTGGACCGGAAACAAGCTTCCTAGGACCGGTTTCTGGCATTTCAGCCGTCTTCAGCCAGGCTTGCTTGAATCCAGTGGCAAAGTGAGCAAGGGACTCACGTCTGAGCATACCCTGCCAACTTATGGCAAACAAAGCGGTACAAAAGGGGGTGGTGATGGACGGAGCATCTGAACCAATCAAACACTCACACCCAGTCAAAAGATCTGGGTTTAATCCATCACCGTTCTTTAGCCCAATCTGCCACCCCAGTTCAGACATGGCCATATGCAAATCAGTCTGACCCTGTGCCTCATGGGAACAGTCCAGCCCGAACTGCCAAGCCATACCTTCCCTGGACCGGAAACAAGCTTCCTAGGACCGGTTTCTGGCATTTCAGCCGTCTTCAGCCAGGCTTGCTTGAATCCAGTGGCAAAGTGAGCAAGGGACTCACGTCTGAGCATACCCTGCCAACTTATGGCAAACAAAGCGGTACAAAAGGGGGTGGTGATGGACGGAGCATCTGAACCAATCAAACACTCACACCCAGTCAAAAGATCTGGGTTTAATCCATCACCGTTCTTTGGCCCACTCTGCCACCCCAGTAAAGACATGGCCATATGCAAATCAGTCTGACCCTGTGCCTCATGGGAACAGTCCAGCCCGAACTGCCAAGCCATACCTTCCCTGGACCGGAAACAAGCTTCCTAGGACCGGTTTCTGGCATTTCAGCCGTCTTCAGCCAGGCTTGCTTGAATCCAGTGGCAAAGTGAGCAAGGGACTCACGTCTGAGCATACCCTGCCAACTTATGGCAAACAAAGCGGTACAAAAGGGGGTGGTGATGGACGGAGCATCTGAACCAATCAAACACTCACACCCAGTCAAAAGATCTGGGTTTAATCCATCACCGTTCTTTGGCCCACTCTGCCACCCCAGTAAAGACATGGCCATATGCAAATCAGTCTGACCCTGTGCCTCATGGGAAAAGTCCAGTCCGAACTGCCAAGCCATGCCTTCCCTGGACCAGAAACAAGCTTCCGAGGACCGGTTTCTGGCATTTGTGAGCAGTGTGTTATCAGCTCAGAGAGGTGTTCTCCAAATGCAGAGGGGTGTTTCCTGTTGGAGGGTGAAGAAAATGGCAGGATAGCATTTTATTGTTGGTCGCCTTAATGGTGGATGTTAGATACTGAAATGAGTTGTATTTGAAGGAGTCTGTTTCCGGTACGGAGATGTTGTTCTTGTGGAAGATTGCAATCCTTGATGATGGCTGTGGGCCAGTGGTGTGAAGAGCCACGTCGTGAATCAGGTGGTAGCTTCTGGTGTGACTGTGGGAAGAGAGAGATTGGAGCTGGTGGTTGCGGGTCTGTTTTGCTCGTTGCTTGAGGGTAATAGTTTTCTATCGGGGGAATCTGTAAAGGTCAGTGAGGGATTCAAGACTCTCAACAGAGACGCACCTCGGGTTAGCTATATATGAGCAGTGTGCATTGTGTGAGTCCGATGATGTGGAGGAGGCGGAGAGGGTGTCGTCGGAGGTGGCTAAGTTGGAGGAGTGTGCCTTGGGGTTGTTAAGCAAATTCTCCTGGGAGGTCGGACAGTTGGGGGATATGGGGTTGTTGGAGTGGAAGTGGTGTAAATGAGTGAAGGAGTTGCGTAGCGTGGGGAACAGGGAGTCAAATGAGTCAAGGTTGTTGTTGTTGGCTTGGATCAGGACTGTACCATTGCTGTAGATAGTCGCAAAGGTATTGCCATTGCCCGTAGGGCGGTTTGAGATTGAGCATGTCAGTTTGCAGCTGAGGGGTGCTAGTTGTTTTAGTTATGTGAAGATGGGTTCTCAGAATGGTAATTCAATTCTTCGGGCTCAGGGAGTGGAAGATAAGATCCATTTTCTGCTGTCCTTTGGAGGAGCAGGGGTATATGTCGGCAATTAGTGTTTCAGGGTGTTGTCTTATAAGCCTGTGTTTGAAATTTCTCTTTGCTTTGAGTGAGAGATTAGGGAGCAAGATGACGGAAAAAGAGTTAGGTCCATGGGATTTCATGGCAATGCGGCACAGAGGTGTGGAGGGAGGTTAAATAGGTCGGTCTCATTTTGATTCTGTTATATGGGTGGATTCCCTAGACGAGCTCTCCTCAGTCTAATGGACTAATGGACTTGGAGCGGTGGGACTTGTAAGTGACTTTTCCTGTGTGGGTTTCGATCAGGGTACCAACTTCATATTCCAATATATGAAGTCTTTGTGGAAGTAGGGTGTTGTAACCTACAAGTTAGCCTACAAGTTTACCACTCCTTACCAACCCCAAGATAACGGTGTGATTGAGAGCTTCAACCGAACCTTGAAAGGCATGTTTGGGGGTCTGTCAGACTCCATGAAGCATAAGTGAGACGTCTTCTTACCTTGCCTTCTCCTTGCTTACAGAGAGGTACCATAAAAATCCTTAGGGCACAGCCCCTTTGAATTGCTGTACGGGTACCCTGTGAGAGAACCTCTTAGCCTGGCAAAAGAGGGCTGGGAGAAAGTTCCCAGTAAAACTCCCCAGGATTTAATTAACTAGATGCTGGCCTTCAGAAACCAGACTGCGCACTTCAGGAGACTCGCTCAGGCGAACCTAGAAGACAGCCAGGAACAGATGGAACGCTGGTACGACCAGAATGCCACACTGAGTTTCAACCTGGCCAGAAAGTGTGGGTCATTGCCCCAGTAGAGCCTTGCACTCTTCAGGACAAGTTGACTGGTCCTTTTGAGGAGATGGTGCGCAAGAGTGATGTAACCTATCTAGTGAATTTTCAGACTCCCAGGAACACTTTGAGGGTCGTGCATATGAACCGCCTCAAACCTCACTTTGAGAGGTCTGAAGTGAACATTCTACTGGCAACAGATAATGGAATAGAGAAGGAAAGTGAGCCTCTTCCTGACCTCCTGTCTGTCCAGGAGCACGATGGGTCTGTGGAAAGTGTGAGCCTCTCCCCAACACTGACCCCAGAGCAACAGAGGAGTTGTTGGGACAGCTCACTTCACTGCTCTCCTTCATCCCTGGAGTTACCCATTGGTGTACCCACAAAGTGGATACTGGGGATAGTCCACCTGTAAAGCACAAGATTTACAGGTTGACTGACAAAGTCAAAGCCAGAATCAAGGTAGAGGTTTCCAAGAGACTGGTGCTGGGGATGGTACCGGGTGTCATCCCTGGTACCATCCAGCAGTCTTAGGACTAGCCCAATGATATTGGTCCCAAAGGCTACTACACCCGGTACCACCCCTGAACTTTGGTTGTGTGTGGACTACCGCAGGCTCAATGCCCTCACCAAGACTGATGCACACACCATCCCCAGAACTGATTAGCTCATAGATTGGTTGGTAGATGCCAAATTCCTCAGCATGTTTGATTTAACATCTGGGTTCTGGCATATTGCCTTGACTGAGGGGCTAAGGAGATGTTTGCATTCTCAATGCCAAAGGGGCACTACCAGTTCCTGGTACTGCCCTGTGGGTTGAAGACTCCCCCTGCCGCCTTTAAAATGTTGGTCAACCAGGTGTTGGCTGGATCGGAGTCTACCTGGATGGCACTGCTGTGTTCAGCTCCAGCTGGGAACATCTCTTGCAGCAATCTTGGGAAGAGTTAAAGGCTCTGCAGAAGGCAGGCCTCATGATCAAGGTCAGTAAGTGCCAGATCGGGCAGGGGTCTGTTGTGTACTTAGGACATCAGGTAAGAAGCGGCCAGGTGGTACCTCTACAGCCTAAGATTGACAGCATTGTGGCTTGGGAGCCCCCCAAGACCCAGACATAGGTGAGAGCCTTTTTAGGTCTCACCGGCTAATTCAGGAAGTTTGTCAAGGGCTAGGGCACCTTTGTTGCCCTTTTGTCTGAGCTGACTTCCAGGGAGCAGCCAAGTAAAGTGATCTGAACTATTGCCTACCAGACTGCTTTTGCTATTCTGAAAGCTGCCATGTGCATAGTGCCCATGCTCAAGGCAGCCAACTTCTCCCAAGAATTTGTGTTACAGACATAGGCTTCAGAGCATAGGGTTGGAGCACTACTCTCCCAGCTGAACGATGAGGGCCTGGACCAACCTGTAGCCTTCAATAGTAGAAGGTTACTTCCCAGGAAACAGAGGTGGAGTGCAAAGGAGCGAAAGGCTTTTTCCATGGTCTGGGCACCGAAGAAGTTAAGTCCCTACTTGTTTGAGACTCACTTCTGGGTTCAGACCAAAGGCCCCTCAGATGGTTAATGCAGATATGGAGTGAGAACCCAAAACTATAGAGGCGGTCAATTTCCCTACAGGGGATGTACTTTATTTTACATGTCCTGATAATAAAATACTGCCAGGTTCATTTTTCATGATTGCAAGGATTAGCTCTCCCATAGGCTAACATGGGAGCGGCCTTGTAACATTTTTACAAGTGTACCTTTCTATTGGGAACAGCTAGAGAGTTGGAGTTTAGGCTCTCTGAACTCAGAATTTAATAGCACACTTTTTAGAGAAGGTGGTTTTTAAATTGTGTGTTTGAATCTGCAACTTTTAGCTAGAGGGCATTTTCTTATTTAACCATATTGTGTGCCTCTGCCTGTTTGTGTATTCACAGTCTGGTTTTGGAGTGACAGGAGCTGGGGATGTGCATTCACTCTAGACAGTCACAGGGGGGGTTGAGGCTGACTGGTTGACTCATAGCCAGGCTGAATGACCTTTAAGCACTTAGGGTGGTGGGAGGACTTGTCACTACCCCCTGAATAGGATATGTCTGCTCTGCACAAAGCTGTCTCCACCTCCTGTAGTGAAGCTGGACCAGAGAGGACAGAACTGGTTTTACTGAGCAAGAGAGACTTACTGAACAAAGACTTCAAAGGGAAAAAGGGGTATAAGTTGTAGACCTAAAACCCCAGAATGTTAGATTACTTCTGGAATCAAGAGGAACCTCTGACAAGGAGAAGGGCTGAAGGACTGTGAGGAGGAGTATTGTCCCTTTGCTGCATGTTGCTTTGCTGGGTTGGCTGGCAGTTGCCTGCTTCTGCCTGAAAGAGGACAAAGACTGAACTTTGCTGTGAATACTGCTTGTTAAGATCTCCAAGGGCTTGATGTAGAGCTTGCCTCTAGTTCTGAAGTTTCGGGGACACAAAGACTTCACCTGCAGCATCCCTGCTGGGAGTTCTGACGTAGCACAGTGCTATCCATGCTGAGCTGTAAAATGACAAAAAGCTTTTTACCACTCCAGGCACAGTATTATAGCTTGGCATGGCTAGCACTGTGCTAGTCCAATGCTTAAAAACTTTGCTGTAGAAAGGGCAAAATACGTTGTCCCTTTCTATCTCGGCTTGGATGGCACTGTGCTAATCCTACACTTAAAGACTTTGATAGAAAAGCAGACATTTGAGGTGAGCAAATTTAGGTGTGTCACTCTATACAGTAGCTGCTTTCCACCTAAACTTGAGACTTGAGACTTCTGTGGGAAGCGCTCAAAGCCTCTCCCCACACTGCTTACTGCCAAACCGTTTTGATTAACTTCCTTCCTCTGGGCAGTCTGTAGACAAATGAGAGGCAAACAACAGACTAGCAGTACATTCCCTCATTTATTTCCAAAGCTTAATGCACTTCAGGTCAGTTATGTTTGCATTATGGGACTGGTAGTCTTTATTCCCAAGTTGGCGCTGCCCCGCATATGTCACCAAGTTCATGGTTCAAGTCTTTTCGTTGTTGGCTAACCCCCAGTGAGTGCTTCCCACAGAAGGGGGCAACCTTCATTTTCAAGTATAGTGGCCATGCCCATGTCACGGGTAAGTACCGCTGTGATATCTGAGCGGGTCTGCCGCATTTGCACTGGCAAGACATTGCGGAGCTGGGGGAGCCTTCGTAACAAAGGCGCCGTCTTGGAACTTTGGTTGTCCTACTATGAACTTGGTGACATATGCTGGGCAGCGCCCACTTAGGATTAAAGACTACCAGTCCAATAATGCAAATGCAACTCACCTGAATTGCATTACACTTTGGAAATAAATGAGGGAATGTTCTACTAGCCTGGTGTGTGCCTCTCATTTGTCTACAAACTTCCCAGAGGAAGGAAGTAATTTGAAACGCATCGGCAGTAAGCAGTGCGGGGAGAGGCATTGAGTGTGCTGCCTTTTCGTTGTTGGCTTACCCCCAGTGAGTGCTTCCCACAGAATCGGCAAACTTCATTTTCTACACATCCTAAGCTGGAGTTTTTTTTAATTGATCTTACATGGAATTGATTTTAATATCCTTTGTAACAAATAGCCTAGTGACTTTTGGTGGGTTTAATTCTTGCCTTCAGCCTTGTTGCTCTATATAGGCACCAAACTCTTCAGTGATTTGCAACATTCTTATAAAGTAAGTATACATGTGTAGATACATATATATATATATATATATATATATATATATATATATATTACCTACTGGCGGTCGCCAGTAGGTATATATAGTTAGGATTTTTTCTCTATGGGATTTTTGAAAATTCTATGTCAAATAACTTTGGCGTTTGTGGACGGAATTGGCTGAAATTTTCAGGAAAATGGCACATTTTGTTTCTGAGCAGCCCCTGAAAATTGGGGGGGGGGGTTCGTCCAGGGGGGGTCGAGAAAAAAGGGGGGTCCCAAAACGTGTTTTTAACATTGAGTTTTCCATAGGGCGGTTGGCCTCACTTTTAGCCCGAACGGCTGAATGGATTTGCACGAAACTTGGCAAAATTGTAGGGACTGGTAGCCCGATGTGCCTTTTGTAGGTCTCAATATATGTGCTACAGTGGATTTTGAGAAATTAACGTTTAAAAAAAGATATATATCTGTAACAGCGGACCGGGCAGCGCTCCAGTACGCGTACTTTTCGCGCAACGGAGCTTTGTGAAGCGAAGCTGATTGGTTCTCCGGCGTCTGTAAACATTCCAAACAGTCCGTAGCGGCCACCATCTTGTCTCTCGGTAGGATCGAGAGACAAGAGGAGGCCAAAGCGAAGGGGCAAATGACCATAAGGGGGCATAGTAGATCCTCGCTGACCCCCTAGGTTTGATGTGGAGGTTTTAAAAGGGCCCCGCGGGGCAAAAAAAAATAATAATAATAATAATCGAACGGCTGAATGGATTTGCACGAAACTTGGTAAAATATTAGGGACTGGTAGCCCGATGTGCCTTTGCTAGGTCTCAATATGTGTGCTCCAGTGGATTTTGAGAAATTAACGTTCAAAAAAAGATATATATCTGTAACAGCGCTCCGCTTCGCGTACTTTTCGCGTTACGGAGCTTTGCGAAGCTGATTGGTTCTCCGGCGTCTGTCAACATTCCAAACAGTCCGTAGCGGCCGCCATCTTGTCTCTCGGTAGGATTGAGAGACAAGAGGAGGCCAAAGCGAAGGGGGAAATGACCATAAGGGGGCATAGTAGATCCTTCCTGACCTCTTAGGTTTGATGTACCATTTTGCCAAGTTTGGTGTAATTCCGTTCAGCCATTCAGGCTGTAGACGTATGTAAATGTCCTATGGAAAATTGCATGGGGAAAACACATTTGAAAGTGTTGAAATTTAGAACCAATTAAAATGTTACTTTGGTTTTGTATTTGTGTGTGATGAAAGTTAATTGGTTATGTATATATGTCAAATGAGAGGAAACCGCAGCCATTTTGTGATACTACTGTCTGAGGTACATTTGTGAGGAATTTTTGGTGGTGAATTTCTGGTGTTTGATTTACACAGTACTAACACTTCTCCTACTTTTAAAAAGGTGAGTTGTTAATTTGTAAGGGGAACTATGTTGTACACTTGAAGATAATTTGAAAAATGTTTTCTGTTATTTATTTGCAGTCCTTCTGTTATACTAAATACTTGATAAAGTTAGTTTTATATTATGTATTACTAAAAACGATAAATGAAAGTGATTATTTTTTTCTGCAATTTACAGCAAGCAATTTCAAAATAAAATGGCTCACAATGAAGAGACCGTGGCAATTTCTTTTGAATTGTCCACTACATTGATTGAAATTGAGAGCACCAATAATGAAATATTGTCACAAGGAGGAGATGACTTGTATGATTCCATTAGATTGATTGAAATGGACAGCACCAATAATGAAATATTGTCACAAGAAGATGACTTGAATGATTCCACTACATTGATTGAAATTGAGAGCACCAATAATGAAATATTGTCACAAGGAGGAGATGGCTTGTATGATTCCATTAGATTGATTGAAATGGACAGCACCAATAATGAAATATTGTCACAAGGAGGAGATGACTTGAATGATTCCACTACATTGATTGAAATTGAGAGCACCAATAATGAAATATTGTCACGAGGAGATGACTTGAATGATTCCACTACATTGATTGAAATTGACAGCACCAATAATGAAATATTGTCAGAAGGAGGAGATGACTTGAATGATTTTTTTGATCAATCTGTTGATGGCGAATTTATCGAATGTTTGGAGACCATAGAGTTACAAGAATCATCATTGCAGACTTTTCATGAGGAAATTGCTGATGAGGACATGTTACTAGTTCTTTCAAATTTAGAAAATTCTTAAGAATAAATTTATATTTAGAAATCAAAAATTGTTTGAGACATTATTCATTTTTATTTTTAATTTATGAGGTTGTAGCGAAGTGATTGTAGTATAAAATGAGACTTATAGTATAGAGTGCAACATTTTTATGTTACATGGTAAGTTTACTCATATTTACTTCCCTTCTCCCACTATATTATCTCCAATGTGTATTTGACATCTCTTCTTCATCTCCGGCCTCCTTTCTCTCACTGTGTGTCTCTGATGCATCTTATCGCTGCTATTTTGTGTAATTACAGAAGAGAGTAAAATAAAATAGTTCGGAACGTGAAAAGGGGGCAAAGTAGAGTACCCCTCACCCCCTAGGCCTTTTTAGGTGGTCCCAAAAGGATCAGTTTCTGCTTTCCTGAGAGATTATGGTATGAGTTCCATATACCACAATAATTTGCATTACAACATGCAAGATATCTATCTCCTATTACCAACTTTGAGATATTCGCGCTAAGCGCGAATATCTCCAAAAAGTAACACCTGCCCTGAGCAGTTCTTAGCCATGTTATCCAATGGGAGGTGGATAACATGGCTAAGAGCATTAGCTCGGTAATGCATGAATATCGCTGACTTTTTAGCGATATTCATGCATTGCGGCCGTTTATTATCGCATTTGCGATAAACCTTGATAATAGCAAGGTTTATCTTCGATAATTTCTGACGATGCTTAGCGGTAAAAAATTCGTTGGTAAGCATCGTTAGCGATAAATATCGCTTAACTTTGGTAATATGCACCAACGTCTGTTAACGTTCGATTCGAAGGAAATGAGGAAGTGTTGAAAAACATTGTCTGCGCCATCTTGCCTTTTTTGAAATGCCACACTTTTGTCGTGCACGGCAGCCATTTTAGATGCCTTGACCAGACCCACTCTCTGCACGCTGTCGATTCGTAGCATGGCTCCCCACCCTCGCAAGCATCTTCCCCAGGCACTGGTCACCCCCGCTCTCTGTCTTATGCATCGGCAATAAACCTCCCCCCATCTGCGCTGCTCTTCCCTGAAAATCACACTCTGTGCCCGCCCGACACCTCCCTTTCGCCCTATTCACTACCGCACCCTCTGACACTCCTCTTCCTCTGTGTCCGATTGTCCAGGCTATCACCTAGCCCTGCAGATGTAGTTTATGGCCCCAGCTGTAAAGAATCACCCCTCTTCAAAGGAGTTATAGTAGATCAAGGCCCACACCCGATGAGATCCGTCACACCACACATGTTCCTACTATCTGAAAACCATACTGTATTGTGATTGGGGAGGGGACCGAGCCTGAAGCGGAAGATTCCAGGAATGACTCTTTGTACATCAAAGTTTTTACAATTATGTGTCACATTAAAAATATATAGCACTCCAACAAAGTAGTAGGAATATAAAACTTTAATAACATATAAATATATACAACAAAACAAAAACAGTAAAAACATTTAAACAACGACGAGACCGTGGCAATTTCTTTTGAATTCCTGATGAGGACATGTTACTAGTTCTTTCAAATTATGAAAATTCAGAAGATGTTGCCTGGGGGTGGGTCGTCAGTAGCAGTCTGTTGTGCGAATAGTTCCAAGGCAGCAGAACGCGCTGAAATCTAGATGGCACGAAAGTGATGTCTAGTAAGTTGCCGCCCAGCAAATAACGGCGTGGGGCGCCGCGGGGGTGAGTGAGTCCAGTAGGCACCACAGCTATTCTTACCGGCATTGCAGAATTACTGCTGGGGACAATGCCTGTGCTGTAGCAGGGTCACAGCAGAAACAAAAAGGATTCTGTTGAAGATGTTGTTGGTTTTCAATTTGAATACAGTTCTGGTGTCAACTGCTATGCTAATGTAGTGGTTAATGTTTTGTTTTCTCTAGAAAATGTAAAAGAGGGGGAGGCAGTCCAAAGTTCCGTTAAAAGGGCAAAGGAAAGGATCGGTGGTTTGAACTATCAGTCAAAAAGGGGAGGGGGTGCAACAATTTTTCCTACCGGGTCACACTGTGCTTTCACCGGAACTGAGGTCTGCAGGATTCTAGTAATTCAAAGTGAGGCTGGCGCCAGCATGGGAGCGCCGACGTCCCGCGGATACAGTTTCGTCACTCCACGGGCGATCATGGCAGTCATTCCCCATCGGGGGTCGGAGACTCCCGCGGCTCCTCTAGAATCTTCAAGGTCGTGGAGGACTACGGTGGTGGAGTCAACCAGTGACCGGGCCATTTCTTTATGCTGGGCCCGCTCTTGCCAGGTCGACCGCCATTTTGAGAGTTCGGTAGCTACTGGCGATCGCGGGGTCAAATGAGCGGACGGGCTCCACCCTGCCGGGCGAGACGTTGCAGCATGGCCACAGTAGAAGAACCCTTTTCCGGGCGCCTGGAGCGCTGAGGGTGCAGCTGGGAAGCCTCCACCTGGGGAGGCGGGAGAGGCCTGTTCACACCGTCTCTCCCTCCCAGTGCACCCCACGGCGTCTCGCTTGAGATTTGTTATGGCCGGACCAGGCGATGAGGACGAGGGGGGGGGGTCGGAGGCATGTGCAAGACATCCCCCCCCAGTGTTGTCGCAGCCATTATTCAAGAAAGAAGAAGTGTCCCGCCCGTCTTCGGGCCGGGCTTCCGGTAGATGTCGGCCGGACGCCCCTGGCTCTGGCCCCATGAACGGGTTTCTTGGTTTATCGGCTGCAGCCGGATCCCGTCGGCCTCGGCCCCCCGACCGATGGTGGCCGGACCGGAAGAGCATGTGGCGGGACTACCTGAAACTGTCAAGGGCCACCGCGGCCGGACTGGGAGAGAGAGGGGAGGGTCGAGGAGACATTCCCCCCCCTGCAACTGTTCAGCGTTGTAAAGGCAATCCCCTGGCCGGGTCCCGCTGGCCTCGGCCTCTCCTCCGGCTACACCCTACGTTAGGATCTCCTGGCCGAGGCGTGGCAGCAGGACCCGCCTTATATGGGCTGCTCCCGGCTGGGCGTAGCCGCAACCCTGCCCCACCTTGGAAGTTTCCAGAGTGGGGGCAGATGTTCTACTGACTTGCATTTTCCCTAGTCTATCGATTTTTTGGGCGTGGCAGGCGGTGGGACAGCGAGGGGTGATTTGGTTTCTCTTACTGTTTTTCTGGTCTCTCACCACTGGCATATTTTAACGTTTTCTTGTTTCTAGGACATTAATAGGTTTTATCATTACGTTATGTTATCGTTTCTTTGTTTGTTGTTTAATAAAAGTTCATGTTCATCAGTGGCCTACTGATTTTCGTTTTCCTATTCTTTTCTTTCCAGGTTGTTTCATGCTAAAGTTTCTGTTAACAGGATACAGTGATCACTTCGTTATTATTGCATATGTCCTTTTCACTAGGGGTGCTCTCTGGTCGGGCCAGATGACGTATCTCTAGTAAATGGTCCGGGTGAAACAGGTGCATCAATCAGTGGGGAGTAGATAGGCATGACAGATTACAACGGGGGAGAAAGGTCCGCATTACGTACCCTTTCACTATTTGCAAAGATTTTCCTACGTATATTTGCAAACAGGGAATACCTCCAAAAAGAACCAATTCCCAAACAGTCAATGTTTGGGGAAACAATCAATCAATGAGGAACGAAATAGGCACGACGTGTTAAAGGTTTGCGTTACCTACCCTTCACTATCTGCAAAGGGAGAGAGAATATTCCTATTCTTCCTCGTTTGCAGGCAGAGAAGATTCTTAAGAGAATCAACTTCGAACAATTCAATGCTCGATTCAAACAATCAACAAGGGGTACTGTGAACACAAATGAACGCCGCTTATGTACATACACATTGGTATTATCAACAGATTGTTCCTAATGTTTCTATTTTAGGGAGGTCAAAAAGAGATCCCATTAGTGGCCTACTGATTTTGCTCGATTCCTTTTGTTTTTTTACACGATTTTTCGCTATCTGCAAAGACTAAACAGAGTATTGCGACTCTGTGCTTGTTTGTAAATAGAGAATGAACCAAAGAGAACAATCAATCAAATGGAGAGAGAAGCAGGCACAACGGATTACAACGGGGGCAACGGGGGCAAAGGCCTGCGTTAACTACCCTTCACTATCTGCAAAGAGAGAGTACCCCTAATAGAAATGAGGGGTGGGGGGCAGCATTCAAAGCAGATCAGTGTGCATAAACACGAAAATGTTTTTACTTACCACGTACTTGACATTCGACAGCTTATGATATTTGCTATTAAAAAACCATTGAAATTCACTGAAAAAACCATAGGTTATAGACCATATATAGTTAGGAATTAGCATTTAAAAAACCTTATTTTACTCACACAAAACCATTGAAATTCCATGTATAGTTAGTTGCACTAACTATATATCGCGCACCCGCAATCCACTGCTGATCATGTCACATATTACATCATTCATGACATGGTCAGTGACATCACTGATGACATCACTGATGACATCTCAAATGACATCACTGATGACATCACTGATGACATCTCATTTGACATCATTCTTGTGCTAATACGATAAACCTCTTCAGACTCTAATATAACCTTAGATACACTCAGTGTATACAGACACTCACACACTGCCACTCATCCATGGAGTTACTCACACACCCAGTCAGTCATGCAAAGAAACAATCTCACCTCCATTTCTTCAACTATACAGTTAAACACACCTTACTTATTGAAACATATACTAACACATATTTACTCTCTTATACAATCCCTGATACAAGTACACAATGATCGATACAACCACTCACTCATTCAGTGGCTCTCATGCACAGTTATTTATATATGCCAACTCTCACATGTACTGTGTTTAACATATGTACTTACTATGACATGTAGCATTGAGATATCCATTCACTCATCAATACACTCATGCACACAGTCAACTGCCCATGTAGCTGTTTCCACATGCAGTCTTGAACTCATACACCTAGTGAATAAACTGCTCACACATCTATGCATAGAGTCACACACCTTCCAGCCACCCCCACACAAACTCAATCTCCCATAGAAATACTTGGGCAAGCAATTAATAACACATATAGCCTCTCGTATAGCTAATGATCAACACATGCAGCAGTTTACATCACAACAGACATAATGATGCACAAATTAAGACAGTTTAGTCACTAACCCATGCATTCAGTGAGACACATTTAATCACTCACTCATACAGTCAGTCACGCACCTACTAAATCCTTCATCCAGACACTTATACATCCACTCATTCTTCAATATGTAAGACATATTTTAACTTTACAGAAACATACAGTCACTGGATGTTGTCATCAGTGATGTCATCAGTGATGTCATTTGAGATGTCATCAGTGATGTCATCAGTGATGTCACTGACCATGTCATGAATGATGTAATATGTGACATGATCAGCAGTGGATTGCGGGTGCGCGATATATAGTTAGTGCAACTAACTATATATGGAATTTCAATGGTTTTGTGTGAGTAAAATAAGGTTTTTTAAATGCTAATTCCTAACTATATATGGTCTATAACCTATGGTTTTTTCAGTGAATATATATATATATATATCTCCACAGCCTTGGCTCAATTTTGTGGTCCAATGGCGCTCTGTATCACCGGTGCTTCGACTTCCAAGCAGAGCCACGCTTGATTGTATTCCACAACTCTCTTTTACCAAGAGAATAAGTCAGCACTCACAAGGGTTTCTTCCCAATCTTTTTATTTTGTTGTCATCACTCCAGCAAAGTAAAAAACCAACGCGTTTCGCAACCAAATGTCGCTTGTTCACGGTTAGTGCAACAAAGTTCATGCCCCTCCTATATTGCGAAGGACCCATCAACAACTCTCTGATAGTGATCTCACTTCCTGTTGGATTCACAGGAAGTTAGATGGGAATTGTAGTTTTTAACATACCTATTGACATTTATCGGCATCAATTTATCATCGTGGCAGGTGGCAGTTGTAATTATACAAATTCGTCTAGTATGTCATTCGCCCTCAAAGTTTATACAATGGTAAACACTCTTCATGCACTACATACGTGTCGAATTATTTTTCGATAAACGACGATATTGCCCTCTAGTGGGCATATCAAGCACCAATTGCGCTTTGGACATCCACTCGCTTGTCATTAACGTAGTATTCTCAAAAACATGCCCTCTGGTGGGCTATAAAGATTTACATAATTCAACAAGTAGTTACAATCCTAACTCTTTGATTTATAGCAATTGGTGTTCGCAAAACATCTCACGTGCATCTAGACCAATAGGGTTAGCCTTAATTTTTAAATAAATCAGTTGGGGCTACATTCTGCACATATCACTGTCTGTGTAGCTAAGAAGGCCACCTATATCACATATATTCGCTCAATACATCATATCATTACCCATCAGTATTATAACGTATCTACATTATTTCATGTTGCCAGTGTCTATTGTTGTTTTTATATTGTTGCTACTGCTGTCTCCTTTGTGAAACCAAGGATCAACCGTTTTCAATTGTAACCCTCCACAGAAGACTTATAAATGTACATAAAGTTCTTCACTCTGATTTAATCCCCATGGGGTCATTGTTCGAAAATTCAGGATTTGTCTTGATTCTCTGCATCTCAGTTTTCGTTCCTGATCTCCTCCCCTCTTATGTGGCAAGATACATTCGAGTGCATAGACTTTTAGGAGTTTCCAATCACTGTTATGCGTCACCTCTATATGTTTGGGGACTGCATTGCTCCTGTCTTTGTTTGTCGTTGCTCTCACGTGCTTCAAAATGCGCTTTTTAAATTCATTTTTTGTGCTGCCAATATATTTTTGTGAGCACGGGCATTCGATCACGTATACAACATGTGTACTTGTGCAGTCAATCAATTGTCTTATCTGCCACATTTTTTTATTGGGTAACATTACTTCCTTCTTGTTTACTGCAATTTGGCATATCTTGCAATGTTGACATTTTATAAATCCCTTGGTATTCAGCCATTGGATTCCTTTTTTCTTTTTTGTATGGTCATGGTGGTGGCTCTGTATCAGTCTGTCTTTTAAGTTCCTTGCTCTCCTGAACGTGACTAAGGGATGTTTTCCCATTATTTTGCCAGTTGTTTGGTCTAGGTGCAATAGTTTCCAATTTTTTCTTAGGATGTTAACAATTTGTTTGGATTCCCTAGTATAATCTAGGATCAATCTTATTTCTCTTTTTTCCGGTTTTAGCTCATTCATGGTATTTTTTATTTCCTGTTTGGTTGTTAGAGCATCCTTTCGATTTTTCTTATTTGCTCTTTGCCATCCTTTTGCTATGGTGTTTTTGTTATAACCTCTGCTTTTGAATCTTTGTGCCATAGCTTTACTTGTTTTCATCCATTCACTTTCCTCTGAACATATTCTCCGTAGTCTGAGAAATTCACCATACGGTATGTTTTCCTTTACGGATGGTTTATGGAAGCTTTCGAAATGCAAAGTAGAGTTGGTGGCAGTTTCTTTCCTGTGTAGTGTGGTTTCTACTCTGTTGTTCCGGATATAGATCTCCGTATCAAGGAAGGTGGCTCTGTCCTTGCTTATTTGGTATGTGAACCTAATATTCGAGGTCGAGGAATTAAGGATTTGGAAATACTTTTCAAATTCATCACTTGTTCCTTCCCACACAATAAAAAGGTCATCTATATACCTTGTCCATTTTGCAATTTTTTCCACATACACATCGTTGTCCGGGTGCCAAGCCACCTGCTGCTCCCACCATCCCATTGTGAGACACGCGTATACCGGGCTGAAAGAGAACCCCATGGCACATCCATGGACTTGTTGGTATATCTCTTCCCCGAACAAAAAGATATTTTGTGTTAGACACATTTCTATCATGTCTATTAGCATCTGGTTATGTCTATTGAACTGGATATCACGTTCTTTCAGGAAAAATGCACACGCAT
The DNA here is from genome assembly GCF_964261635.1 of Lissotriton helveticus. Lineage (NCBI taxonomy): Eukaryota > Metazoa > Chordata > Amphibia > Caudata > Salamandridae > Lissotriton > Lissotriton helveticus. The sequence goes on from NC_136073.1 coordinate 202,982,724, forward strand.
TTAGGCCAATCTCGTTATCAATGTTCGTATACAGAGATACGACGTCCATCGTGACCAAAAGGAAGTTTGGTTGCCAAGATAAATCCTCAAGGTGTTTTAGGAGGTCTGTTGTATCTCTTAGATAAGAGCTCAAGTTGGTAACAAATGGCATAAGAAAAAAGTCTATGTAATTCGCAACCGGTTCCATTAGGGACCCTTTTGATGACACAATTGGTCTCCCTGGTGGTTTAAGTGGGTTTTTGTGCACGTTTGGTAGGAAGTAAATCGTAGCTGTTACTGGATGTTCGGTGCTTAAGAATTTCATTTCATCCAAATCGATTAGGTCTTGATTATTCCAAAGTTCAAGTTTTTGATCCAATTTTTCTTTAAACAGTTTAGTTGGATTAAGTTTCAATTTTCTGTAGTATTTCTTATTGTTTAGTTGCAAATGAGCTTCAGTTACATAGTCTGTCGTGTCTAAAATGACGATATTACCGCCCTTATCGGCTGTTTTTATCGTTATTGTTTTGTCTTCTGTTAGGTTTTTTAGGGCATTTCTTTCATCTTTTGTCAGGTTATCTTTATATTTCAATCCTTTGATTTTGTAGATATCCTTTATGATTGCATCTTGGAATAAATCGATTTTATTCCCTTGGGGTAACTGTGGATAGAATTTGGATGGTATTTTCATACCACTCAGACCTGCTCCTTTTTGTTGAACTACGCCTGATAAAAAATAAAAAGATTGGGAAGAAACCCTTGTGAGTGCTGACTTATTCTCTTGGTAAAGAGAGTTGTGGAATATATATATATATATATATATATATATATATATATATATATATATATTACCTACTGACGGTCGCCAGTAGGTATATATAGTTAGGATTTTTTCTCTATGGGAATTTTGAAAATTCTATGTCGAATAACTTTGCCGTTTGAGGACGGAATTGGCTGAAATTTTCAGGACAATTGCACATTTTGTTTCGGAGCAGCCCCTGAAAATTTGTGGGCGTTTCGTCAAGGGGGGGCCGAGAAAAAAGGGGGGTCCCAAAACGTGTTTTTCCCATGCAATTTTCCATAGGGCGGTAGGCCTCACTTTTCGCTCGAACGGCTGAATGGATTTTCACGAAACTTGGCAAAATTGTAGGGACTGGTAGACCGATGTGCCTTTGCTAGGTCTCAATATATGTGTTCCAGTGGATTTTGAGAAATTAACGTTCAAAAAAATATATATATCTGTAAGCGCGCTCCGGGCAGCGCCCCGGTTCGCGTACCTGACGCGTAACGGAACTTCGCAAAGCGAAGCTGATTGGCTCTTCGGTGTCTGTCAACATTCTAAACAGTCCGGAGCGGCCGCCATCTTGTCTCTCGGTAGGATCGAGAGACAAGAGGAGGCCAAAACAAAGGGGGAAATTACCATAAGGGGCATAGTAGATCCTCCCTGACCCCCTAGGTTTGATGTGGAGGCTTTAAAAGGGCCCTGCGGGGCAAAAAAATAATAATTTTTTTTGTTTTTTTTTTCTTGGGGAGCGCCCGGTACGCGCACCGGGAAGCGGTCTGGGGAGCGTACTATAAGGAAAAAAGAATGATAGACTATGATATTTTGAAATATTGTATGTTTATTGATTGTTCTTTTTGTTGTTTTTTTGTTGTTTTTTTATTTAAGTAGCAGTATTTATGATTATTAAATATAAATTTATTTTTGTGATTGTGCACAGTATACTATAAGTCTGACTTTACATTATAATCAATTTGGTACTAGTTTATGAATTACATATAAAAATGATTAAAGACTCAAACACTTTTTTATTATTAAATATAATTTTATTTTTCTGATTCTTTTTCAAAATTTAATAGAACGTCTAACATTTGACTGTCCGATATGTCTTCTTTTTGACTGAACATAACTTCCCACATTTGACCGTCCTCATATTGAAGTAAGAAATCCACAGATTCTACACATTGTAGAAGTTCATGGTCTCGTGATTCATCCATGAATTCCAAGTCAATGGGTTCAATGATTTCCTCATTGTTCATGTCTAGGACAATTTCAAAGGAAACGTTCTGTTCTCCTTCCATTTTTGTGCTGAAATTTGCATAAAAAATAAATATATCAGTAGAGATAGGGCACTGTTGGGTTTAAGTTCAGACAGGTACTTTTGAGGCGTGAAGTAGTACTATTAAAAAGTGCCTGTGAAAAAGCCTAAGTAAATTCATAATTATACCACAGAAACCTAAATCAATCCATAATTATAATAAACAAGCCTTTCTCAATGTCTAACTCTTACAGAGGGATAGTATATAACTATCTGAAAATGTTTTCAAATTTATAAAATAACATCTTACCTTTTAAAAACAAGTTTAAATTGTGAGTGAAAATGATCTTGCAATGTAGTTCAGGAAGTAGTAGTCAAAATGGCTGTGTTTCTCTCTCTTTCTTTATATATATTCAGGTACATAACCAATCAAATGTCAGGTAAAAAAAGTAGAAAATGAAAGTAACATTTTAATTGGTTGTCAATTCCAACACTTCAGATGTGTTTTGTGAAGTAATTTACCTCAGGGTATTTAGAGAGGTCTACAGGCTAAATGGCTAAATGGAATTTCAATCAAATTTGTGAAAATGGTAGGGATTGGTATGTAGTATGAGCTAATCTATATTTGGTGAAAGTGTCTCCAGTGGTTTTTCTGTGAATTACTTTCCCACCTTTTTTGAGCGAGCGCTTCCCGGTGCGCACCCCGGTACGCGAACCGGCAGCGTTACGGGAGTCCTCCATTTTGTGTTTCGGTAGAATTGAGATACAAGATGGAGGGCAAATAATGTTGAGAATGGGTAGAAGGGGGCACGGTAGACGTATCCTGACCCCCTAGGTTTTCTGAGGGTGGCTGAGGAGGCCCATATGTGCGAAAAAAACATTTTTTTTCAAATTTTCGCGCGGTTAGCGTCCGGTGCACAGTCTTAAATTGAGGATGAAAATTCTGTTCCCCTCATCTGAGAAGTGAACTCCATCTGCTCTGTAGATATCTTGCATGTAGTAACGCAAGTTATTGTTGTAGATGGAGCCCATTCCATGGTCTCTCATGTAAGCTGAAACAGACTTATTTACATGCTTCCTCGATTTCTCAATTTGTGGACAAAATTTGTTTGACCACCTCCATTTCTGTCTTTGGCATATATTTGAATATACCAAGGCAGTTTGAGGAAATGGTGCCATCAATTGCTCAAAGGTGTCCTTTAAAAGCATTTCCAGACCTACCCCAGTCAAAGTGCCCAATTCATTTCCTCCACAGTGCACAATTAACAGGTCAGGTTTTGGCAAATGCAAAAAGGTTTTCACCAATGGTATCAATTGGTGACATCTTAATCCTCTGTGGCCAATCCAGTTGATTTCCACATTTTGTAAATTGAGGTTGTGTAAATTTCTGTTATCAGCAAACCTTTGAGCCCAGTGGATATAACTATGTCCAACAATCCAGACAGAAAACATGGTGAGAGGAGGTTCTGCTGCAGTCAGATGAAGTGTGGTAATGAAATGGCAGTTGAAACAGTAGGAGTATGTAATGAAAAAAACTGTGGAGTTTCTGTAGTAATTAATCAGTAGCAGTGATTGGTGGATTTTGATTGCTGAAAACAGAAAGTTAGGGTGCATGGATGAGTTCTTTGAAAGATGTAATTTGAATGGTCAAGAAAAAATCATTTTATGAAAGATTGCACTGGATACGCAGGTGTACTGAGAGTTCAGAGTTCAATTGAAACATTGTTGTGTGAACTTGCAAACATGAGAGGTCTTTCAGGAGGTGGTTGCTATGGAAAAAAGGCAGAAAGGGCAGAGGGGGGAAGGGTGTTGATTTGAAAAAAGTGAGGGAAGAGTTTTGATTGGGTGACATGAGAGATATGTGTGATGAATTACAGCATTTCTGTGCCATTTTTGGTTGCAGCTTCTGGAGTGCATACCTTTTGCTCTGCTAAAGAAAAATTGGTGTGTGTCTGAGACTGTTTTGAAACTCAAAAAGTATTTGCTAAGGTGAGAAAAGATTCATTTAATTTAAATAGAGAAATAGTATGCTTTAAGGAGAAAATTATGAAGAAAGTTGTGTATTTAAAATGTTGCTTTGTGTCAAGTGTTTTACAAATAGATTTTGTTTCTTTGAGTTACATAGCCATGTTACATGGGCATGTTAAAAGTGACGCAAAAATGGTGCAAGGGCCTTAAAAAAATGCTTTCATGTGTCTTAGGGCATTTTAAGTCACTTCCCCATGAATGTAGGTATATAATTACTTCACATGATGTGTTTAAAAACGTTTTTTGAAATCAATTAGGTTTCTTGATATGTACTGCTAGAGTTTCATAGGTTGCTTGGGGCATATTTACAAGGCTTTTGAGTTCCTTTGATGTTATTTTTCCCATTATAATTTAAGACATTTCCTTGTGGTGCAAGGTCCTTGTAAATACGCCCCCATGTGTGCTTGGCAAATTTAGATTTTGATTCTTTGAGTTACATAGCCATGTTAAAAGTGACGCAAAAATGGTGCAAGGGCCTTAAAAAAATGCTTTCATGTGTCTTAGGCATTTTAAGTCACTTCCCCATGAATGTAGGTATATAATTGCTTTACATGATGTGTTTAAAAACGTTTTTTGAAATCAATTAGGTTTCTTGATATGTACTGCTAGAGTTTCATAGGTTGCTTGGGGCATATTTACAAGGCCTTTGAGTCCCTTTGATGTTATTTTTCCCATTTTAATTTAAGACATTTCCCCGTGGTGCAAGGTCCTTGTAAATACGCCCCCATCTGTGCTTGGCAAATTTAGATTTTGATTCTTTGAGTTACATAGCCATGTTCCATACAGTGCTCACCTTCTGCGTAGTCTTTGATATGCTAGACTCCATCTGCACAATGAGATATCTAAGCAAAGGAAACACAGGTGATGTGATTGTGAAATGAGCAAAAGAAATTCCACATTTTTCAATTACATCACCTGTGTTTTCTAACATTACGAATCACATTGTGCAGATGAGGTTTAGGCCTGTCCAGGGACACAGAAAAGGTCTGGCCTTTGTTCAAGAGTGCAGTGGACATGACTCACTTCATTGGTAGGCCTGCACATGCATTATCTCCTCTGTACTCTTCAATAAGCCTAAATTTCATCTGCAACCCTGAGTAGGCCTCATCTCAAACAAATCTCTGGATAGGCCTCACCTTATCGTCATCCTGAATCAATCATTTAAAATGTTAGGGGCAGATTTATGATGGCCGTGCGCCTCTTTTGCGCCGCTGTTGCGTCACTTTTGTGATGCAAAAGATGCACCATGTTGCAAGATAGGCCTCACTTCATCTCCAACAAGATACCGTCAGTTTAAACTGTAAACATTTAGGACTGTGTAGGGGGCATGGAGAAGCTGAATCTTCTGTAAATGTCAAAATTGTTGTATACAGTGCTCAACTTCTGTGTACTCTTTGATATGCTAGACTCCATCTGCACAATGAGATACCTAAGCAAAGGAAACACAGGTGATGTGATTGTGAAATGAGGAAAAGAAATTCCACATTTTTCAATTACACCACCTGTGTTTCCTAACTTTACGAATCACATTGTGCAGATGAGGTTTAGGCCTGTCCACGGACACAGAAGAGGTCTGGCCTTTGTTCAAGAGTGAAGTGGACATGACTCAGTTCATTGGTAGGCCTGCACATGTATTATCTCCTCTGCACTCTTCAACAAGCCTAAATTTCATCTGCAACCCTGAGTAGGCCTCACCTCAAACAAACCTCTGGATAGGCCACACCTTATCGTCATCCTGAATCAATCATTTAAAATGTTAGGGACAGATTTATGATAGCCGTGTGCCTCTTTTGCGCCGCTGTGCGTCACTTTTGTGACGCAGCGGCGGTGCAAAAGATTTGCTATGTTGCGACATATTTACAACTTGATGCATCTAGGCTGATGTGTCATGCTGTAAAGTCCTGTGCCACATGAAACCAATGCAGCAGTGATGCAAAAGATGCACCATGTTGCAAGACAGGCCTCACTTCATCTCCAACAAGATACCGTCCGTTTAAACTGTAAACATTTAGGACTGTGTAGGGGGCATGGAGAAGCTGAATCTTCTGTAAATGTCAAAATTGTTGTATACAGTGCTCAACTTCTGAGTACTCTTTGATATGCTAGACTCCATCTGCACAATGAGATACCTAAGCAAAGGAAACACAGGTGATGTGATTGTGAAATGAGGAAAAGAAATTCCACATTTTTCAATTACATCACCTGAGTTTCCTAACTTTACGAATCACATTGTGCAGATGAGGTTTAGGCCTGTTCACGGACACAGAAGAGGTCTGACCTTTGTTCAAGAGTGCAGTGGACATGACTCACTTCATTGGTAGGCCTGTACATGTATGATCTCCTCTATACTCTTCAACAAGCCTAAATTTTATCTGCAACCCTGAGTAGGCCTCACCTCAAACAAACCTCTGGATAGGCCACACCTTATCGTCATCCTGAATCAATCATTTAAAATGTTAGGGACAGATTTATGATAGTCATGTGCCTCTTTTGCGCCGCTGTGCGTCACTTTTGTGACGCAGTGGCGGCGCAAAAGATGCGCTATGTTGCGACATATTTACAACTTGATGCATCTAGGCAGATGTGTCACGGTGTAAAGTCCTGTGCCACATGAAACCTGCGTCAGGTTTCATGTGGGCGTTTTGTTGCAGGGTGGGCATTCATTTGCATGAAAGCCCTGTAAAACTAACACAGTGAAATTTAGAAGATTTCACTGAGTCAGCTTTATGACATTGCTGAATCAAATCCTTACGCCTGTTTGAAACAGGCATAAGGAGTGATGCACCATGCAATGTGTGGCTTGCCCCTGTGCATTGCAGTAGACATGTCGCGCTTACGACGTGATTCCTGCAATGTACCGCTTTTGCGGCACAGATGCGTGACGCATCTGTGCTGTTTTTGCTCAATGGTGCTCCACATTGTAAATGCGGCACATCATGGGTGGCAGAGCAGCAGCGCACGTTAACTGGTGCATCCCTGGGGAAGTGCCAGTTAACATAAATCTGCCCCTTTACATTTAAGTATGAGCAGGGGACACAGAATTGGTGAGGCTTATCCAAGGTTAAGAAGAAATGAATCCTGTTCACTGAAAAATTGGACATAGGCCTCACCTCCTCAGCATCGCTGGACATGGTTAAATAATATCTGCAAAATGTTACTCTTGTTAAAAAAAATTACAATTATAGTCTCTGAGATTTGTCTCTTACTCTGCAACATCTCATTGTTGTTCTCTTTCTTTAAAGATAACGACAACATCAAGCATGAGTGATAATGAGCAATCTGTTGATCTCGATATTATCATTGAAATTGTGATTGAAACATCAGTGGAAGTAGATCCCTTGGATGATTTAAATCCTGAGGATGATGAAGAACATGATGAGGATGCCGATTTGTCAGAATTGTATGACATAGGGTGGGAAGCTGACCTGCTTGAGCCTATGGAACTATAAACATTTATTTTTAAAAGTTACTGGAAATGAAAAGTAAACATGTAAACCGTTTCATTTAAAATTAAACACAACTTCAAAAACAGGTTGTGTTTAGTGTCTTTAATAAAGTAGTCAAATATGCTCATACAATTAGTTCAGATTCACATATAAAACAGCACAGGTCAAATGTAGAAGCATTCCATTTCTTTGCTACTATTTGTGACTACTAAATTTGCCAATGCAGTAAAAATTATTGTATGTAAAAATGACAAGTAGTGTGTTAAATGTTTGACGACTGTTATTGATTTACTGTTTGCTAATAGTGGTTAATAACATTTTTAATTATATTTTACCACAGATTCAACTGCAGATCATTTCAAAAGTACATAATGCCATCTAAACAACGAAACCGAAAGGCTACAAAACGTCAAAGACAGCAGCTTACTAAATGCTTGCAGCAGTCCTCTACAATAAAAATTCGTCAAGTCACCAAGAAAGCTCCGGGTAAGACAACGAAATCATTCCTAAGAAACATTTGTAGAAAAAAAAGTAGTACTACAGAAAATGTTTTAGTCCAGAAAAAGAGAACCAATTTAAATGGAAAGGAAAGGCCAATCAAAAATGTTACTGCTAGAGCAGGAGATAACTCTGTGCATGGTAGTAGAAGGAAAAATCAGTTTAGGGACATTCGTAGACGAATGTTCCGCAACAGGATAATTGGCAATTTGTTAAAAAATATTAAGAAAGGTCAATAGAAAGTGGTTTTTTATAAGAGAAAAAAAAAAGTTGAGAAAATTATTGATCAGACATTTGAAATTAGGCGAAAGTTATTTATTTTGATAATCAATAGAATTAGGAAGCTAAACAAGGCAATTTATGATTTCAAAAGAAATAGTAGATGGAAGAGAACAGTTAATCGTAGTAATTTTTGTGAAGTTTTTTCAGGAGAATGGATGCATAGTTCAAGTTGTGAGGCATTTTTTAATGAGGAGAGTTATTTCCAGGATAATGATTTGGTGCATGCAGTTGACACCAGTGGTCAAGCTTATGAGGTGAAAGATGGTTGTCCAGTTGAAAAAGAAAAACGTGTGGCAACAGAGGCAGAAGAGGTGTTAGGTAATGAGGTTTTAGGAAGACGTCCTAAGGGACCAGTGTATATCTGGAAGTGTAGTAGTATTTGCAGTGTGCGACAGGATTCCATCAATTTGCTTTGTGATTTTGTACGGACATTTAATAAGAAAACTTTAAAACAGAAAATGAAGTTGTTGCAAGAATTAGATCCTTGCAGAGTGAGAGAAGTGACAGGTTTGCATGGTCATTCACTGGCTTGTCTTTCCAGGAGAGTATGCCAGAGTGTTTTTCATCATTTCAGGATGCTAGCAGTGCATCATAATAAAGTGAGGAAATTAGTTAGAATGTTGTATTATGCTAAGAGTCCAGCAATTATGCTTAAACAATTATGCACTGCTCTTTTGCATGGTTCTGAAGTAGATGTGAAGAATATTTGTGAAGAAATTGAGTTTTGTTACTTTGCAAGTAAAGAGGAGAATGTTGAAATTGACCCAGAAGAAGAAGGTAATGTGGAAGATAGTGTACAGGTTTCCAGTACAGATAATTTTCAGAAAGAAATTGCCACGTTTCAGGTGAAATCAAGTGAGAGGCCTAATTTTACTTGTGTGTGTTGTCGACGCACTTATTATAAGAATCAGACTAAGTTAGTGGATTTATATGCGAAAAGTGAAAGTGAAAATAATAGTGAATGGAAGGATTTTGCAACATACTTGATGGTAGAAAATTGTTTTGATTTGGGATTGGATCAACGTGTGTGTACTTATTGTTGTAACAAACTAAATCAAAACCGGATGCCTGCTAGAGCGGTTCATAATAATCTGGAATTGGTTGAGATTCCTTCTGAATTGAAGGATTTAAATACTTATGAATCTATTTTGATTCAAAGTATCCATCCCTTTCAGGCTATTGTACGAATGGAGCCAAAGACAGGGAAATTGCCTCCATCAGATTTACAGAGAGGATTAAAGGGAAGAGTTGTTTATTTGCCTCTAGATTTGAAGAAAAACATTAATACAATTGGAGTAGAGAAAGTGGAAGAGGAACCTCTGGTTATCTTAGTTAATGGGGTTCTGACAAAGAGTAAGAAAATCTGGCAAGATTTAGTGGATGTTAGGAAAGTCAAAAAGGCAACATTGTATTTGAAGAAACACAATAAGTACTACAAGAATGTATATGTTGCAGAAGAGGAAGTAAGTGAAGAAGAGGATAGCGATTTGTGTGCTGGTCAAATTGAGAAAGTAGAAGCCTCTAAAAATGAAGAAATATATGAACATTATAGTGTTCATCCTTTGCATTCCAAGGAAGTCATGGGGAATGCTATTGAGTTGTTTCAAATGAAACAAGCCAAAGGAAGTCCCATTAGTGTTTGGGAGGAAAGTTTGGAAGCTCGGTGTTTCCCACAGCTATTTCCAACAGGTCAAGGAGGAAGATATGATGAGCGACCTGATCAAATTCCTGCTTCTGAATACCGGACTTTACGATTGTATGCAGAAGATCCTAGGTTTCGTCAATGCATTCCCTATTTGTTTCATCTACTGTTTGAAAGCGATCTGTCTGGACTGTCATATGCAGTGAACCACATCTTGAAAAGTGGTGTACAGATGCAAAATATCTCGGCAAGTCACTTTATGGATAAAGTCAATGTGCAAGACAGTATTTTGGATTCTCACCTGATTAATCTCATGGCGTGTCAGCGTGGTACTAATGAGTACTGGTACCGTCGTCATGGTGATTTAAAATGTATGCTGAGGAACTTAGGAACTCCCACATGGTTCCTCACTCTCAGTTGTGCCGAGTATGGCTGGGAAGATTTACTTGAATTTCTACGAGAGGCAAATGGAAACATTGAAAATATCGAATTCAAGACACCCGGAGAACTGTGCTCCTTGGATCCAGTGAATGTATGCAGGTACTTCAATCATAGATTTGAAGCTATGATGTCTTTCATCATGAACAAGAAAAATCCACCTCTTGGAGAGGTGTTGGATTTCTTCTGGAGAAAGGAGTACCAAGCAAGAGGTGCTCCTCATATACATATGCTGCTGTGGATCAAAGATACACCCAATTTTGGAACAGATCCGGATGACTTAGTGATGAGTTTCATAGAACAGTATTCTACATGTGCTGTTCCAAAGGCAAAGGAAGACAAAAGCCTAAGAGAACAAGTTTTACGCTTCCAAAGCCATCGTTGTGGAAAGTACTGTCGTCGTAAATTCAGAAACAAGGACAAGTTCTACACAAAATGTCATTTCCCCTTTCCACGACCGGTGATTTCTAAAGGAAGAGTGAACAGTTTGATGTCTTCACTGCGACATAATGTGATGAAGAAATCACCCAAAAATACGTACAATTTGAAAAGGAACGAAGAGTCCAAGTACATCAACGACTACAACCCAGTGATTTTGTCCATGTGGAATGCTAACATGGATATACAGTTTGTGGCTGATAACTGTATGGCTGTGGCTCGGTATGTGACATCTTACATCACCAAAAAAGAAAAGACAGAATTGAAGGATATGTGGGAGGACATTTCCCATGAAAAGAGCCTCAGTAAGAAGTTGTACAGTGTCAGTCTGAAGATGTTGTCGCATCGAGAAATCGGAGCTTACGAATGTTCTGACCGGTTGTCTTCAGCAAGTCTCTATGCCAAATCCAGGAGTATCATTTGGGCGAGTCTTGGTCTTGCTGCAACGCGTAATCGAGTTGTGAAACCTGTACGGGAAATTGAGTATTTGGCGGAAAAGGAGCCAAACAGTACAGATATTTTGAAGACCAACATGTTGGATACATATTATCCAAATAGAAGCAGTCACCTCAAGAATGTTTGTCTGTATGAGGTTCTACAAAATTACATATTCAAGAGGAACATCAAAGAAGATATTGATAAAGGAGTGTATGCTGTAATTGGAAGTGAGGGATGTCTGGTCAAGCAAAGAAAATGCCACTTGGTAAACCATCGAAAATTGAGTGGCGAATCTCCTGAAAGAAAAGAGTTTTTCTATTTAGCACTTTTGCAACTTTTCAAGCCTTGGCGTGCAGAAGAGGAACTGCTTGGAGATTTTCTCTGTTACGAAGACTCTTTCAATGCCGCCAAGGAGACCATAGAATGTCCTGTTTTTCCCAAATATCTAGAAATGTTGAATGCAGAAATCGAGCAGGAAGCAACGATTGCAGCCGAGATTGCTAGAGACAGTTCTCAGGACAGTCAGAGTTCTGTTTCATTGAGTCAGGATCCACTAGGAGGACCAGTTATCGAAAATGAAGCTGCCACTGCCATGATTGAAGTGGAAAGAGCCATGGCACATGCTCAGGAGGATGCGGTTAACTTAGAAGACTTGGAAAGACAACTCAACATTGAGCTGAGGAAAATATATGACGAAGTTACCAACCAAATAGATCATGGATTAAGTCATGAGAAGAAAGAGTGCTCATGTACGTCGTTGAAGCCTGTCCGACTGTACGTGAGTGGAGAAGCGGGAACTGGAAAAAGTTTCCTCATTAAAGCAATTTCATGTTATTTGCAGAAAAGGACTGAGTCATCACTGTCTTGTGTTGTCACCGCTCCAACTGGACTGGCAGCACATAACATTAAAGGTATTACTTTGCATCGTCTACTGATGCTGCCAGTGGAGCATGATAACAAATTACAATACCACAAGTTATCTGGAGATGCTTGTTGTGAAGTTTCAAGAGTCTTGAGGAAAATGAAACTTCTTATCATTGACGAAGTAAGCATGGTTTCCAATGTCATGCTTGCCTTTGTGCATTTGAGAATGCAAGAAGTTCTCAAAACAGAGTATGATGTGTTATTTGGTGGCAAACACATCATTGTTTTCGGTGATCTTCTGCAGCTCACACCAGTGAAAGGACAACCTGTGTTCAAAATGCTCACGCATGAAGATACCAGGAAGTGCCTAGGGAGTATTGGCAACGTCAATATATGGTTAAACTTCAATTATGCTGAACTGCGTGAAAATATGCGTCAAGCTAAGGATGAAGATTATAAGAATATTCTACAAGATGTTAGAATCGGAAAAGTGACCGAGCATGGGAAAGAAGCTTTACATGCACGATTATTGTCAAATTTGTATCCAGAAGAAGACGTTGTGCCTGAGAATATTTTTCAGAAAATTACTGAGAAGAAATCTGGAATATGTTTGATGCCAACTCTTGCAGAATGTGCCATCTTCAACAACAAAATGTTGCATTTAGAAAACCAAGAGATTGTGAAACTGGAAGCTATTGACAGAGTAGAGCATATGGGAGCAACAATTATTTTGTCTGAGAATTTGAAATCAAAATTGGATTCATTAGAGAAGACTATATCTAAAACTGCTGGTTTTGAAAAGACTCTGAATGTGTGCTTAAATTGCCGTATAATTTTAAGAAGGAATTTACATGTTGAAAGAGGTCTGGTAAATGGATCAATGGGTAATGTTGTTGATTTTGAGAAATACAGAAATAGAGATGGAATTGAATTTTTAAAAATTAAATTTGATGGCATTGAGGAAGTACAGCTAATTGGTCGTTGCTCTGCTAGGTTTTTGCTTGTAAAAGACTTATATGTTCGCCGTAAGCAGTTTCCTGTTTGCTTGGCCTATGCGGTGACAATCCATAAATCGCAAGGTTTAAGTGTAGACAGTGCATTGGTGAATATTGGCAGTTCTGTGTTCAAGGAGGGTATGGCATATGTGGCATTGTCACGAGTCAGAACTTTATCGGGATTGTACTTGATTGAGTGTGATGTCACAAACATTTGTGCGGATCTAGATTGTGTTAAGGAATACAATAGGTTAAGAAAAGAGTATGCGCCACATTTGCCTCAATATCCTTTGTTTGAGAAACGTGTGGTAGGCCGGAAACGAAGAAATGTGACCAATAGTAGAGAGGTTGTAGCAAAAAGATGAAAAGTCGATGAACCAGAAATTATAAGCAGAAAGAAAAAGGATTTTGTTGAAGATGTTGTTGGTTTTCAATTTGAAAACAGTTCTGGTGTCAACTGCTATGCTAATGTAGTGGTTAATGTTTTGTTTTCTCTAGAAAATTTAAAAGAAGAGATTGTGGTCAATTCGGATCAAAGATTTTGCAGTTTGTTGAAGTCTGTGTTAGAGAAATGTAGCACTGATAGAACAACAATAGAAAGTGTGTCTGAAATTCGAAATCTGTTAGACAAATGTTCAGGTCAAACACAATTCTCTCAAAATATTCAGCAAGATTGTCAGGACGTTTTAATGTATATGCTTGATGTATTGCAAGATGAAGGTGTAGATGTAGATCACCTGTTTGGGCTTTCTTATCAATGGCAGCATGACTGCGAGAACTGTAGGGTATCAAGTACTACTAGTGTAGACTCAGAAAAATTTATATATTTAACTTTGCCAGACAGTAAATCAGTGTCCTTTAATAAGCTAGTAAAAGCAGCTGATCACAACATGGAGTGTAGCCAATGTAAGTCTGAAATGTTGTCCACATTATTTATACGAACATATGGCCAGTATGTCATTTTAATGTTCCCACGATGTAGGCCTGATGGAACAAAATTGACAACTTTAATTAAAAATGTTGTGGCTTCGCAGTTGTCAATATCAGGAAGGACTTTTGTAACTGCAGCAATTATATATCATGACGGTCCTTCAACAACATCAGGACATTACACAGCTTATTTGAAGTCTAGAAATGGCTGGTCATTCTGCAATGATTCTGTTTTAACTTTCAAAACAAATTGCCTTTTGACCTTAAGAATTCTTACCTGATGTTTTTACAACCAAACTTTTAGGGAAAGAATCTCGGGATTTGCTCTGAGGAATTTCAAGAGGTTCTAATTGCTCCTACACTATTTGGCCTTGAGGATAAGTGTAGTACAGAGTCAAAAGTTATTTTTCAGTTTTAACTATTTCCTGAAAAAAAAGAAGGTTTTTTTACAGAAAGTGGTGGGCACGGATTAGTTAAAGGACAACAGAGTATTTCCCAAAGCAAACGGTGTTCTTACCATAACACTTGACGTCATTAGAAAAATAACTGCACTTTGAATAAGTTCAGAAAAACTGTTTCTTTTAATAAGCTAATTCAAGCAGCCAATCAAAACATGGAGTAGAGGTAATGTAAGTCTGCAATGCTGTCGAAATATTTTGAACAAACTTTTGGTTATAATGTCATTTAAAAATTCCAACTATATAAACCTGATGAAAATAAGTTTTCAACGTTAATTACAAATGTTATGGCTACACAGTCGTTGATTTTAGGAAGAACATTTCTAACTGCAGCTATTATATGACATGATGGTCCTTTGACAACATCCACTTATTACACATCTTATTAAAAATATTCTTACTTTCTGTTTTCAGAAGAAAGAATTTAGGGTAGGTAACTGGCCTATAATGATTCTAGGGGTTGATATAATTTTATGTACTGTTTTAAATTGCTTTGTGATTAAAAGTGATGTAGAGAATTAAATAATTGTAGTAGTTATAGAGGTAGTGTAAGTCTACTTCATAGTAAGCAGTATCAGTGTCATAGGAAATGTGGAACATGAGTGAGCAAAAAGGGTAAGATATTACTAGTACAGGATTGTGAAAGTGATCTTGAACGTTTTCTTTCTGAAAGTTGCGGAAAAAGAAAATGACGGGATTTGCTTAGAAGAATTCCAAGAGTTATAAATGGCTCTTAAACGATTTGGCCTTGTGGAAAAGTGTGGTAGAGAGCGAGAAGTCATTTATTGTATGTAACACATTTCTCAAAACGATGGAGCTTTTCTTTCAGAAAGTGGCGGGCTGAAAATAATAACAGCACAACAGAGTGTAAGCTGTTCATAGATATCCTTCGACGTCATGGAAAGTAAGTTAATTTTAAGGAGTTCTGATTTTTGATTGGTTATGTTATATGGGTTTTTTAAACACAATCATTTTGATTGTGTTTTTTTTTCCCCGCTGTTATATGATGAATACCTTCAAGTCACTGTTTTTAGTGAAATTTGATAAATTCTGAGAACAGCAAAAATAAACCATTTAACATGTATAATTAATTCTGTACTTTTTGTATTTATGATATACATTTAGAACTGTGTAGGAGGCATGGAGAAGCTGAGGCTTCTGTAAGTGTCAAAGTTGTTGCATACAGTGCTCACATTCTGCGTAGTCTTTCATATGATAGACTACATCTGCACAATGAGATACCTAAGCAAAGGAAACACAGGTGATGTGATTGTGGAATGAGCAAAAAAAATTGCACGTTTTTCAATTACATTACCTGTGTTTCCTAACATTACGCATCACATTGTGTAGATGAGGTTTATACCTGTCCACTGAGACAGAGGAGGTCTGACATTTGTTCAAGAGTGCAGTGGACATGACTCACTTCATTGGTAGGCCTGCACATGTATTATCTCTTCTGTACTCTTCAACAAGCCTAAATTTCATCTGCAACCCTGAGTAGGACTCACCTAAAACAAATCTGTGGATAGGCCACACCTTATCAGCATCTAGAAACAATCATTTAAAATGTTAAGGGCAGATTTATGATGGCCGTGCGCCTCTTTTGCGCCGCTGTTCCGTCACTTTTGTGACGCAGCAGCAGTGTAAAAGATGCACCATGTTGCAAGATAGGCCTCACTTCATCTCCAACAAGATACCGTCAGTTTAAAATGTATATAATTAGGACTGTGTAGGGGGCATGCAGAAGCTGAGGCTTCAGTAAGTGTCAAAGTTGTTGCATGCAGTGCTGCACTTCTGCGTACTCTTTCATATGCTGGACTACATCTGCACAATGAGATACCTAAGCAAAGGAAACACAAGTGATGTGATTGCGAAATGAGCAAAAGAAATTACACGTTTTTCAATTACATCACCTGTGTTTCCTAACATTACGAATCACATTGTGCAGATCAGGTTTAGGCCTGTCCAGGGAGACAGAGGAGGTCTGGCCTTTGTTAAAGAGTGCAGTGGACATGACTCACTTCATTGGTAGGCATGGACATGTATTATCTCCTCTGTACTCTTCAACAAGTCTAAATTTCATCTGTAACCCTGAGTAGGCCTCACCTCAAACAAACCCCTGGATAGGCCACACCTTATCGGCATCCTGAATCAATCATTTAAAATGTTAGGGGCAGATTTATGATGGCCATGCGCCTCTTTTGTGCCGCTGTTGCATCACTTATGTGATGCAGCAGTGATGCAAAAGATGCACCATGTTGCAAGATAGGCCTCACTTCATCTGCAACAAGATACTGTTAGTTTAAAATGTATATATTTAGGACTGTGTAGGGGGCATGGAGAAGCAGAGGCTTCTGTAAGTGTCAAAGTTGTTGAAAAACTGTTTGTCCTTCAATCTTTTCCCTTGTCTTTTCTAATTTTTAAATACATGTTTTAATATTTTTCAAATTTTTGTTCTTTCTTTCACAGATTGAAAGTATAAAAATAACAAGTGACTAAGTTAACGACAATTATAAGGTAAATGTTTTGTACTCTTTTCATTACATTTCTATCACATTTAACTTCTATTAGTTCCACTGCTTCATTTCTTTAACCCTCAGTTTCCTGCCTTTGCTACTTCTCTCATTCCTTTCTCTATTACTTACTTACTCTACTCCTTCCACTCCTTTTCTCAGTCTCTCTGTTCTCATAGTTCCTCACTCCTGTTCACTCACTCCGTCTCTATAACTCTCACTGTCTCTGACTGATCACTCTTTCACTAATAGTTCATTATGCTTTCTCCCTGTAGTTCAAGCACACTAAGGGGCATATTATCAACACAGGCAATAAAATTATCGCTGCTTTTATTGGCAGAAAACTGCTGCAAAAGCGGCTTTAGCGGCAGTTTTCTGCCGCAAAAGTGGCTTTAGCGGCAGATTTCTGCCGATAAAAGCAGTCATTATCGGCAGAAAACTGCCGCAAAAGCGGCTTTAGCGGCAGTTTTCTGCCGCAAAAGCGGCTTTAGCGGCAGATTTCTGCCGATAAAAGCAGCGATAATTTTATCCCCTATGTTGATAATATGCCCCTATGTTATTTACATTTCTTTGCTGTTTCAATCATTCCTTTTCTGTTACTTCTTCTTTTCTGCTTTCTGTTTTTTCTCTCTGTTATTCCACATGTTTTAATCTTATTTTGAACGTTCACTCACATTCTCTAAGAAACTCTTGTTTATTATTCTTCTACTCTCCTTTTTTTCTTTCACTTCCTTATCTATTTTGTTTTTCACTATTATACCCTCTTCCATCTTTTCTTCGGTAAATAGATCTATTAAACAGTATCTCTGTGTTACTCCCTATAGCTGTCTTTCTTTTAACATTACTCTCTGTTTCCTTCCCTTATACTTACTCTTCTTTTTTTTTTTTTTTTTAATTTTTGTTTCGCTTCCGGTTCGCGTACCGGCGAGCGAACCGGGAAGCGAACCAAAAGAAATAGAGGTTGCCAGAGTGCTAAACATTTCAGCAATTTTTTTTATAAAGGGGAGGTAGTTCTGAAAAGAACTTTTTTTTATTATTTTTGTTGTTTTATATTTTTTTATTATTTTTCTGAACATTTTTTTACTTTTTTTGTATCTTTTGAACGGTTTTATATTTTTTTGTTTTTTTTGGGGGGGAAACGAAAACGATTCATTGTAAAGGGCTCAACAGGAGCAACAACAAAAAAAGAATTTATTCTCTGGGGCGTTTCGGACAATCATGATTATCAATTGCTAAGTTGATTAAATTGATGCTACTTACTCTGTAGCAAATCAACTGACCGCAACGCACGCACACTTGTTTGATTGTCCCGAACCTCATCTGTATATTTGGGACCATGTCCCTCGCCTCTGGTCCCGTCACTTCCTCCACATTTGATCTTCGGGCCACAGGGGGGGGTTGTCCTGTATGTCACGTAGCTGCCCAGCACTATAGTTGATAGGGTGCCACCTCTCCATTTGGCGATGCATCATATAATTGCCATAACTGTATTTTTTATTTGTCCCTCTGGACAGATCTTTCTTGCATATAAGGCAAGTTACATACCGGGCATTCACTTTTTTTTGGCCCCGGGGATATTTAAAAAATTGCCAAATAAAACTCTCTTTGACACGGGACGTCCTAGGCTCTTCTTCCAAAAACTGCCTCCTCTCTTGCTTCTCTTCCTCTTCTTCCTCTTCTTCCTCCTCTTGATTGAGGATTACCTGAGGAGGTGGTCCTCTTTTCCTAGGAGGTGGTGGTGGTGGTGGGGGTGCACTAGCTGAAGCTACAACACTTGCCATTGCTAAGTGATGAAAAAAGGTCTTCCTCTCACAAAGATGAAAGTCAGAGTGAGGAAACAAGGAGGGGTTTTCATCATTTGGGAAAAAAATAGTTCTGAACCAATGAAAAGTGTTATTTTTAGGTCACATGACCTAGCCTTACATCATTAGGAAACCAAAAGTGAAATGAACCAATGAAAAGTGTTATTAACAAGTCACATGACCTGTTATGCTTACGTTACGCGCTCTGCGCCACGTCCCGGATCGCTTCCGGGAAGCTGCGCTTCGCGCCTCGCTTCGCGTACCGGAGCACTTCCGGGTGCGCTAACGCGACGCGTCATATGACGCATTACGCGACAACGCGATACTTCGCGATTACGCGACGCGTCACGATGTTGTTTTCTAACGCGGCAGTTGCGGAACGTTTACCGGTTCGCGGACCGGGTCGCGGCAAGAAATTGAGCTAACGGGAAGCTACCCGATTCGCGGACCGGGAGCGAAACAAAAAAATATATAAAAAAAATACATAAAAAAATTGTATTAAAAACATATAAAATATATTTTTCAATTTAAAGAAGAATACATTTTAAAGCTTTTGATATTTGCTATTAAAAAAACATTGAAATTCACTGAAAAAACCATAGGTTATAGACCATATATAGTTAGGAATTAGCATTTACAAAACCTTGAAAATTCACTGAAAAAACCATAGGTTATAGACCATATATAGTTAGGAATTAGCATTTACAAAACCTTATTTTACTCGCACAAAACCATTGAAATTCCATATATAGTTAGTTGCACTAACTATATATCGCGCACCCGCAATCCACTGCTGATGATGTCACATATTACATCATTCATGACATGGTCAGTGACATCACTGATGACATCACTGATGACATCTCAAATGACATCACTGATGACATCACTGATGACATCTCAAATGACATCACTGATGACATCACTGATGACATCTCATTTGACATTACTGATCACATCACTGATGACATCATTCATGTGATAATACGATGAACTTCTTCAGACTCTAATATAACCTTAGATACACTCAGTGTAAACAGACACTCACAGACTGTCACTCATCCATGAAGTTACACACACACCTAGTCAGTCATGCAAAGAATCAATCACACCTCCATTTTCTCAACTATACAGTTATACACACCTTACTTATTCAAACACATACTAACACATATTTACTCTCTTATACAATCCCGGATACAAGTTCACAATGATCCATACAGCCACTCACACATTCACTGGCTCTTATGCACAGTTATTTATATATGTCAACTCTCACATGTACTGTGTTTTACATATGTACTTACTTTGACATGTAGCACTGTGTGGAAAAGTAAATTTTGCCATGTTCTGTGTCCCTACGTGTCCCCCATCTTATGCTATGTGTGCATGATTAATATGCATATGTATCCCCCATGTTCGATTAAAGACGCAATTACAGTTGTGTCCATCTCTAGTATACCAGTTCCCAGTTCTCGTGAAAGCTACGAATATTAGGCCTATGTAAAGTTACGTTGCCACGTTTCTCAGTGTGCACGTTATTTCATTGTAAAGTCCCCGTTTCTAGGCCTCAAAAGGGCCCAGACACCAGATTCAGCTCCTGTCTCCTGAACCCTCGCTGAGGAGCGATACAGCCCCCATCTGTATCCTCGACCCTTCACTTACTTCCTGCCTCACAGTGCCCGGCTCGGCCTGGCTCTGCCTACGAGTCTGCCAAGAGTATGTTATGATTCTAGTTATCAGTCCAGCCCTCCTTCTCTGCATTCCTAAGCTACTGAATCGCATCAATAGTTTCCGTCATTGACTAGCCTTTATGTCTCCATGTAAGAGAAATACTGTATTTAATGGTCATTTAATATTCCTCAGCACGCACTACATGTAGAATAATGCATGCTCCAGTCTTAGAGTCTGTTAGCCTCTCCCCTCCTGACTCTTAGTTTATATTAACATGTCCTCTAAACATTAGATACTAGATAGGGTTTAGGTACATGTCGCCCTGACTCTCCAGACTTCAGTCTCTACTCCTAGCGCAGAGTTCATAGCCCCCAGCTTCTCCTAGTAACGCGTCATTGTCAGTTTGCGCGCACCATTAGGTCAGAGGTCCCGGCTCCTTAGGTAGCCCCCTCCATGTTTCCGCCCCATTTATGACATATTCTGTTACGTTTACATCACATGTCCATGTATACGCCTCTTGTTACACCCATTTTCACCCTTATCTTTCGCGACTGCTATTGACCACACCCACTGCTCCGCCTACTGTATTCACTGTAATGCAATTGTTTTAGTATATATGCTTGTGTACTGTTATTAAAGTTAGCGCGCTCATTCCCTGTCCCCCCTGCAGGGCCTTGCCATCCTGTTCCCGTGCAGGTTATCCTGTTCCTGTCCTTTATGCTGTATTAAACCTGCAAACTCCTACTACCTCGAATCTTGACTCTTATTTATTGAGCTATCTGTTATTGCAATGTCCAGTCAAACCTAGATCCGGTATTATTTATTTATATACCACATAATGGCGCCCGAATAGGGACTTGCCCTTTCCCCACGCGCCGGTGAAGCCACGTATGCCCCCTGACCCTCTGCAGCCGTGACGGAACTCTTCTGCGCACCGGCAGATATTTCTGCTTCAAGTATCCCTCAGGCCCACGGAGGAGACGGAGGTTGCGGTCCAGCATCCAGACGAGGCGGTGGAGGAACGCGGCGAGTCCCGACCAGAGCCCAAGCCGAGAGTCCAAGGTCCGAGGTATCCGGAGGCCCACCCGTAACTGAAGTCCGAAGTTCGTCCGTCCGACGTCGAAGCAGTCCAGTCCAGTCCGAGGCCTTCCGTTCTTGCTGCCCGGTGAGTACCGTTGCTGGGGTAGTATCTAGACAGGGTCAATCTAATTGACTCTGGTCCGTGGGTTTTGGTGGTACACAGACCCAAAACGAAGTGTCCACTTCGGTGGATGCGGGTCCTGACGTGTCTCTTTATGAGACCGGTAAGTTTCGTACTGTTTTAGCAGTGCATCTAGTTTCTGTTCTAGTCAGTTCTGTTCTCGAGAAGATTCATGTATTCTGTTTTCAGTATTCCAGGTAGTATTCTGTTCGAACTGTTATTTTAAATGTTCTTCATGTATTTTTAATGTCGTGGTACGAAAGTGGTGTAATTATCGTGTTCATTGTGTATTGTATTGTGTCTAGATTACAGTTCAGTCATGCCCCTATTTTCCAAACTACGTCAGTTGAAAACCAGAAAAGGTCTGTTAGAAGCAGCAGTTCCTGTCCCGCCTAGGGACAGTCCAGGTCATTTTATGTATCAAAAATATGGCATAAGTGCCATATTATATCTAGATTTATGGGTAGAGTACACCAAAGAGTTAGAAGAAAAGTATAGATGGCCCGTATCAGGCACATGGGATGCCGAGTGCATCATGCGAGTAGAAGAAGCATTATGGAAAAAGAAAGCCAGACAGTCACAGAAAGATGCCATCGAGTTATGGCGCAAAGAATCTCATAAAAGAACCGAAAAAGAAATCAGAAAGTCAGAATTAAGTAGAGAATCCTTAGAACGAGCCCAAGAAAGGGAATTAATCGAGATAGGTGAACGAGTTAAAACCGAACAGTCAGACAGACAGAGGAATGCCCTTATTAAGGGTATGTACCCTCTTCTTGCCGAGGGCTTGCCAAAAGCAACCCCGGAGGCATCCAGTAATTTTCCGCCACCCTTAGTTCCGACCAAGCTACGTCACAAACCGACCGCAGCTGATATTTTTATTTCGTCCTATTTGGACGACACAGTCCCAGAATATGCAAATCCTGTTCCGCCAGCTCCTGTAAATAATGTAATTCCTGCTCCTCCAGTCACCGGAGTACCTGCTACGGTACCCCCGGTCCAGCCCACATTACAATTTCCCGCCGCGCCAGCACGAAGAGTATCAGTCGACGATTCTAGTTTAGGGGCCGCAGGAGGAGGTCCTCCTGGTACCCCGCCACCACACCAACGAGTAACGTTAGTCGAGTTACATGAAAGTGCGTTACAGCGTACGCCCAAATATAAGTCCGTTGCAGATATCCGACGAGCTCTTACTGAATGCCGCTATGATCCAGTTGCAGGTGATGATAGCACAGTTATATATTCGATCCGTGTAAGACGGGTGACCGGGTATTTGGACACCCTACCGAATATGAAAGAAGATCTAGACAGAATATATCGTTTCATCCGTACAGGGGATGATCCAGAAAGTATTGGTGAAGCCATGTCTCAAAGGAAAGCTGAGATCCAGCTCATGTTATTAAAGTTTCTGATTAATTGTTTAATAAGAGAACAAGATTACCCGACCAAAGATCCGGCCGAAATGAGAATCCTGACAAGGTGGAGTGATAATATAGCCGAGGGTAAGCACAGAACCATCAGTAGTATAGAGAGTATGTACAAGAAAATTCGTAAAGAAATAATAAGGTTACACGAACAACGTAAAGCAGCACAAGTAAGCGAGAAAGAAAATGACTCTTCTACGGAAGAGGTAGAGGACGAGAATCCCGCCAGAATAGCGTATGTAGGAAAATCTAGATTTCCAGACCGCCATTTACGCCTAGAACACAAGAAAACTGTTCCTCATCCAGCCCCAGAACAAGGTTCTCTAGAACAAGTATTTCAAGCTACCGATCACATTCTGAAATCACGAATCGGTTACAGTGAGTTAAGTACTATGCACGAACAAGAAATAGCCCGATCAGCAGTCCGATGGATTACTGATTCTACCACTTTTCCAGATGAAATAGTGGCACAAATGTTTCTGAAACTGCCCCCAGCCGAGCAACGACTGGTGGGTATGTATATGATCCAGCACCTCATTACTCTGTATGAGGGTCAGCACTCTGATCCAGGTCCGTTACACGATGTCCTGAACGAGTTACTCCAGTATAGATGGAAAGGTCTAGGTACCGATTTAATTAGTGTTATTCTAGAACAGCGCCACAAATATAGAACGTTCCTGAACCCGCATTTTGTTCATGTCTCACCTCCAGAAAGTAAACCCTTTTACATAGACAGACAGAATCCGTTACGAGAAGTGCACCCAGTCAGGACAGCAGATGGTGAAATGCAAAGAGTATTTGTTTACACCCCAGTTACCAAGATGGAACTCTTAGAGATGAAGAAATTAATTCCCTGTCATGACAAAGATCCAGCAGGGTTCCATCAAGAATTGAAAGACATGCTCCGTATGGGAGAATACACGTATCCAGATATAATTAAAATGCTAAAGGTCTTGTTGCCCGCAGGGGTATATGAAAAACTCAAGGAAAAAGAATGGGAGGTGGGAGAGAAAAAGATCGATTGGGCAGTTCTAGAAGCTGAAGATAAGATACGAGTACCAGGTACCGGTCTTGGAGAGAAATGTAAAGAATTACCAGAATTGTTAATACAAGTTTTGCCCAGATTATTAGCCACTGAAAAGGAAGACTGGGATGCAATCTCAGCCTGTAAACAGAAACAAGACGAAGACACTAGTGATTTTTATTCTAGATTTGAGAAATGCTTTAGTATTAACAGTGGCCTCAAGACAAGTAGCGAGTCATACCCTCATCTCTTTGTTACTAAACTAGTCGAGAATTCAAGTCCACAAGTTAAGAACCGAGTTTTGAAAGTCGAAAGTACCTGGCAAGCTAATACCCCGTCCCAGATGTTACAGATGCTCCAGTATCACCAGAATAGTATCAGAGAAGAGCAAGATCATGAAAGAAAACGTATGAAAGACACAAAAATGAAAGTATTAGTTGCACAATCTGTCCCTCAAGACAGTCAGAAGAGGGGTACGAATCAAGCCAGTCATCCTGCCGTTCCCGTTAAAGGGACCTGCAATTATTGTAAACAGCCAGGTCATTTTATAAACGAGTGTGCAGTTCTGAAACACAACATAGCTACCAGTAAGACTAAAGAAAGACCACGTCCGCCTAGACAAGAACAAGTTTCACAGACTTCTCAGCCACAGAATGCACAACAGACAGTTTCAGCACCGCAGCCTATTGCTGCAACACAGCATGTTACACAGCAGATGTACCAGTATGCACAGTCCGAGTATCCAGAGTATCAGCCATATTCATGAAACAGCCTAGAGAGGGAGGTAGGCTTGCCTCTCATCGAGATTCCTGTAGATCAAGAAGGTCCCTATGTTCACAGTCAAGTATTAGGGAAAGACAGAAAGTTTCTGATTGATACAGGGGCAAGTAGGACGACCATTAGTCACGCCGAAGTTCCAGGGGCTCCGCTCTCAGGCTCTAGAAATGTTTCCCTTGGATTTTCAGGAAAGCCTATTGTAAACGAGATATCTAAGCCAGTTACTCTAGAAGTAGGTCCATTGTCCCGCACTACTGATCTATTACTTACAAAGTCATGTCCAGAAAATTTGTTAGGTATTAAAACACTGAAAGAATTAGGTGCAGTCATATGTTGTTCCCCAGAGGGAATACGACTGTTTCTACGTGACTTCAAGGGTCACTATGTATTACGAGATTTTGATCCAAGATTGTCTAATGTTCCGCAGCATCTATGGGCGCAAGGTCCAACTGATGTAGGTTATATGCAAATCACACCCCATCGTGTGACTCTCAAACCAGGTGTAGTGTTACCGCGAATCAGACAGTACAGACTGCCACCTGAGGCTGTAACAGCCTTATCCAAAATTATTGACGAGCTCATCGCTCAAGGAGTAGTTGTAGAAACTGACTCCAATGTATGTAATTCTCCGATCATTCCAGTCATGAAACGTACTGATCCAAATGCACCCCCAGTATATCGATTAGTGATTGATCTTCGAGGACTTAATAAATGTGTTATTCCCCAGTACCCAGTTGTCCCAGATATTTCTTCCCTATTGACAGCCATTGATTCCGAAGCCTCATTTTTTTCAGTCATAGACCTCAAGAACGCGTTTTTCAGTGTCCCCATTCATCCAGACAGCCAGTTTCTTTTCGGATTTTGTTTAAATGGAAGGAGCTATATGTTCACACGAGCTCCTCAAGGTTTCACAGAAAGTCCTAGTATTTATAGTCAAGCACTTAAGAGACAACTAGACAACATTCACATGCCAACTGACACTGCCCTGCTCCAGTATGTCGATGATCTACTGATCACAGCCCGTTCTGAACGTGCTTGCGAGCGAGCATCACTTACAGTCTTGTATTTCTTAGCAGAGATGGGGCACAAGGTGTCCCCTTCAAAGCTTCAATTCTGTGTCCAGCAAGTGATCTACTTAGGCCACTTATTGTCCAAGAGGGGTAGGCAGTTGACACCTGACCGTATCCAGTTAATAGCGAGTCTTCCTCAGCCCAAGACCCAGAAGGAGGTACGTGCTTTTATCGGCCTCACTTCTTACTGCAGACAATGGATTCCTCAGTATGCATTCCTAGCCAAGCCACTGATACAGTTAACGACACAGGAGGCAGCCGTATCGACTGTCCTCCCTTGGACACCTGAACATACACTTAGTTTCAATGAGTTAAAGAAAGCTCTATGCCAAGCTCCAGTTCTAGCTACACCGAACTACAGTAAGCCTTTTACACTTTTCGTCACAGAATGTGAAGGTACAGCATTATCTGTTCTCACACAAGATCAAGCAGGACAGTACAAGCCCTGTGCTTATTTTTCGAGCACACTAGATCCTGTAGCCCAGGCTCTGCCTGCGTGCCTCAAGTCAGTTGCAGCCACAGCACTAGCTATCAGACAAAGTGATTCCATAGTATTAGGACATTCCTTGACAGTACAAGTTCCACACTCTGTGGAAGTTCTTTTAAACCGAACACAGACTCAGCACTTGACAATTGCACGTTTAACAGGTTATGAATTGACACTGTTCCAGCCACACATAGAAATCAGACGCTGCAACGTTCTAAATCCTGCTACACTGTTACCGTCAGTTAATTCGAATCCTGCCACACACGACTGTGTGGAAGTAGTTAACATTATGACTAAGCCAAGACAAGATCTGACAGATATTCCATTACCAGATCCCGACCTGACACTTTATGTGGATGGTTCATGTATGAGAACAAGTACAGGAGAACTAGTAGCCGCGTATGCAGTGACTACTGACACTGAAGTTATAGAAACACACCGTATTGACATCCTGTCCGCTCAAGCAGCATAGCTAGTTGCTCTGACCCAAGCCTGCATACACGCCAAGCACCTGAAAGTTAATGTTTACACAGATTCACGCTACGCATTTGGAGTCGTACACGACTTTGGAGTGCTCTGGCAGGAGAGAGGTTTCATGACTTCTCATGGAACCAAGATTCAGCATGGTCTCCTTATTCAAGCTCTGTTAGATGCCATACATTTACCGACATCTATTGCTATCATGAAATGCAAAGCACATACGAAAGTTACTGACACTATTTCTCAAGGTAATGATCTAGCAGATCGCACAGCCAAGCTTACAGCACAGACTCCAGACATGTCAGTTAATCCGACACAGACACATACTCCAGATCCGACTACCTGTATGACAGTTAAGGACCCTACTCAAGATGTCATAGATATCCAGTTACATGCTACTCCCGATGAAATCAAGAAATGGTCCGAACAAGGAGGGGTCCAGACAGATCAGGGATGGGTAACGAAGGGTAAAGCCACATGGTTTCTCCCCGACTCTATGGTTCAAGTCATTATCAATACCGCACATAGTCCAGCACATTTAGGAGAAAAAGCTATGTTAGATAGTATCCAGAATATTTGGTTCAACAAGCATTTACGAGCTGCAGCCAAGCAGAAAGTCCGTACCTGTATGATATGTTGCCAGTTTAATCCAGGTAAAAGTGTCCCGGTGGAACAAGGTGGATTCCAGCCCCCTGACCACCCTTTTGAAGTCCTCCAGATGGATTATATTCAGATGGAGCGATGTCGAGGTTTCAAGTATGTCCTTGTAGTTGTATGCGCTTTGTCCAGGTGGACAGAGGCATATCCAGTCCCAGATTACACAGCCGCGACCACTGCCAAGCAGTTGGTTCGTGAATTCTTCCCCCGTTATGGACTCCCTAGAGTCGTATATTCTGATAACGGCCAACCATTCTCATCTGAGCTCATGAAACACATTTCCCTTTTGTTAGGGTACCAGTGGAAGTTTCATTGTGTACGCCATCCTGAAGCAGCCGGTCTCGTAGAGAGACATAATCAGACCCTGAAAATCCGCATCGCCAAAATATGTAAAGAGAAAGGTGTGGACTGGCTAGTAGCTCTGCCAGTCGCTTTGTTTTATATGCGTATGGTCGCACATTCCAGATCAGGTCTGTCCCCGTATGAGGTCGTGTTCGGCCGCCCCCCTAACATGTGGGGTACACCTAGACCCCGAAGTATTACAGATGTTTCAAGTAATATGCTGACAGATTACCTAGCTTCCTTGATGTCTGCCCTACACTCTTGTCGTTCACAGGTTGCCGCCGCATTTCCAGACAATACCGAGGTGGCACCGCATGAAATCGTTCCTGGATGTTTGGTTCTTGTCAGGAACTTTGATCGTTCAAGTCCGCTGGAGCCTCGCTGGAAGGAACCAAAACAGGTCCTCCTGGCCACCCGTACTGCCGTCAAGCTGGAAGGCAGGAAGGGCTGGGTCCACCTGTCTCATGTGAAGAAATTTTACGGACTAAAGACTGTTTCAAAGAACATTTCCGAGGATTTTAAGGATTGCCAAAGTACTATTCTCAAGGACTGTCCCGCAAAAGACAATGATACAGATTCCTCCCTGTTAGAGAAAACTCCGCAGCAGGAGTATAAGAACAAATTAAGGTCTAGTAAAATAAGTCAGCCAGTTTGATTGTCTAAGTCCTCCCCTAGGTGAAACGGTTAGACCGGTTTCTGACATGTATAAAATAGACCCCCATAGTGAGAGAGTTAGTCAAAACTCAATCCGATGTATCGTTTTTCTAAGCTTCATATTGTTTTTCAGCCTTATGTTTACCTGCACATGTTATGCATTTTATTTGTGTTTTCCAGTTTCTCATGTAAATAAGTCTGCTAATGCTACAGTAGAGCACACGTTTAGTGATCTACCTCCTCATGAACTTTCATATCGTCTTGCTATGCGTAATAATTCCTTTATCCGCATGTTACATTATTCACACCAGACCAGCAATGCCACTAATTGTTGGGTGTGTGGTCGACTCCCCCCTTTCCAGACACCGAAGGGAGTTCTGCCACTCTTTCCTTATCCATTTTCACATAATGGTTCGTGTGGAGCATGGTCCACGTTAACGTCATCCTTGACAGATATGTCCTTTCTAAACAGTACATGTTTTCCAGACAAGCAAGGTCTTCCCCACAGAACAGGGCTAGATCTAGAAAATGAAGTTTATAATTTGGGTAATTATTCTTCGAATTTTATGGTCCTGAATGTTCAGTCTGATACTACTCCAGACTTACCTGCTATGTCAGTATTACCAGTCAAAGGTGAATTATGTGTCCGAAAGAATGGTTCCGTACATGTAGGACATAGTGATTGTACTACTATTGTCAAGTATAGTGACAGTAGGAAATCTATTTTCAAAGCTTCACGTCATTCTTATTTTGTTTGTGGTCAGACCGCATATGTTCGTCTGCCCCTCGATTGGGAGGGTACCTGTTACATTGCCTTCCTACTGCCACCAGTTTTTCTAGCCCCACCTGACTATCATAGGAATTCCCACCTAGTACATACAAGACACAAGAGAGACCTCCCGATTGTCGATTATACTGAAACTGCTCTAGAACAATACATAGATATCAATAAAGGTGTCTTCCCCTATTTAGGTACTGTCGTGAATAGTAAACTGATACGTAGATTAACGAGAACCCTCGAAGCAGTAGTGATTGAGACTACTTCTGCTCTAGGTAACTTAACCGAAGAGCAATCCTTTATGAGAATTGTCGTGCTCCAGAATCGTCTCGTCCTTGACGTCATACTGGCCGATAGGGGCGGGGCATGTAGAGTCATCGGATCTAGTTGCTGCATTTTCATTCCTAATAACGCACCGTCTGTTTATTCAGCTATTACCAGACTCCATAAAATTGCCCATATGTTACACCAAGATCCAGGCACCTGGACATGGTCCGGTTGGTTCTGGAATATAATTTCCGCCTGGGGATGGAAAGTATTGTTATTTCTGGGTATTGCAGTAGCGATCATATTCAGTTGCTGCCTCTGTTTACAATGTGGCCCTGCGATTTGTGGCATTTGTGCTACCTCTTGTATTCCTAGTCCCAAGTCCCGTTCTAAATCCCGTTCCAAGAAAATTCGAGACGAGCAAATGATACTGTATGAAATGATAGATGGTATCATGAATATTGATGTTTCCTGATGGAAACGTAGTGACAAGGAGGGAATGTGGAAAAGTACATTTTGCCATGTTCTGTGTCCCTACGTGTCCCCCATCTTATGCTATGTGTGCATGATTAATATGCATATGTATCCCCCATGTTCGATTAAAGACGCAATTACAGTTGTGTCCATCTCTAGTATACCAGTTCCCAGTTCTCGTGAAAGCTACGAATATTAGGCCTATGTAAAGTTACGTTGCCACGTTTCTCAGTGTGCACGTTATTTCATTGTAAAGTCCCCGTTTCTAGGCCTCAAAAGGGCCCGGACACCAGATTCAGCTCCTGTCTCCTGAACCCTCGCTGAGGAGCGATACAGCCCCCACCTGTATCCTCGACCCTTCACTTACTTCCTGCCTCACAGTGCCCGGCTCGGCCTGGCTCTGCCTACGAGTCTGCCAAGAGTATGTTATGATTCTAGTTATCAGTCCAGCCCTCCTTCTCTGCATTCCTAAGCTACTGAATCGCATCAATAGTTTCCGTCATTGACTAGCCTTTATGTCTCCATGTAAGAGAAATACTGTATTTAATGGTCATTTAATATTCCTCAGCACGCACTACATGTAGAATAATGCATGCTCCAGTCTTAGAGTCTGT
This sequence comes from Lissotriton helveticus, assembly GCF_964261635.1. Taxonomy (NCBI): domain Eukaryota; kingdom Metazoa; phylum Chordata; class Amphibia; order Caudata; family Salamandridae; genus Lissotriton; species Lissotriton helveticus. Next base: position 203,013,434 of record NC_136073.1, read on the forward strand.
TAGCCTCTCCCCTCCTGACTCTTAGTTTATATCAACATGTCCTCTAAACATTAGATACTAGATAGGGTTTAGGTACATGTCGCCCTGACTCTCCAGACTTCAGTCTCTACTCCTAGCGCAGAGTTCATAGCCCCCAGCTTCTCCTAGTAACGCGTCATTGTCAGTTTGCGCGCACCATTAGGTCAGAGGTCCCGGCTCCTTAGGTAGCCCCCTCCATGTTTCCGCCCCATTTATGACATATTCTGTTACGTTTACATCACATGTCCATGTATACGCCTCTTGTTACACCCATTTTCACCCTTATCTTTCGCGACTGCTATTGACCACACCCACTGCTCCGCCTACTGTATTCACTGTAATGCAATTGTTTTAGTATATATGCTTGTGTACTGTTATTAAAGTTAGCGCGCTCATTCCCTGTCCCCCCTGCAGGGCCTTGCCATCCTGTTCCCGTGCAGGTTATCCTGTTCCTGTCCTTTATGCTGTATTAAACCTGCAAACTCCTACTACCTCGAATCTTGACTCTTATTTATTGAGCTATCTGTTATTGCTATGTCCAGTCAAACCTAGATCCGGTATTATTTATTTATATACCACAACTGAGATATCCATTCACTCAACAATACACTCATGCACACAGTCAACCGCCCATACAGCTGTTTCCACATGCACTTTTGAACCCATACATCTAGTGAATCAACTGCTCACACATCTATGCACATAGTCATACACCTCCCAGACACCCACACACACACTCAGTCTCCCATACAAATACATGGGCAACCAATCAATAACCCATATAGTTACTCATATAGCTACTGATCAACACATGCAGCAGTTTACAGAACAAAAGATATAATGATGCAGAAATTAAGACAGTTTAGTCACTAACCCATGCACTCAGTGAGACACATTTAATCACTCACTCATACAGTCATTCATGCACCTACTAAATCCTTCATCCAGACACTTATAAATCCACTCATTCTTCAATATGTAAGACATATTTTAACTTTACAGAAACATACAGTCACTGGATGTTGTCATCAGTGATGTCATCAGTGATGTCATTTGAGATGTCATCAGTGATGTCATCAGTGATGTCATTTGAGATGTCATCAGTGATGTCATCAGTGATGTCACTGACCATGTCATGAATGATGTAATATGTGACATCATCAGCAGTGGATTGCGGGTGCGCGATATATAGTTAGTGCAACTAACTATATATGGAATTTCAATGGTTTTGTGTGAGTAAAATAAGGTTTGGTAAATGCTAATTCCTAACTATATATGGTCTATAACCTATGGTTTTTTCAGTGAATATATATATATATATATATAAACACAAGGTATTAAGTAAAGCCCAAATATCATTACTCAACCAAGGATTGACATTTTGCCCCAATAAAGACATTAATACACCCTACAGTAGCTCTCCCCAGTGAGGCAACTGGGGCTGCGAGCTGCGTGGTGACTAGCAGCAACTTGTGTAACTGGGAAAAGTGAATTTACCTTTTAAAATTGCACCTGATCGCTTTTAATTTTGAATTGATTTTATTGATTCCGTTTTACTTGGGGGCTCATTAGAGTTAAGGGGAAAAACTTTTATAGGCACTCCAACACCGCTTACACATTCCACAAGCCTTCTTTCGGCACTGCCGCCTCGCCGATTCTAGACGACGACGGGCGCCATCTTGAGGGAGGCAGGGAGAGCGCTCTAGTCGCGCCATACTCCCGCCCCCTTGGAATATTTATTCCGCTTCTTCCTCGCGCTCGGTGCCCTACAGTAGCTCTCCCCAGTGAGGCAACTGGGGCTGCGAGCTGCGTGGTGACTAGCAGCAACTTGTGTAACTGGGAAAAGTGAATTTACCTTTTAAAATTGCACCTGATCGCTTTTAATTTTGAATTGATTTTATTGATTCCGTTTTACTTGGGGGCTCATTAGAGTTAAGGGGAAAAACTTTTATAGGCACTCTAACACCGCTTACACATTCCACAAGCCTTCTTTCGGCACTGCCGCCTCGCCGATTCTAGACGACGACGGGCGCCATCTTGAGGGAGGCAGGGAGAGCGCTCTAGTCGCGCCATACTCCCGCCCCCTTGGAATATTTATTCCGCTTCTTCCTCGCGCTCGGTGCCCTACAGTAGCTCTCCCCAGTGAGGCAACTGGGGCTGCGAGCTGCGTGGTGACTAGCAGCAACTTGTGTAACTGGGAAAAGTGAATTTACCTTTTAAAATTGCACCTGATCGCTTTTAATTTTGAATTGATTTTATTGATTCCGTTTTACTTGGGGGCTCATTAGAGTTAAGGGGAAAAACTTTTATAGGCACTCTAACACCGCTTACACATTCCACAAGCCTTCTTTCGGCACTGCCGCCTCGCCGATTCTAGACGACGACAGGCGCCATCTTGAGGGAGGCAGGGAGAGCGCTCTAGTCGCGCCATACTCCCGCCCCCTTGGAATATTTATTCCGCTTCTTCCTCGCGCTCGGTGCCCTACAGTAGCTCTCCCCAGTGAGGCAACTGGGGCTGCGAGCTGCGTGGTGACTAGCAGCAACTTGTGTAACTGGGAAAAGTGAATTTACCTTTTAAAATTGCACCTGATCGCTTTTAATTTTGAATTGATTTTATTGATTCCGTTTTACTTGGGGGCTCATTAGAGTTAAGGGGAAAAACTTTTATAGGCACTCTAACACCGCTTACACATTCCACAAGCCTTCTTTCGGCACTGCCGCCTCGCCGATTCTAGACGACGACGGGCGCCATCTTGAGGGAGGCAGGGAGAGCGCTCTAGTCGCGCCATACTCCCGCCCCCTTGGAATATTTATTCCGCTTCTTCCTCGCGCTCGGTGCCCTACAGTAGCTCTCCCCAGTGAGGCAACTGGGGCTGCGAGCTGCGTGGTGACTAGCAGCAACTTGTGTAACTGGGAAAAGTGAATTTACCTTTTAAAATTGCACCTGATCGCTTTTAATTTTGAATTGATTTTATTGATTCCGTTTTACTTGGGGGCTCATTAGAGTTAAGGGGAAAAACTTTTATAGGCACTCTAACACCGCTTACACATTCCACAAGCCTTCTTTCGGCACTGCCGCCTCGCCGATTCTAGACGACGACGGGCGCCATCTTGAGGGAGGCAGGGAGAGCGCTCTAGTCGCGCCATACTCCCACCCCCTTTTCTCCCTACATTATGTGTAGACCAGCCAGACGGCGCAGCGGGCTGGCGCAGCGGGCGCGCCGGTCGCGCGCCGAAGCCGCGCCTAAGCCAAGCCCGTCTGCGCCCGTCCGAGCCAAGACCGCGCCGAGCGCGGGCCATGCTGCTCCCGCATTCCCTTCCCTCAGGTACGACTCTCCTGCTTTGCTTTCCTTGCGTTCTACCTCATTACGTCCTTCTTGTCATGTTTTTGCCCTCTCAGACGATCTCAGGGGCCCCTTCTCCTGTCAATCATGTGGTTGGTCATCCTCGTGTTCCGTCAGCCCTAATGTTACCCTTCCTTCTCAAACCTGTCATAATACTACCTTTTTCAGTAGTGGCCTTGTTAACGCTAGATCCCTAGCATGTCACGCACAAGACATCCACGACCTTATCGTATCAGCTGATCTTGATGCCCTATTCATTACTGAATCATGGCTGCATGATGCCTCCAACCCTGATCTTGCAACTGCCCTTCCTCCTGACTTCACCATCATCAGACAGGACAGACCTATTGGTCGGGGAGGCGGGCTGGCCATTATAATAAAGAATACTTTCAAGTGCCACACTTTTGATCTGGCCGCCCTTAAGGACTGCGAGTCCCTCGGATTTGTTATTCAAATTAGTTCTTCCTCTGCTTTCTCCGGAGGACTTGTTTACCGCCCCCCCGGAAACGCCACTTCATTCTTGGATTCCCTGGATGAAACCCTGGCAGCCCTCCTTACTCACTACCCCTCCTTCACCCTCCTAGGGGATTTCAATCTTCATCTGGAATCCTGTACCGAGTCACACTCCCTCAATTTCCACCACTCCCTTGAGATTTTTGGTCTCTCCCAATTAGTCTCCCTTCCTACTCATTGTGCCGGGCACACCTTGGACGGCATTTGTATAAACTTGGCCTTTTTAGAAGTCTCTCCCCCTCTACCTCAAATATGGACAGATCACTGTCTTATCCCTTTCTCTGTCCAATTCAAAACTTTGCCTCCTCCCCCCACTAAACATTCCCATACCCCCTTTTCAGTTAACTGGAAAAAGGTAGCTGAGTGCATCAAACTCAACCCCCTACCGACTGTCCCTCCCCCTCCCATAACGGGTGATGTAGCATTAGACTCCACAAATTTTCATCAGTGGATTGACAGAATGGTCTCTGCCAATTCTGTACCTTCCACTCAAAAACTAGCTCGTGGAAAGAAGAAGCCTAGTGCCCCCTGGTATACTCCAGCCCTCACTGACTGCCATCTTAAATGTAGGCGTATGGAGAGAAATTGGAGAAAGACCTATGACCCTACTGCCAGAACCCTATACATTCTGCAGAGAAAACAATATCTTACTGATATAAAAAGGGCAAAAACTGCCTTTTTTACTCATGAAATAGATTCAGCCAACCAGAAACAGCAAACGATCTTCAACATCGTAAAATCCTTCACTCATCCTAAGGCTTTGGCACGTGAAATTCCCTCCTCACAAATTCTCTGCGATCAAATCGCAGATTTCTTTGAGGAGAAAATTCAGAATATCCATAAGGACTTCCCCCCCCACCCACTTCAACCTTAGATCTCGATTCATTCATGCCCCTACTTAACCAATTCACACCAGTCTCCCCACAGCAAACGCATAAAGCCATCTTGGCGTGTAAATCAGGCGCCCCCACGGACTCTTGCCCTCCAGTCATCCTTCATCATCTCGTCGAAGTTGTCAATCCTCTAATTAATGCTATTGTGAATCAATCTCTCCACTCCGGTACTGTACCCTCTGACTGGAAGAAGGCCATAGTCAAGCCCCTTATGAAAAAGCAAAATAAATCCCCCATCGACTTGACTAATATGCGCCCAATTTCCCTTCTTCCAGTACTAGGTAAAATCACCGAGCAATTAGTCCATGAGGAACTAAAACACTTTGTGGAAAATCGACATATTTTGCACCCACAGCAATCTGGCTTCCGCCCCGGCCACTCCACAGAAACCGCTCTGATTGAGTTATCTGACACCATCAAGTTCTTGCAAGATGAGGGCAGGCAGGCTGTTCTCATCTTGCTCGACCTTACCGCGGCCTTCGACACCATCTCTCATGCGATCCTTATCAGCAGGATGCGTGGGATTGGTGTCTCGGGTTCCGCGCTTGCTTGGATAATTTCATTTCTATCCAATCGCTCTCAAACGGTTTCCTTAGGCCCTTACTTCTCTGGTGAACGCCCCATCATCTCAGGTGTCCCTCAGGGCTCCATTTTAAGCCCTCTCTTTTTTAATGTATACATGGC